>NW_022111322.1:1454463-1458914 GCF_000313985.2 Echinops telfairi | reverse complement strand
TCACAGGCCCTCATCCTTCACTACCTGCTGCCCTTTCCATTTCCTCCCTCACAGACAATGGCCTTGTCCCCCCTTGGCTTGCAAACAGGAGCCTTTTACTGTTTTTTCTTTCCAGAACCAGACATATCTCAGAACACCCATCTTTTCACTTGCACTCTAATCCCAGGAAGGGCCCATTTCACATGCCAGATGATAAATTACTACTACACGAGATTCAGACCCATTTCCCACTGATAGGATCTTATACTATCTATCAGCCGTCTCTCTCTCCCCCCTATATCTTCAATCTCTCCTATATGTCCAATTACTTGATAATATTACAGACCTCAAACTTAAAAGATTCAAAGTCAGACTTATCTCCTCTCTAACTTACACTGCCTTTTAACTCTGGGTCTGCTATTGGTGAAGTAATCTGCCCAATCTCCCATGGATTACCTGTGGATTACCCCAGTCCTTCTTCCCTGCACAGTCAAATGACTAATAAAACTGGATATTTTATTTCAGAAGGCCTCTATGCTCATGAACCCAAGACCACTGTCTTAGCCCAGGCCCTTTCTCTCTTCCACTGACCATCATTACCAGCTTCTCAATATGCTCCCTATCCCTAGTCTCACCTCATTCAGCACACCTCCGCCCCTCCTCATCACGCACATTGTCATCTTCCTGAATCGAAAGCAGCTTAAAAACCTCTAAGTAACTGGGTTGGGTTTTTTTTTTTGCCAAAACACATTACTTTTATATATTATCATTCCTGACCTTAACCTAAAGTTCCAAATCGTCTCTATTTCCCCCCATTTACTGCTCAGAAATGAAAGGGGGTTGGGGGACTCATGGTCCTAACTGCATCACTGGTGGGAGGGGAGACAAGGCTGGCAGCCAAGTAATTTGGTGTGACAAGGAGGAGAGAAGGGTGGGAGGGAGAGAACTGAGCTGATGAGTGGAGCCAGGTAGAGCTAGTCACATGGGGGGAAGTGGTGAAGTAGCTGATTAAGAGGCTTGAGAAGGTAAAGCCTGGAGGCACAAAAAATATGAAAATATGGACGCCTCCCCTTTCTGATGGACTGTCTGAGCTGGGAAGGCATTCAAAATTCCCTCCTCCCTCTGGAATCTTTAAGACAAATTGTTTCTTAATTGCAGCTTCTGAGGTCGGAGAAGAAATGACCGATTGTTAAAGTCCAAGTTTCTCTACTTTTTGATTGTAAGATCAATCGCTACGTGTATTGATCTGTAAGGAATATCACTTGCCAATCACGCCTTGAAGAAACAAATTTGTTCAAAAGAAAACATTTATAATCAACTGGAACAAAGGAAATTTGACCACCACTTTTTGGCCAGAAAATAGAGTGAGCCAAAGTAGTTCAGAGATAAAATATAAATATTTGAATAAGTTAAAAATAAACATTTTTGATAATCAGCCTTTACTTGGACAAAAGTGACAACTGCAAATAGCCAGCTGATGAGGAAAGCCATTTCCCTCTAGGGCAGTGGTTCTCAACCTGTGGGTCTTGACCCCTTTGGGGGTCAAACAACCCTTTCACAGGGTCACCTAAGACCATCGGAAAACACAAATATTTTACAATATATAATTACATATTGTTTTGTGATTAATCACTATGCTTTAATTGTGTTTACCTATATACTCTAGTATAAGCCAAGTTTTTCAGCACATTTTTTATGCAGTTTTTGTGGTAAAATTGGGTGCCTCTGCTGATATTCAGGTGGGCTTATACTGGAGTATATACGGTAATTATGTTCAATTTGTAACAATGAAAATACATTCTGCATACCAGATATTTATATTATGATTCATAACAGTAGCAAAATTAGTTATGAAGTAGCAACAAAAATAATTTTATGGTTGAAGGTCACCACAACATGAGGAACTGTATTAAAGGATCTGGGAGAATGTTCTAGAATGCAGAGAAACTAATTATCTGTTAAACCACCCAGTTGTCTGTCCTTTGGCATGTGCAGTTTAGTGAATGGGAAGCAAGAGATGCCAGAGTTCTCTTCACATCACAAAAGACGATTACACAGTGGTAGATGAGGACTCCGTAAAGCACGTGTGTCAAGAACACGACAACCCCAGCTTCTGAGAAGCCTGCTTCCTATTTGGGAAGACAAAACAGAACCATGTACGACAAACTAATAATAATTTACGAATTATGAAGGGTTCATGGGGGGGGGGCTGGGGAGGGAGGGGGCAAAATGAGGAGCCGATACTAAGGGCTCATGTAGAAGGCAAATGTTTTGAGAATGATGATGGCAACAAATGTACAAATGTGCTTGACACAATGGACATATGTATGGATTGTGATAAGAATTGTAGGAGCCCCCAATAACATGGATTTTTTTTAAAAAACATGTAAATATTGGAAAGCAAACACTATTAGCTGGCGTTCTGATGTATGAAAACTAATGCTAAACATTCACGATGAACTAAATACCAGATAGCTTGTGGATCTTTGGAAGGATATATTTTATCTTCTGGTGAAGTTTTTTTAAAAAACAAGAGCTGATAAGTTTCTGGGAAAGAGTTAGAGCTGAGCAGTCATGGCTCTCCTTCTCTGGGAGACATGATCAGTTGAAGAATTCCTTTCTCACATTTCCCCTGCTCCTTTGGGTGGGCTTTAAGCTACCTCTGTTTCCTGTTTCCGCTGGCCCTACTAGACTATCTTAAGCAAGTCCCTTCCCATACTGCCCCTTGGTTTCCTCTCACAGTAACTCATCAATAAGCCAAAGGCAACCACACATAATAAATAATATAGGATGCAGCCATTTACTAGGGAAGAAAATGTCGGGATGGTTAGACATGAAATGACAGAGAACCTTTACCAGAATACATGGTTCAGTTATTTTTTGGCGAAGCCCTGGAGGTGCAGTGGTTTTGCACTTAGCTGCTAAATAAAAAGCTGGTCATTTGTATCTACCAGCTACTCACCCACCAGCCATCCTTTGGGAAAAAGGCATGGCAGTCCACTTCCCACCAATATTTGCAGCTTTGGAACCCTTGCTCTGTAGGATTGCTGAAGAGTCCGAGCCAACTTGATTGCAATGGGCTTTTGGTTTGGTGTGGTGTTTGTTAAAATTGTACATCAATATATAGGCAGGTAGATCCAATTTTCTGTTCTTACTTTCCAACCATGACTGTTGTTGCTAACTGCTGTCACCTCAACCTAACTCACAGCAAACCCAGGTGACCGGAGAACAGCCGCCTAGGGCTGCCACTCTGGGCAGACCAGGTCATTGGATCTTTCTCCCCAGAGCTGCTGAGTAGGTTGCAAACACCAACCTTTCTGTGAGCAGTGAGTGCTTAACAATTGAACTACCAGGGCTCCCTTTTGTAAATGCCCCCAAACTCAAACCCACTGCTGGTGACTAGATTCTGATTCATAGTGATTCTACAAGGCACAGTACCTATTGATGAGTAGAACTGCTCCAACTGGGTTTCTGAGACTGTAAATCTTTATGGGAACAGATAGTCTCGTTTTTCCTCCATGAAGCAGCTGGTGGGAGTGAACCACTAACCTTGACATTAAGAGTCTGATGCGTAATGCCCTGTACCACCAGGGCTCTGACATCTATTCAAGAGGGCTTGGAAAAGTTTATGAGAAAATTCAGGTTTTGGATGTACTCTCATATATATACATACATAAGAATAAAATATAAAATATGTAGTGCACACGGTATGAAATATATATATATATACAAGTTACACATGCACAGAATGTCTCCAAAAAGAAGGACAGGCATTAGCTCAGAGTCCCTGCCTCAGGAAAAGAACTAGGCAGTTGAGTTGCTGGGACACGATACTAGGAAGATCTAAGGACCCTGTATGGCCACTGTGGTTTTTCCCATGTGTATACATTCCTACTAAAAAGGTTAACCTTTAAAAGAAACTCAGTCAACTGTGTTAAAATCCCCACCAAACCAAACTCATTGCCTTGAGTTGATTGAGACTCACAGGACCCTAGAGGACAAAGTAGAACTGCACCATAGGTCTGTCCACCAGGGTCGCCACAAGGACAGGTTAGACAGCACAGGGCTAGTGAAAGGGAAATTCGTTACCCTCCATGACAGCAATTACCAAAAAATGAAACCTAATTCCAAACGTAGGTGCTTAAACTAGTTTTGGAAACTAAACTGTGATGAGGAGTAGGATTTAAAATATATATACAGCCTAAAATTATCTCCCCCCAAATGCTTTACTAAGTACGAAATAAAAACTGTACAGTGGAGACATGTGGTGAGCCAACTGATCAGAATGCACATCACTTGGGACAAACTGACATTAAGGGCACTTGGGAGAGCAATCCTATGGTAGTAGTGCCTAGGCACATTCCTGAGACTAATCATGAGTTCCACGACTCAAACTGAGGAAAGGACTGCAAAAATAACTGGCCTGCATGCCTCAAAAAGCAAGCTATGGTGGTGCTGTGTTTAAAGTATCC
>NW_022111322.1:1451579-1453792 GCF_000313985.2 Echinops telfairi | reverse complement strand
CGACTTGTTGGTAACAAGTTTGTTTTGGGTTTGAGCATTCAGTTAGGAATTAAAAACAAAATATAAATACCCTACCTAATTCACTTTTGTAAGAAATGTGGATTCATTGGTACCATTTTAGAAGACAGTAGAAGAAACAAATTTGGCAATACCTATGAAAGACGTCAACATGCATACTCGGTGACACAGCCATTTCTTCTCTTAGTGATATTGTGCTACTGGGAAATAATCCTACTAGCAACAAATGTCTGAGCAAACAGCTCTTAAATGTTTGAATACACATACATATGAGGGGGGTACCCCCCAAAAAACAGAATCCCTCCCAAAGCAAAATATTTAAATAATTTTGCCAAACAACCTTATCACCTTCAAAGTGCTCTCCATTACACTTAATACATTTGTCAAATCTGCTCAATGCTCACCTAGGGGGAAAAATACAAAAGCTCTGCCCTGCCTAGCCCAATTCTGGTTTTTGGGGGTACCCCCTGGTATATGGTTATTAGGTGGCATCAAAGTCAGTGCTGACTCACAGTGACCCTCAAAATCACTGCCATCAAGTCACTGACAACTCGTGGTGACCATTTAGGAAAAGGCTGGAAATGCCCTTGTAAATTTCTGACTCTTAACTATTTAGGTGAGTAGAAAACTGTCTTTCTCCTATGGAGCTGGCTGGTAGTTTCGAACTACAGACCTTGCAGATCACACAGCCCAACACGTAATCACTATGCCACCAGGATTCCTCCAGAGTGACCCTATGGTACAAGATGAAACACTGCCCAGTCCTGTAATATCCACATAATTGTTGTGTTTGAATCCATTGTTGTAGCTCTTGTGTCAATTCACCTCATTGAAGGTCGTCCTCTTTTTCTGCTGAACCTCTACTTTACCAAACATGATGGCCTGTTCTAGGAGACTGGTCTCCTCTGACCACCATGTCCAAAGTATGTGTGATGAAGCTTTGTCATCTTTGCCTCTAAGGAGAATTCTGGGTGTACTTTCTTCAAGATAGAGTTGTTTGTTATTCTGGCATTCCAAAATTCCTTCACTTCACCAACACCAGCATCCAAAGGCATGGATTCTTGGGCAATCTTCCTTATTCATTGCCCAGCTCCCATATGCATATGAGACCACTGAAAATACCATGGCTTGGGTCAGGCACATCTTAGTCCTCAAGGTGACATCTGTCTTCTTCATTATTTTAGAGGTCTAGTACAGCAGATTTGCTTCTATGCAGTGCATTGTTTACTTTCTTGAAAGCTACTTTTGTGAGCACTGATTGTGAATCCACGTAAAATGAAATCTTTTACAACTCTGATCTTTTCTACATTTATCATGATGTTGTGCCTTGGTCCAGTTGAGAGAATTTTGGTATTCTTCACATGAGTTGTAATCCACACTGAAGACTATAGTAATGATCTTCATTAGTAATTCAAATCTGTGCTTTCTGCCAGCAAAGTTATGTCACCTGCATATCCTGGGTTGTTAATGAGCTTTTGGCCTATCCTGATACTGCATTCCTCTTAATACAGTCCAGGTTCTCAGGTTATTTGTTCAACATATAGATTGAAGAAAGATAGTGAACGGATACAACCTTCATGTATACCTTTCCGTATTTTAAACCCACAGCATCTTCTTGGCTCTATTCAAATGACTGCATCTAGATCCATGTAGTTTCTACATGAGCACACCGAAACAGAAGTGTTGTGGAATTCCCATTCTTCTCAATATGATACCGTTTGTTATGATCCACATAGTCCAATGCCTCAGCATCGTCAATAAAACAGAAGTGAACATCCTTCTGGTTTTCTCTTTTTAGCCAGCATCCATCTGACATCAACAATGATATCCCTTAGTCCACCTTCCCTTCTGAATATGGCCTGAACCTCTGGCAGCTCCCTGTCAATAATATACCCCTATAATCATTTTGAAATTAGTTTCAACAATATTTTACTTACATGTGCTATGAAAGATAGTGTTTGATAATGTCCACATTCTGTTAGGTCAGTTTCTCTTGGAATGAGCACAAATGTGGATCTTTTTCAGTCAGTGGGTCAGGTAACTTTCTCCTAAATTTCTTGGCATAGACTAGTGAGTGGTTCTAGTACTGCATCAATTTGCTGACATTTCCATTGGTCTTCTGTCAATTCCTGGACCCTTGTTTTCAGCTAATTTCTCAGTGCAACTTGGATGTCTTCCTTCAACACTATCGGTTT
>NW_022111322.1:1438772-1448522 GCF_000313985.2 Echinops telfairi | reverse complement strand
TCTCTCCCTTGTGACCCTTCTGTAAGGGGATGTCCAGTTGTCTACAGATGGGCTTTGGGTCTCCACTCCCCCTCATTCACCTTGATATTTTTTGTTCTGGGTCTTTGATACCTGATCCCATTGACACCTCATGATCACACAGGCTAGTGTGATTCTTCCATGTGAACTTTGTTGCTTCTCAGCTAGATGGCCGTTTGTTTATCTTCAAGCCTTTAGGACCCCAGATACTATATCTTTCGATAGCCAGGTACCATCAGCTTTCTTCACCACATTTGCTAGGCACCCATTTTGTCTTCAGTGATTGTGTTGGGAAGGTGAGTATCAGAGAATTCCAGGTTATTAGAACAAAGTGTTCTTGTGTTGAGGGAGGACTTGAGTAGAGGCCCAATGTCCATCTGCTACTTTGATACTTAACATATACATATATGTATATACATCTATTTCACTATTGTCATATATAAATATGTTTACCTATGTACATGCCTTTATTTGGACCCTCTAAATGCCCTCTGCCTGCTAGTTCTTTCCTCTATTTCCTTTCACTTTCCTCTTGTCACAATACCATGTTCAGCCTTTGTGTTTCAGTAATTCCTCGCTGTTTCATTGCCCTTGATCAAGCCCTATAAGGCATCCTACGCTCTCCTTGCCACTGATTTTAGATCACTTGTTGTTCCCTTGCCCCTGGGGTTGCTAACACCCACTTCCTTCCCCAACCCCCCACCCACCTCCCCTTCTCCTGTGTCCACCTGGAACCACTGGTCCCATTGTTTTCTACCCCGATTGTTTATTCTGCCTATCTTATCTAGATAAGACATTCCTGACTTTTTCTTCAGGTCTTTCAACTTGAAATACAAAAACATATCTATCTGTATGTATACATATACAAACACATACACATATGTATATGCGTAGATATACATATACAAACACATAAACATATGTATATGCATGCATTTGTCTCCATCAATGACAATTAAGGATGAACTGCTAATTGTTTTTATCACTCTCTTACCATAGGTTTTGACTGCCAAATGAAATGAAGGAACCTGTGTCTCACAGTGATAGAGAACACTAAGGAGTAAAATGCTATTAAAGGGTCATATGTCCATCAGTGGGGCACTGGATAAATAATAATACATCATATATCCATGCAATATTATAGAATAAAGCCACTAAAAAGAATTACTGTAATGTACTAATTTTCCCAACTTATTTTCTAAGTATAAGAAAAAGATATGAAGACAAGGACTGTATTAGAGTCCTCAAATCTAAAAAATTTGTTAACAACATCTAGACAGATACCACTTTATAATACTTAAAAAAGCAAAACAAATCTCTATGGTAGTTTTTTTAAACTCATTTTTGGCAGCAAAACTATTTTGATTTTCCAAGTAAAATCCTACCCAGAAGTCTACAGGAACTAAAGTTGGTTGAACTAAAGCTGATAGGATCTAAAGTTGGTTGGGGAGAAGTCTCCCACTCTGGCCCACAAGAAAAGTCATCATGCTGGACTTGTCAGGCTGAGGGAGAGCTGAAGAACTCAGCAACAAGTCCACCAAGTACAGGGCTCTCCAACATGTGGTGTTCATCCCCAACTTCCACACCGTATGCATGGATGTCTGTGTCTGTCACACAACCGTTCAGTGTTCCTCCATAAATAGGAGAATTGTACGCACTTGTATCAAACATGTTTAATACAACTGTCTCGCTACCCACCCCCAAAATCAAATCTGGGTCATAAGAGCACCCCCATTATCACTGAGGGATAGGTTCCTTCTGAAACTAGATCAGCATTCCTATTTGAAAAGCCTTAAGGCTGTAAGTGTTCTAATCACTAATGTGTTCTCATGTGTTTTAAGTGTTCCGATGTGCTAATCACCTAGATGTTGACCACCTTGAAAGGAATAGGTTGAAGATTTCAAATGCAAACCTGAAGAAGCTCACAGCCCACCCTCACATACAGCCCTGCCTTGGTCTCTGGAGCCTCAGTGACCCTGTCACCGGCAGCGGTGGCGGCGTCTGTGCTTAACCACTCTCTTACCTTGGATTTTGCATGCCAAGTGAAGTGCAGGAAATTGGTCTCACTGGGTACTAACAGGTTAAAGGACAGAGCATAATGACTAATAAGGTCATTCCTCACATAATAAAGTTCTGCATCGAGACCTGGGGGGAAAAAATAGGGGAAAGGTCAGAAGGAGACAATTAAACACCTAAAATTCCCTCAAAATCATTATTCTTTGGCATTCCAAAAACTATTAAAAGTGAAAATATTGTAAAAACTTCTATCACAAATGGCTCACCTGTGCTACCCAATGGACAGGATGAACACTAGTTGTATCATCGGCAGCAAGGATGAAAAAACTGGAACTCAAAACAGTTTAAGTCCTTATGCAGCTAAAATTAGGTGTGCTGGGATCAGAACTCTTGAGAGCCATTCTGTCTGCTGAATGCACTCAGTGTGACTCTTCCTCCCAGAGCAATGTTTCCCAAAGTGGGTCATATGGCCACCTGGGGATACTAGAATGGTTGGGGGGGTGTGGGCCGCAAAAGCAGATACCTACACTTCACCCTGGTTTATAGGCTACAGTACAAAAGTTTTTCCTTGCTGACAGTGGGGTGGGGTGGGTGCTGAGTTTTTTATTTTGTTTTGTTTTTTTTAAGGGATGGAAAGCCAAATAAGCTTGGAAATTGTGTTTTGACAATATCTGAGCGAGGTAAAGAATCAAACATGTATCCCACATGATAGCCAGAAAATCTGAAAAAATTAAAGCAGGAAACAGTTTACTTTTTAAGTGATTTACTGTTTTTTAATGTGGAGAGCCCTAGTAACACAGTAGGATATATGTTAGCTGCAAGTTAAGCAGTTCAAATATACCAGTTGCTCCATGGGGCTAAGATGAGGCTTTCTGCTCCCAGACGTATTTACAGCCTCAGAAACCTTTGTCAGGGATAACTCTGGATCCCTATGAGTCGGAATCAACTGTATGTCAGTGAGTTTTTTGGTTGAGGATTGCTTTAAGTCAGAATCAATTTGATGGCACCTAACAACAGCATGTGTAAAGCTGTATAATAGGAATGCAGAATCCAAGCATTCTAAATGTTGGAACTGGGGGCAGGTGGGTTAGGGAGACCAACTGATAAAGCTTGGCAACATTACTGATTTCATCAAATTTATTGATCCTGCACTATGGGTCTGAGATATGGCATACAAAGAGGTCAGGATGGGATCTTGTACTCATTAAAAAAAAAAATACATAGGAACAAATAACTTTACTAAGAAAAACTATCCTTTAACACAAATTCCTCATTTCCAGATAGAATCTAACACAATCATTAGCAAAGTAAGGATGAGACTTGAGGCTGACCTTGGGGGAAAAGCTGCTACACTAGGTAGCCGACACCACACTTTACTGAGCCTACAGCCAACTGACATGGACTTGACTCCAACTCAGTGCAAGCCCAAGTGTGTCAAGTTAGAATTGTGCTCCACAGGGTTATCAATGGCCGATTTTTTAAGCTTTTCTTCCGAAGCACCTCTGGGTAGATTCCAACTTCCAATCTTTAGATTAACAACCCAGCATTATACTAAGTTGCACCACTCAAGAACTCCAATTATCCTATCCTCAAAACTCACTGCCATAGAGTCCATTTTGACTCATAGCGACCCTATAGGGCAGGGTAGATCTGCCCCTATGGG
This sequence comes from Echinops telfairi, assembly GCF_000313985.2. NCBI lineage: Eukaryota > Metazoa > Chordata > Mammalia > Afrosoricida > Tenrecidae > Echinops > Echinops telfairi. Next base: position 1,444,825 of record NW_022111322.1, on the reverse strand, counting down.
TTTCTAACTATAACTCTTTATGGGACCAAATTTAAGGGGAGAAAGTTAGCAGCCTTCTGGAAATGGCTCTCCCAACAGTGAGGATAGGAAGTACTAACAAACATCTGGAAGAGCAGGAAACAAAAAAGGAAGATGGGTAAACAAGAGAGGGGGGAAGAAAGCATAGAAAGCAAAAGTTGATAGGAAAAAACTTAAGAGAAACAGGAAAACCTACATTCACAATTGAAAATAACATCTTGGGATCAGAGAGGCTCAAAAAAACCCAACAACCTTAGTATAGGCATTGATGATTTGAGCAATATTAGTTATGATAATGAGAGTATAAGAGTTAGGGAAATGAACATAAATTAGGTCACACATTAAGAGAGATTCTAAAGTGAAATCATATGAACTACCTTTTCTGATCAAAAAGCATTTTACAGAAATTAACTATGATAAAGCCAAAGAAAGATTAATAAACTAGTCAAACCCCTAACAACCTGACCCAAAAAAAGGATAAAATTATTAATAGTAGGCATTCCTACTATTAATACTACTATTCCTACAAAGAGAAATAAAACAAAAAGACTATTAAGAATAACTATGATTATAAATTCAACAACCTAGATGAAATAGGAGCCCTGGTAATATAGTGGTTACACATTGGACTTATTCAAGGTCAGCAGTTCAAAGCCACCACCTGCTCTGTGAAAGAGGACACTTTCTACTCCTGTAAAGAGTTATAGTCTCCGAAATCCACAGGACTGTTCTACCCTGTGCTACAGGCTCACTGTGAGTTGGTGTTGAGTCTATGGCAGTGAGTGCTCCATACATGCCTTAATGAAGACATCACTGAAGATGTAAGTGTTATAGCAACTGTGAAGATATTAGATAGTGCCTGGCTATCAGAAGAATAGCATCTGGAACCATTGTCTTTAAACCAAACAGCCTTTTAAGCGAGGCGTCAACTAAATCCAGGTGGAAGAAACACACCAGCCTGTGTGATCCAAGGATTGGCAATTATAAAATCCAAATCCAAAGAAGGGAACCGTATCAGAACTTAAATTATGACCATCCAGTTTGTAGCAAGTCATGGATGACAATAAAAACCCAAAATCAATTTTCAGAGTCCCTCCATGGATTAAGAGTCCAATGAATCCCCTTGGATCATAGTCCAGGGCTATAACAGCCTTGCTATCCGATAAAGAACATTGTTAAGTTGATTATGACAAATGCAGCTAGATTAAAATGTAAAACTTATCAATTTGATCTCCTTTTGGACCCATTTTAAAGTTGTTTCTGTTTTTAATATTTTCTGCTTCCTTTTCAATTTGTTTTTCTTTTGTCATGATTGTTGGGTTTTGTGTGTTTCTTGTTTTTGTTTTGTATGATTTTCGATATATGAAATCCAGGAGAAGTAAATCTATAAAGACAGTAACTGGTTTAATAATCACATAGGTGCATAGCAGGGGCGGTTGGGGGGAAATGGGGACCTAACAATGAATTCAAGAAAGAAGAAAATGTTCTGAATTTGATTATGGTGATGATTGCACAACTCTACTTAACAAGACTGAATGGTTAAATTGTATGATATGTGCGTTATATGCCAATAAAACTATTTCAAAATGAAAAGCATAAATTGCCAAAACAGTAACAGAAGCCAAAACCAAAAGAAATGAAAAATTACAATAATTAAAAACTTTCCACCTCCCCCACTAAAAAAAAAAAACTCTAGGTCTAGATGACTTTATTAGTGAATTATTTAATTTAGAAAGTGAGGTAATAAACACATTCAGAAAATGTCAAAGAAAATACTTCCCCCCAAAAAAATTAAAATAAAGAAAATACTTCCCAACTTATTTTTATAAAGCCATCAGTATAAAGATATCAAAATCAGAAACCACTACAAGGAAAATTATAGATCAGTGTACCTCATGAACATAGTTACAGACCTTCTCTACAAAATATTAGCAAATTAAATCTAACAACACATAAAAAAAGATCGCATATAATGGATAATTAGCCTTTTAAAATCAATATAATTCACATTAGCAGAATAAAGAACAAAAGCCATATGGTAATTCCAATAGATTTAGAAAAACACTAGCAAAATTCAAAGCCCCAAAATAAGAAACTGCCGGTAAGCTAACAACACAGAAACTTACTCCATCTGCTAAAGCGCATCTACAAGCAGCCCTAGTAACATCATACCAATCCTGAGTTTTCCTGAGATCAGAAACAAGGCAAGCCTGTCCCCACTCATCACTTCCACCCAACCTGTATTGCAGAACTTGGACATGGTATTAAGGACAAGACATAAAAAGCATAAAATTGGAAAGGATGAAGTAAAACTGTCAGTATTCATAGATAACTTGATGGTGTGTGTAGAAGTATGAAGAAATTTACTTAAATATTACTAAAACCATTAATTGCATTTAACATGCACCTCAGAATGCACGGTCAATAATAAAAAATTGTTTATATATTAGCAATAATTGGAATAAAGAAAATATTCAATAAGAAATAAGGGAAACTATAAAATATGGATAAGAACAATTAAAGACTTAAATGAAGAGAAGCCATGCTGAGATAATAGTGTTTTTTTAATAGTTCATTGAGATAAGCCTCAATATTGTCAAAATGTCAAGTCTACCCAAATTCACCTGATTCAAAGAAATTCTAACAAAATCACACCAGATTTTTTAAAGAACTAAACAAGTTGGTCTCATAATGAAATAAAAATGCCAAAATAATCTTGAAAAAGTGGAACTCACGTTGGAGATCTCACATTACCTGATCTCAGAACATAATGAAACAAACTATTGCCATCGAAACCTTATGGTTTGACACAAGAGTAGACATACCCATGGAACTGAATAGACTCCAAAAACATAAAACCAATGGAATGTTAACAAAGGCATATGCAATTCAATAGAAAAGTATTGTTGACAAGTAATGAACTGAGATACATGCAAAGAAAAGAAGCCTTCTCTCCTGCCTCATGTTTCACACAAAACTTGACTGGAGATAGGTTGTAGACTGCAATGTAAAAGATAGCTATAAGGCTTCTAGAAGGAATATAGTGAATATTCTTGCAACCTGGGATAAATAACAACAGTTTTGCTTACCAGAAAGCGGGGGGGGGGGGGAGATACATGAACTTTATTAAATTAAACACCCACTCAAAATAAATTAAGAAAATGAAATCCAAGTCACAGCGGGAGAAAATAGTCACAACACATCTAAAAGGAGCTCCCTAGATCCAAATATAAAAACACAACCCAATTAAGTAAAGTGGGCAAAAGATGTGAAAAGACATTTCACGAGATATATAAACAGCCAGTATGCCAGTGAAGAGGTGCTAAACACAATTAGTCATCAGAAAAATACAAGCTAAAACCGCACTGTGGTACCACTCCAAGCAAGAGAATGATTGAAATTAAATGTTGGCAAAGATGAGAAACAACTGCCCTTCTCTCATACACTGCTGGCAGTGCAAAAACGCTCAGCGCTGGAAAACTGGAAATGTCTTAGCAAGTTAAACATGCACCTACTCTATGACTCAGCAATTCCACTTCTAGGTAATTATCCAAAAGAAATGAAAACACATGTTACCCAAAAAAGATTTAAACATGAATGTCCATAACAATTTTGTTCACAAAAGCCCAAACCAAAAATGTCCATAACAAATGAACGGATAACCAACTGTAATACATTGATAGAGTGAAATACTACTAAGCAATAAAATAAACTAAAGTGAGACTTTGTAACAACTGGAGCTAGTATCAAACACCAGGCTGAATGAAAGAGGGCAGACACAAGAATACTGTGTTAGACAAGGTTCTCTAGAGAAACAAAACCAGAACACTTACCATTTTATATAGATAGATAGATAGATAGATAGATAGATAGATAGATAGATACAACACAATGAAATAAACAGCTAATTAGTCCACAGAGGGCTCAGTTCAACTCACTTCGTGAGACAGTTAATACACTGGCAGTCCTTCAACTCCCAAGAGCTGTTGGGTGCAAGTCATGGAAGCAGACAGCTGAGTCTTCTGCAGAGCAATATAGGCAGTCTGGCCACAGACATCAAACAGTGAGGCAGGTCCGACAGTCCCCAGCTCAAGTGATGTATTTACCAGTGTGACAAAGCAGGTCTCAAAGGAACTTTAAACTCAGTCCACGGGCTGAGTGTCCCACAGGTAGTGTAGCTCGCAGGTAGCGGCAGAGAAGGCAGCCGCACACACTGGTCAGATCATGAGAGCAAGGGACAGAAAGGCGAGGCTTGCCGAGCCATTTATCTCTTTGCCCTTCAATTAAACTGCAACCTTATGAATCCCACATGTGTCTATTGGCCAGGTTGGCAAAATAAACCTATTACAAATATATATTATGTAACTTCATATACATGATGTTCTAGTATAAGTAAAACTGAAAGAGCAGAGGGGATTAGTGAATTGACTGCAAAGACAGAACACTAGGAAACTTCCAGGAATGATGGAGACATTCTATAAGGGGGTTTCAAAAGTTGGTGAGAAAAGGGAATGAAATCTTTCCATGAACTTTTTAAGCCCCCTCATATACTTTCCATTAGGGTGGTGACTGCATATGTGGTACTATGCTTAAGTGCATGGCTGCTAACCAAAAGGTCAGTAGTTACTAAAGCCTGGAGCCATCAGTTGCTCTGTAAGAAAAAATCCTAGAGATCTGCTCCACTAAAGACTAGGAAATCCTCCAGGGCGGTCTACTCTTCCTACAGGGTTGTGATGAGTCAGAATCAGCTCAACTACATAGAACAACATATATTTTAAAAACTCAATCAACCGACTATTTAAAATCTGTGCTATTTCATTGTGTGTAAACTTTATCTGAAGTTTTAAATGGGGGGGGGGGAATTTACATGCAATTTTATACCTCTTTTCATATCTCAAAAAGCTGGCAAACCTTACATCTCTACTGGCACTAAGAAAAAATTTTAGGAAAAAAATGATCAACAACTTCCTCATTTAAACTTAAATCTATCTTTCACAAACAAATAATGAATTATTTTCCTAATAAATAACACTTGGTTGCCAGCCGTCAAGAATCAATTTGATGACAACAGGTTGGGTTATCTGGTTTTATAGTGTCATTACTGGTGATAGCAACAATAAATAAATTTTTCAGACACATTCAAAATATCAAGAATATCTAAGGGGGAAAAATATCTACGGGTTCTGAAAACTCAATTTCCATTAAGGCTACATGAAAAAGAGGTATATAAAGCACTTAGGAAATAAAGAACAAAAAGACAAATATCCTCAAGCCGTGCATGTGTAGACATTTGATAATTTTGGGGTTCAGGCTTACTGAAAAATTCTCTAAATGATTACCTCCCTGAACTGCTCAAGGTCTCTCTAGTTCCATGGATTCAAACTGTAGGCAGAAGCTACAGTTCTTAACTAGAGAATATTTTCTTAAAACCCACCAGTAGTTTATAATAAGCCAGTTGCAGGTTGGGCAAAGAAAACAGTATGCTTTCTCAGGATTCGTTTGCCCACTGGATCTCAGCTGGTGCTGGCAGGCTTCTCACAGTGGTGCTATCCATCTCTGACCACCCTTTGTAATGACCTTTTTCTGAACTGTCATCCTCTCCTTACTTTCCTAAAGCATAATCCCTCTCAATCCTTCCCAATAATTCAGTAAGCTCAGTGAGTATCCTAAAATCAGTTTATACAATGTCCATCTCTCCTTCCAACCGTCCTTTTCGGATTAATTATAACAGATTCCCAATATCCTTGAAACCAATCCACTCTCAACCTGCCCTTCAATAGTCTCTTTATTCCCCAACTCCAACACTCTGCATTTATACTAAAGCAACCCATCGCCAAGAACAGTAGCAATATGTAAGATTATACCTTCAAAATCTTAAACTGTAGTGTTTTCACGGCTGAAAGCTTTTCAGCTTTTTCCTTTTACTGTTAACAGCTCTTCTCTGGGTTAATTAATATCACCAGTATCTTTTTTGTTTTTGTTGTTAATAAATCATTTTACTGGGGGCTCTAACAGCTCTTGTAACAATCCATACA
>NW_022111322.1:1433853-1437413 GCF_000313985.2 Echinops telfairi | reverse complement strand
TTTGTTTCTTCTCAGCTAGGTGGCCACTGGTTTATCGTCAAGTCTTTAGACCTCAGATGCTTTAGCTTTTGATAGCTGGGCACCATCAGCTTTCTTCACATTTACTCTGCACCCATTTTATCTTGAGCGATCTTGTCGGGAAGGTAAGCATCATGGAATGGCAGGCTACTGAACAAAGCATTCTTGCGCTGAGGGAGTACTTGAGTAACGGCCCTATGTCTGTCTGCCAACTTGATGTTTAACATATAAACATAGGCCCATAGATCTATTTCCCTATCATTATATATATATATATATTTACATATGCACATACCTGTATTTAGACCTCTATAAAAGTCCTTTGCCTCCTAGTTCTTTCCTCTATTACCTTTTACTTTCCTCTTGTCCTACTATCATGTTCGGTCTTCAATTGGGTTTCAGTAATTCTTCTCAGCTACATTGCCCTTGATCAAACCCCACCAGGCATCCTATAGCCGCCTCACCATCGATTTTAGATCACTTGTTGTTTCCTTGTCCCTAGGTTTGTTGACAAACCCCTTCCTTTCTCTCTCCTCCCCCTCTGCCATGCCCCCTCCAACCATCCCTCTGTTATTTTCTCCTCCAGATTGTTTATCCTGCCTATCCTATCTAGATAGACCTGCAGAGATGTTTATTTTGTTGTTTTATTTTGTTTTGCTCTGTACCTTACCTTTCCTACTCCTTAATTGAATGCTGCATAAAGTCATCCCTACAAATGAGAGTCATTGCAAAATAATGGGTTCTATCAACAATAGATTAATACGCTGACAGCTCGCAGCTGACCTAATATATTTAATGTTCCTATTCTACCTCCTACTCCAATATGTCCTAGAAGCAAAGAGGTGGCCAACAAAGGCACAATTGGTCTCTAAGCTTAAAGAGCAATACAGAAAGGTGAGGCTAGGGCAGGAGGACAGAATGGGTGATGCGGAGCTACCACTACTGAACATTTTGAGCAACAATAGGAAAACCCTGATCAAAAGAGGGAGCTGCAGAAAAAAACTTCAAATGCTCATAGACTCCTGACATCTCCTGAAATCTTAAAATCAAACAACAGGTCAGCTTACTAATTTAAAAAAAAGTCTTAATCTTTATTTTTTTATTTATTTTTAAAATCATTTTACTGGGGGCTCTTACAGCTCTTATCACAATCCATACATCCATCCTGTCAAGCCCATTTGTACATGTTGCCATCATTATTCTCAAAACATTTTCTTTCTACTTGAGCCCTTGGTATCAGCACCTCATTTTCCCCCCTCATCCACCTTCTCTCCCTCATGAATCCTTGAGAACACATAATTATGTTTTTCATGTTTTACACCAACCACTGTCTCCCTTCGCCCACTTTTCTGCTGGTTTTATTATTCAAAATGGATTTTGTCAATTAACTTTTGCTAATTAACACTAACCCTAAACATAAATAGCTCAAAAAAACCCAAGAGTTCTCACAGTTTTGTGGGAGCTCTTATAGGCAGCTGGCCAGCTCTTCTATTCGGAGCTTGCTCAATGAGGCTACAAGGCCTCGGATGGCCTCAGTCACATTATCAGAAACCACAGCCACATGGGTAGAGCCTCTCGCCATGTGTTCACATGATGGCAAAGGAGTCTGAGCAGTGGCAGAAAGCAAGTCTTTTGATGACTCTGCTTGCAGAGAGTTCCACCTTTGATGCTCACCTGAGATACATTGCCAGGCCCAGAACCGGGTAAAAATGAACTAGCAAAAACTCAAAACAACGCTCACTGCCATCAACTTGATGCCGATTCACAGCAGCCCTATATAGGGTTTCCAAGGCTGTCAATCTGTACAGAAGCAGAACGTCTCATCATTTTCCCCGGAACAGCAGAGTAAGCATGCGCAGCTGACTTTGCAGTCAGCAATCCAATGATTATCCAACAGGTCGGCCAACAACATCCTGTATGTACATTGAGAAAACTATGGTGACTACTCTGTAACAACCCAGCACAGAGGACAAAAGTAAATGAACTGCGAGTTCAACTAAACTGAGTAAAGAACCAAAGAAAGAGCCTAAAGAACGAATGAGAAAAGAATAAAGATAGGGTCAGGAATTGATGAATCACAAAACAGAAAAATCACAGAATCCCAGAGATTCATTGGAAAAAAGAAATTAATAAAATAAACAAGTCTCCAACCATGATGTTACCTTGTAAGTATTATCATGATAGGCAGAAAAAAGATTGAAGTTGTCAAGGATTTCATCTTGCGTAGATCTACAATCAACGCTCATGGAAGCAGCAATCAAGAGATCAAACAATTCACTGCATTAGGTAAATCTGTTGCACCAGACCTCTTTAAGGTGTTGAAAAGCAAAGATGTTACTTTGAGGATTTGAGGTGCGCCTGGCCCAAGCCATGGTATTTTCAATTATCTCATATGCATGTAAAGTTGGACACCAAATATGAAAGACTAAAGAAGAATTGATGCATTTAAATTATGGTGCTGGCAACGAATCTTGAAAGTACTGTGGACTGCCTGCCAAAAGAACCAACAAATGTTTTAGGAATTAGTACAGCCAGAAGGCTCCTTAGAGACAAGGATGGCAAGACTTGGTCTCACGTGCTTTGGACATGTTGTCAAGAGAGACAAGTCCTTGGAGAAGGGCATCGTGTTTGGTAAAGTAGAGAGGCAGGAGGGAACAAGGCCATCAATGAGATGGATTGACAAGTGGTCGCAACAAAGGGCTCAAACATAAGAACAACTGTGATGGTAGCACAGGAAAGTGTTTGATCTGCTGTGGCTAACACCTTTTTCTAAAATGTAGCAATAATTCATACTCCTTCGGAAATGTTTACATGTACCTAATTCCCCAATATGCTTCCCCACTGGATGTTATGTTTCCATTTCTCCCAACTCTGGTGGTGTAATGGATTACACATTGTGCTGCAAGATCAGCAGTTCAAACCCACCAGCCACTTCTCAGTGGCTTTCTCAAAGGAAGCTTTCCAACTAATAGAGTTACAGTCTCAAAAACCCACAAGGACAGTTCTATCCTGTCCTATGGGGTCACTATGAGTCAGAACTGACTTGATGGCAATGAGTTTTTATTTCATTTTATTTTGAGTTTCTCAATAGCAATGAAATTAGGCATTGTTTTCAGGTCTTTATTGGCCATTTGGGATCCTTCTATTAAATGCCTACCCCCAGCTTTTCCCGTATTTACTGCTTTTTGTGTTCTTTTAACATTGTGGTAGACTGACTAGTGGTGCCCTACAAAGAACAGCTCCTAATTCCATGGAATCTGTGAATGTTTATATGGTAAAGACTTTGCAGATGGGACTGAAGTAGGATCTTGAGATGGGGAAATAGATAATCCTGGTGGTGGGCTCTAAATGCTCAATCACAAGTGCTCTTAAAGGAGGCAGATGAAGATTACACAGGAGATGGCAATGCAACAGAAACATGAAAGCAGAAATGGAGTAATGAGGTCATAACCCAAGGAATGTCAGCAGTCACCAGAAGCTGGGAGAGGAGAGAAATAGACCTCCCAAACTTTTTTTTTAAAGGCACTCTTTTGATTTCTTTT
>NW_022111322.1:1415477-1421604 GCF_000313985.2 Echinops telfairi | reverse complement strand
GGGCAATGAATGTACAAATGTGCTTTACACAATTGATGCATTTATGGATTGTGATAAGAGTTGTATGAGCCCCTAATAAAATGATTAAAAAAAATAAGACAAATTAACAAGAGCAAAGCAAAGAAAGAAAAAAAAAGAAGAAATGTGTCCTGGAAGCAGAATTAATATTGCTTTAGTTCTGACTTCTCCTCTTGGCCTTGCTACTAACTAGCTAAGTGACCTTTGGTAATCAATTACTTCACCACCCTCTCTAGGTATCAATTTTCTCCACTAGAAAAACACTAGGTGATGTTAGTGTCTTTCCTCAGCTGTAAAACTATTATTTTATGGTGTCATCCACAGGTTCCAAATGGCAGTCAAAACCTACATAAATAATGCATGTAGTCAAGAGAATCTTCTAAGGTTTTGAGAACAGGGTGGTATGTGGGTTATTCATCAGAAAGGGAGTGGGGGGGGGAGCCAAAACCACTTTTAGAACGCTACGTACGCTGATGTTTTAATCAACATTGAAAGACACAAAGATGACAATTTTTAAAATCTAAGTGAGTGGTTCTTTTTTCTTTATAATTCTCTTGGAACATACTTTTAAGAGAAACTATAACTACTATATTTATGCCTCATAATTGCTGTTAATATTTCAGTGACATTTTAAAAAAATGAAGCTACTTCAAATTTTCTTAGTTGATACCAACTGAAATAGTTGTACTGAGTTATTCATCATATCTAATAAATGAAGCTACAAAGATTACACCACCGACAACCAAAAAAAAACCCTGCAGACCTACTTCATAAGGCAGGGAAGCGAAGCTTTTATGGTAAAAATGGAACATCCTTTCTTTATCATTCAAAAAAAGCAAGTAAATCTTTAATTTCCATAGCTGTTCAAACAATAACATATTACTTTCCCTGCAATCTTCTACCACATTCAGCATTTCCTCATGTACTTTAATCTTTTAGTTCCATTTGTCTTCTAAAGCACAATCATATTTCTTCTGCAACCTTATGTTTTGAAACAAGTGAGCTGATATTGTGTACACACATACACATAGCACACATGGATTAGAGAGAGCTTTTAAGAGAAAAGAAGATATGCGTGATCAACAATTGAAGAAAATATACAAGATGACTTCAAAAAGTATGTGGAAAATGGAATTCAAAAATTAAAATTAAAAATACAGATTTTATTTCTCAAAAAGCTCCATCAAAGTCAAAAAACATTTGTAAATGACAACAATCATGTAGGCCATCCTTAAAAAACTGAGGGCCCTGGAAATTCAATGCAGACTTTTTTTATATTAATAAAAATGGGTCCACTTTAAGGACTTTTTATGATTAAGCAACAAAAAGAAGTTAGAAGAAGCCAAGATAGATGCCTAATGATTTCACATAGAAACTCTTGCAAAACTGTTCTTGTGTGATGAGAAGAATGAGCAGGAGCATTTATGTGGTAGAGAAGCCTTGGCTAACTTTCCCAAAACAGTCTTATAAAGCAGATGTTATCGTTCTTTGGCCCTCCAAAAAGCCCACAAGCAAAATACTTTGAGCATCTCAAAATACTGCCCTGACCTTAGCTTTTGATTGAAATGCACTTTTGCTTTGACAGGACTACTTTCAACCTTGACAGCCAATGGTTGGACTGTGTTCTTCTCTAGGTGAATATTGGTAGACATGTTTCAGAATTTTGATCCCTCCTGTTCCAAGATTTTCACCAAAAGCTCTGCTCTTGTCTAGGCACTAGTTTTGACACACATGGAGCCAAAAGTCTGCTCAACTTTAATTTTTCAGTCAGAATGATGTAGGTCTGAACTGTTATGATTATGATGTTGACTATTGTTTCTGCTGTTGTTTATCGCTGGTTCTCATCAACTGGGGCAGGGAAAAGACTTTTCTCATAAACAGATATGACTGAAAAGCAAGTGGGAGGTCAGCTGGGACTTCCTCTTTAACCTCACTTAGTCTCTCTAAAACAAGTTACATATTTGTAAACTGCATTGTCCCCATAGCTTTTCGTAAAACATCAATGATTCCACAATTCTTTGCCTCAAGCTTCACCATGAATTTAATATTGATGTTGCTTCAATTTTAGCAGAATTCATATTGCTCTCGTAAGAAGTTTTTCTTTTTTTTTATCAGAGCTTTTTTCAAATGGATGTCTTATCCCCTTCTTATATCCTATTCAAATATATTGTAACTAGTATGAATTTACTTTGGTGCAAATTTTTTTTAATTCATGCATACTTTCTTCATAATACTTTTTTGAAGTTTATACATCCATGAAGTTTTGAAGACGCCTCCTCTATGTCCTCACCCTCTTATTTCCTTGACTGTCTCTTCCTCTCCAACCCTGCTCTAAGGAAAGGTAGCTGGGCCCACTCTTGGTCTCTGAGGGGCTTAGCAGTCAATTTTAAGAAGTGGAAGGGAATTTCCTGAGGCTCCCAAGGAGAAGACAGGAAGCAATTGCAGTCCCTAAGTAACTGTCCTAACTTTGCTACTTTAAGAAGAAAGCATGAAATCAAATAGCCCACTTAAAACGAATGCAGTGGTGTGACTGTTAGTTGGCACTGTTTTTATGTAAACCAGGCTACAGTCAGGTTGCACTAAGTACCTTCTCTCCTTCAAGCTCTAAAAATTCCAACATTTCCAAAGGAATAATGAACTATTATTATACTACTACGATCCCTGAAAAGAGGGTTTTCTTTTTTTGGAAGACAAAGCTGTGTCTCTAGCACAGAGGTTCTCAACCTTCCTAATGCCACAACCTTCATGTTGTGGTGACTATAATTTTGCTACTGTTATGAATCGGGCGACTCCTATGAAAGGGTCGTTCGATTCCCAAAGGGGTTGCGACCCACAGGTTGAGAACTGCTATTCTAGCACTTGGAATTATCACCTTTAGGAGAACCTGTGTGAAAGCAAGGTCACTTTGATTTCAAATGGTTGACTACTTCACTATCACCTTCCCCTACGGTCAACAAGGGGGTCTTCCAAAAGTTTGTGGAAAATTTCCATTATCTTTTCATTCCAGTTTTCTATGAACTTTTTGAAGCCTCCTTGTTGACGATAATAGATGGCCATGGGACTATAAAGAAAACCAGACATTAAAATATAGAGTTCAGGAATAAGAATTAGTATCCAATGAATACATATAATCTAAAAATAAATTCATAAATGAAATCTCCTAAATATGTGATTTGTAGCCACATGCACAGAGATGTTAAAGGTTTTTCCCAAATCCTATCCAAAGAGAATATGTTACAGAAACATAACCTGTGATCTCTAAGGGTACACAACATAAAATACACCACCAGCAGTCCTGGTGGTGTAGTGCTGACCCAAGGTCAGCAGTTTGAAGTCACCAGCCGATCCCAGGGAGAAAGATGAGGCTTTCGACACCCCTAACAAGTTAGTCTCAGAGTTCCACAGGGGCAGTTCTACCCTGTCTCATGAGGTTGCTATGGGTCAGAAATAACTTGAGGGCAGTGAGTTCGAGTTTTGCATATGCTCTGCAACAGTGCCAAAATGTTCCAGTATCTAACAGAAGTATACTTTAATCAGTCTTTCCAACTGAGGCAAAAGAAGAAAATCTGACCAAATCATACATGTAGTATAAACACTGCTTTCTATGAGAGCTGGCGTAATTTACACAGTTTGACATCAGCATCCCTTAATATAATTCAACCACTTTGTAGTCAACACAGTGTTCATTCACTAACAAATCTATTGTATTTTGCTGGCTTTCCTGAGAGGTTTCTTAAGCAGAAACCAGTCACTCACCTAGTTCTTCCAGTATGCTTGAGCATGATAAATGTGGATCTTGAGTCACATTCTACTTTCTCACGTCTTCAAAAACTAAGTTCTCAAAAGTACAGCACTAACTTCTCCTAACAGAAGTATACTTTAATCAGTCTTATAGGACATGCTAATAACTCCAAGTCCAGTTCCAAAGCTACCTGAAGAGCCAATTTGATGAGGGCTATTGTTAGACACCATAAAGTTGGTTCCAATTCATAGTGGCCCCATAAGGTTCTCCTGGTTGTAGTCTTGACGGAGGCAGGGCGCCTGGTCTCTCTCCCATGGAGCTGTGGTTGCATGGGTGGAAGCCACCAGACTTGCAGTTAGCAGTAGAGTATAATAGTTTGTCCCACAATATGTTTTATTCACCAAAATAATGACAGATACTGACTCGGGAAAACTAGGCAAATTTTAAAAATTTGTAAGAAATGCATTCAAACTCTTACTCATTAATAGATGCCCAATCTAATTGCTCTTTTCATAACTTGTAGGGAATGGGAATTATGACCCCAGTAAGGCACAATGTCATGAACCCAAAAACGAAGAAAGGCATGAGTTACTCATTTATTCAACTATTAAGCAACTACTACATTATAGGTGCTGCAGATACTACAATAGAAAAATAAACAAAGTCCCTATTTAAACAATTAATTATCCAACATAGGACAACAGACAAATAAACAAGAAGGCATCATGTGCTATAAGGAAAATCCAACAAAGTGGTGTACTAGGGGGTACTGGGAATCAGAGCTAGAGGGGTGGGGGGCCTCTCTGAGCACGTGGAATTTAGGCTAAGACCTAGACGCCATACCACTCCAGCCATGTGAAGCTCTCAGAAAAGCATGTAAGACAGGCCAACAACCATTGAAAGCAGACCTTGGGGTGAGAAAGAGGAATGAAATAAGTGATGTGTCAGGAGACAGGAGAACCAGATAGCAAACAAGTCTCAAAGCATATTTATTTACAAACTGAGAAACCCTAGATAGTATTTGTGAATTGTTGTTAATTTTGTAGGCTCAATAATGGTTACTATTATAAGTAGTGAGTCGCTAGACACTGAAATATTTGGGGTGAAATTATATGATGTCTGGTTTTGCTCCAAAATAAGTGGTAAGCATACAACCAAAAACTCACCACTGTGTCAAGTCAATTCTGACTCATCTAGACCCTACAGGGCAGACTGGAACTGCTCCACGGGGCTTCTAGACTGAGAATCCTTTTGGGAGCAAACAGCTTCATCTACCTCCTGTGCAACCACTAGTGGGTTTGGACCTCTAGCCTTGCAGTTAACAACCACAGCTCCATAGATGGGGGATTGGGGGGTGAGGGGGATTCACTGACACTGAGTCAATTTCTACTCATAGAAACCCTACATATTATCTGTATGTTTGTTGGGCGGGGGGGGTATTTAAATGAAATAAATTGCCCATGAAGTGTCAACTGTTGAAGTTGGATGGTGGGTATATGATGGTCCATTATATGATTCTATCTACTTTTGACTGTTTGCAATTTTCTATAATGAATGTATTTTTAAAGCATAATTGCTTAAAATATTGAGGAAGGATTATTTAGAAATATAAAGGTCTCCCTCACAGGATTTTAAAACTGTTCTGTAAGAAACTATGACTAATACATGACACTATGAATTTTTCAAAACCCCTATAACTGTACAGCACAGGGGTGAAGTTGAATATATGCAATTTAAAAATCAGTTTAGGTGGTCCAGGATTCCAAGATGAAATACAGGATGTAGCAAATGCCCCCTTCCAGAATCATCCTTTCTAGGATTCAGATGCAGCCCTAGATTTCACAAAAGTCTGAGGGTCCTGATACACCTATGTGTCCATGCTTCCATCTAAGTAAAGGGCCTTGGCTTTGACAAGAAGAGGCTGAGAACCACTGACATGTCTCCTTGCCAGCAACTCCCTAGCTGAAAACGGAATTGCTATTGCTCTTAACTGGATCCAAGATTCAACTGCTATAATATGGCTTTTCTGCAAGGACTACACAGTCCTTACCACAAGCAAATAATCACCACCAGCAGCGACCTTTACAACTGTTGGCAGAGCAGGCTGTGCTCTGAACTGTTAACGACAAAGTCAGCAGTTTGAACCTACTAGCTGTTCCTCAGGAGAATGAAGAGGCTGTCTTATCCTGCCACAATGTAAAATCCCAGAAACTAAAGGGAAAAGTCCACCCGGTCCTATAGGATCGCTATGAGTTGGAATAGATTCAACAGCAGCGAGTTTGGAAGTCCAGAAATAAAATATGCAAGGCATCAAGAAAAAGGGGGTTAAAAAAGGTGGGAAATTATGCTTAAGTCTCCTTTACAATA
>NW_022111322.1:1412976-1415377 GCF_000313985.2 Echinops telfairi | reverse complement strand
TGAAGGAATAGGAAGAAAATTTTAAATATATAAGTATTTTTTTAAATACACAAATAGCTAGAGAGAAGTGGAGTTATTACATACATGTTATATAAGGGAGGGAAGGAGGGAGGGAGGGAGGGAAGGAAGGGGGGAGAAAGCAAGGAAAGAGAAGGGATGGGGATGGAAGAATTCAACCTCAGAGATACTCAAATGTAAGGGGGGGAAATGTCCATCTTATAATCAATGAAATATGGTGCTCAGAAGATTCTTTTAGATGGGTTCCATCTCAGAACTACTAAACAAATTGCTCAGGGTAGGTGTAGGAACCTGTGTTTTGTTTAAATTCCTTAGACGATTCTGGTTAACACTTAAGTAAACTGCTGCGAGAAGCATGCACTTAGGGGCCACCCCGCTCAGTGACCTCCAGCAAATGCTGTCATTTCCTACACTGGCTCTTTTTTTCTTTTTCTTTTTTTCTGTAAAAAATCGTCAGTACCACCTACCTCCTACAGTTGACAAAATAAAATTGAGCACATGTGAGACATGTGGGTCCTGACAAGAGATGCCCATCCTGCTTTGTCTCTAAGAGATCTGTGCACTGTCTACTCCAATATAATTATGTACAGGAACAAGAATGGGAATTGTGGAATTATTTTCCAGAAATATGCTACCACTCAGCATTATCATTTGCTGGGCATTGTAAAAACCAATGAGTCAATCTGCATTTTATTTAATTCAGCAATATTCACACATGTGCTTTGGCACATAACATTTTAAAGGATCCTACACCAATGAAAATGATTTAATAAAATATTACTTTGACCAGAAAATGTGTTCGATTTACATCAACAAAAATCACACACACACAAAAAGCATTCATTTAAGTGTTGTCAGAGCAGCTAATGGTTGTATCATGTCCAAGCTTTTTGTTTTGCTTTGTTCATTTTATTATTGTTGGCAGTTTGGGTTTTTCATTCTTCAGAATAACTGCATCAAAACCTCAAAGAGCATAACTGTGGACTCTCTCAATTCAGGCTGCACAAATACATGTCTCAATCATTTCTAAAGATGCTCTTAAAACCCAAACAGCATTTTAGGCAGCACCTTCCGAACTGACTAGACTAGTCCACTCCGGATGTGACTCATCAGAGAAAGGTTTAGCCATAATTGGATAGAGTTCTCCCACATGTGTAGCACGAAGGAAAAAAACTCAAACCCACAATCGTGCGATGCCTCAGTCTTGCTTTTCCAATGAGGAACACATGGGCTCAAATTAATGCTGTGTCAATACCACCAACCCCACCCAAACTCCCAGAGGGAGGGTTTGCTGCAGAGTGCTAATCCCACCTCCCCCAGTCCTTCCCGCCTCACCATCTGGGCACTGTGGCAGGTTATGTTGGATGGTGAGGATGCCTTCTCCATCCTCCTTACCATGCACTTGCCTGGAGATTTACGAAGAGAGACTGAAGAAGGGAGGAATGCAGAGTTCATCTAATTTTCCTTTTTCTGAACTTCTCCCAAAAGGAAGGATCCTTCAGTTCAGCTGTGCAGACATGAAACCCTGGTTTCTTCTATGATGGCTCCCTTTTCTTTACCGCTCAGACTTTCCCCACCGAGTCTTCTCTAACTCGCTATACATCCCTCATAAATTCATCCCACCCCTTCAACCACCCTGCTTGACCTGGCTCAGTCCCCAGCTGACCAGCCCATTTCTCAGATCTGCTGTCTCTGCCGCCACACCACCCTTCTTAGTGGAGCCCACTTTCTTTTCTGTACCCAACGCTTGGCTATGCACTCCTTTCCTAAATTCTTCCACAGCTCTTCATTACCCATAAGAGAAAAGTTCAAAATCCTTGTCTTGCCCGCTTTCTCATGTGCCACTCTGACTTGCCAGTTCTCATCCTGGCCGCATTAGCTCTTCCCTCTCCTTGACTTTACACCCATCTGCTTCTGGACTTTATGCCTTTGGACACCTAATTTCCCTGCCTTACATAAACTTTTTTGTTGCCTATCAAACTTATCTTTAAGATAAGGCTCTCTCCTTTTTCTGGGAGGAATTCCCTCCCTCTTCAAGCTTCTCTCCCCTCCCTACCCCCATCAACAGCAATCACTCTTAGAGCACCTTCCTCACATCAATTAGTAATTTAACTCTTGCCTGGGGTTATAGGCACTGACAGAACTGGTTTCCCCTACAACATAGAGGAATCTACACATTGCGAATTGACGCTTTCTATCACACTTGACTTCAAAATTTTTTACAAGATTAATTTGGAGAGCAATGGTATCAAGTAGCATGCTTGATTTTAAATGATAAAACAATATGCTATAATGAATCCTGAGGATGTTTATTTTAACAAAGAAGCAAGTTATCCGAAGTGATTTTCTAACGTGGCGGAAGAGTCTATTCTCTTAAATCCCC
>NW_022111322.1:1410689-1412195 GCF_000313985.2 Echinops telfairi | reverse complement strand
AGTAGAGAGGGAGAACCAATTATAAGAATCTACATATAACCTCCTCCCTGGGGGACGGACAACAGAAAAGTGGGTGAAGGGAAACATCGGACAGAGTAAGACATGACAAAATAATAAATTATCAAGTGTTCATGAGGGAAGGGGGAGCGGGGAGGGAGGGGGGAAAATGAGGAACTGATGCCAGGGACTTACGTGGAGAGCGAATGTTTTAAGAATGATGAGGATAACGAATGTACAAATGTGCTTTATACAATTGATGTATGTATGGAATGTGATAAGAGTTGTATAAGCCCCCAATAAAATGATTTAAAAAAGGGAAAAGTGCAAAACCTTGCCCCCTCTCCAGGAATAAACTAAAAGACCAATGGGAGTCAGCAGCCAAACTAACAGAAGTTGCAGAAAGAAACAGCAGGAAAAACATGAAGGATAGAAAATTATAAGATAACAGAAATTTCTGGAAACTGAAAAATACAAGTCTCTTGGTTTAATAGGCCCACTAAGCCGGGAAAGGGGATGAAGGGAGAAGCCACGCAAATTTCAGAATGCCAGAGAAAAGGACAGGACTGCTCCTGCTGTTAGCTGCTGCCATGTCAACTTGGACCACAAACACAACAGGGATGAGACACTGTAATCTACAGTTTTCATTGGGTGGCTTTCTGGAAATAGGTCGCCGTGCCTCTCTTCCTAGTCTAGCTCAGGCTGGAAGCTCCGCTAAAGACTGTTCAAGACCACTGCATCACGCACCCTTCTCTCTCCTAAGGATAAACGGTATGGATGTGCTGCAGATGCGCTAGTTGGTAACTGAACCCAGGTCTTCTACCTGAAAAACCATTACTGCCCCTGAAACCACCCTAAGCTTCAATAACAACTGTATGGAAAAGTGTGTGTGTATGTTTTAACAAAGAAGCAAGTTATCCGAAGTGATTTTCTAACGTGGCGGAAGAGTCTATTCTCTTAAATCCCCGAACCCTGCAGATTTGTATCACCATCACTAGGATCAGTGTATACTGGGCCCCCACTCACCAGCAGCTTATTCCCCACACTGGGCACTGCCCAGCCAAACACCACTTGCACAAGCTCTGGCCTCCCAGAGGTCAGCGCTATGGAAATGACCAATTAGATTGAGACCATGGGTGGATGAACATAATCAGCAAGACCATAAAATAAGCACATGTGGAGTGTGAAGGTAGGCTTGCCCAGGCTACCCCTGGGGTGTTTTGGTTAATCGCAGCGTCCCCCGAACCCCCAGGCTGACAAAGAGACATGTGGATTCTGAACTCAGGCAGGACTGAGTCAAAACCAGGCCTTCTGCTCATCACTGTCCAAAGGACCCCCCAAACAGTCCCAATTGCCAGTCCCTAATAAGAAGAGTCAACAAGACCACCTGAGAGTGCCAGGAAGCCACAGAGAGATTACAAGCCCTGGGAGCTTCAGGACAAGTCTTTAGGTAGCCGAAAAGGTTCAGAAGGTGGCTACAAACCAAAAGTTCGCAGTTCAAATCCACCA
>NW_022111322.1:1408329-1409928 GCF_000313985.2 Echinops telfairi | reverse complement strand
CTGGATCTGGTGAGATGAATTTGCATTAGAGAAGTCCCTCCCGCCTCAGAGGTGGGAGGTGATCCTCTCTCCCTTCCCACAACAGCTTATTCCTGGGTATAATGTTCATACATCAAACGCTTCTTCTACTAAGAATATTGCTTCGAAAATTAGTTCTCAGTCTACCTCTGAATGAGATAAATATTTATGTATATATATGTATATATATATGTGCAAATCACTGCCATCAAGTCAATTTCAACCCATAGTGATCCTGTAGGACAGGGTAGAATGCCCTTGTGGTTTTCCAAGACTGTGACTCTTTATGGGAGTAGAAAGCCTCCTCTTTCTCCCATGATGTGTGTGTTTATGTATATAAACATATTATGTAATTTCAAGTACTAATTAATTTATTTTCCACCATGTTATAAACAAACTTCTATATACATAAGAATTTCAATTCTTTCAAGAAATTTTCAAGAAAACCTTGATTGCCATCTACATTAACACTACGTTTAATTTTTAAAAAAGACTGTGTTACCTAAATCTTTCCTTCCACATCTCTAAAATGAGGCTAATAATGATTTCATTGGCTCACACAATATTAAGAGGAAATAATCAAAGTAAAGCACTTGGGGCAGATTCTACTCTGCCCTATCTGGTTCCTATGAGTCATTACCCACTCTATCAAACCCAACAACACTGCCAGGCATCAATTTTAGTTCCACTTGGGTCCCCTGGAAGAACCCTGATGACACCCTGGGTAAGCTGGCAGTTCACAGAAAGATCAGTGGTTCAAACCCACCCACTACTCTTCTTTTTACAGCCATGGAAACCTTATGTGGCAGACTCTACTTTGTCCTATGCAGTCGCTATGAGTCAGAATTTGACTACCCAGCAATGGGTGTGCTGGAAAGGGAAAAGAACTGAAACATGAAAACAAAATCTCAAATTATATAAATGCTTTTAGCCAAAAGATCCTTACGAAACCATGCATAATAAACTTTTTAAATTATGTGATAAGAGTTGATTTACAAGCATTCATTATGTTCCAAGTTCCAAGTCAATTTGCAGTTTTTATTTCACTAACAGACTTTTAAAAGGGGATTAAGAACTCTGCTACATTATAAAAACACAGCATTCTACTTTATCAAAAGAATAGAAAGCTATATATGCAACAATATCTATAAACAGTCTGCTAAAAGCAATTCCATTTCAACACTAAGTCGATGGCAACAGGCCTCATGAAATTCCTTTAAAACAGAGAGAGACTGGCATGGATGCTTGAGAGACTAATTCCTTGCCCCTCCATCACTCAGATGCACCACGACCTGAGAGAAATAAGAGGGTTACGATGCACAAACGAAAGCAAGGGCAGAAAAGCCTAGGGACCTATCTGCAACTAACAAAAACTTCCCTTTGGGGGCCATTTCTGTCAGACCATCCTCTTAAGCAGTCATTTCCGGAATCCACAAAGTCCCAACATGAGGACACCATTATTTTTTAAATCCATTCCCCCAAAATGACAGACTAATTAGGAAAAACAGAACCACCTACTGACCTACAGCCAATTCTCCTCTCCCTTCATGTGATTCAAATTAGGCGAGTGGCCCAGAAAAA
>NW_022111322.1:1402490-1406694 GCF_000313985.2 Echinops telfairi | reverse complement strand
GATATCTCCCATTAGCTCTTTACTTGCAAATCAATCATTAACATTCCCGTGTCTTTTCTCATGGATATATGCTGGAACATTTCCAAAAAACTGATACTCAGCAAACTTTAGTAACCTTATTTTATCGTGCTATACATTTACATTTGTTCTGATCATTCTGCGTCGCAGTAATAAACCTGCATGTGGGGTTCTTCACCTGTGCTCTGTGCCTGCTCTGACAGCTCTCCAGTCATCAAATCGTGCGTGCTTTCTGTATGTGTCCCCATGTCTGTAACTCGAGCACACGCAGAGAAGTGGTTGCATGCCTTATAATTTATTCTAGGGGACCCTGACTCCAAATGAGGGTAAGAATCACAGAGACACCTCATTTTTTAAAAAGGCTCTAACCTTGTGTTGCATATGCGTCAGTTGCCCACCAGGGTGGTCAGACATGCCCTAGAAGCGCCCTTTTCTAAAGGGTTCCAAGTGTTCCTATCTCACGAGTGTTCGGTGGCCCTGCCCTGATCCCAGGCCTGTGCCTCAGCGGGGCATGGGGGTCCAAGATGCTCCTTCACCACACCTCTCTCCACCCTTCTGCCACAGTTGCCTGACTCACCAGGGCAGTGAGGCCCAAGATCTCAGCTATTTTTATCACCTGGGGAAGGCAGGGAAAAGAGAGGCCTGTGGACAGGAAGTCTGGGAGCTTGATTTTCTCCCTCTCTAGTGAAAGGGATGGATTTGATTTAGGGTGAAGTGGCTTTGATTTGTCAAGCTTCAGCCTAGGGACATATTCATCCACTAGGAAGAAGCTGGGAAGAGAATCAGCATTAAGAAGCACAAAAGCCAGCAAAAACACTTGTATTTGGACAGCCACTGCTACTTGCTAAGCCCGGGCCCTGTTGAGAAAGACTTCCCCCTGGGAATGCGCTCTGTGAACAGGGCTCTGGATCACCCTTCAGACAGGAAGCATTTTTTAAAGGACGGCATATTCTCTACACCCTTTTCTATGGCTTGCCGCCCGTCCACAAAGGAGCTCCTGTCTTGTAGGTGTTCTTTACTACTTCTACATCTCCTTTTATCGGTGACTTCTTGAGGCACAAAGCTGCCAACGAAGCTTGGAGCTTGGCATTTACTACTTGGCCTTGAGAAGATGGTTTAAATCCTCTGAACCGCCTTTTCTTGGTTGTAAAAAGACGGGGATGATGCCTGAGGTAGTTAGTTTATTGTGTCAACCTGGCCAATAAACACATGTGGGGTTAATTGAAGGGCGGAGGGATAAATTGGTGAGCCTTGCCTTTCGCCTGTGGAGTTCTCAGGTCTCTTGCTTTCTGATGGTCGGACCAGGGTGCAACTGTCTTAGCCAGTTCCCTGCTTCAGCTGGCAAGGCTCACTTCCTGCAAGACATCCCTGAGGAGAAGTCACATGGACCTACCCCGATGCAGCCCTGGGTGCTGGAGCAGCCATGTGGAGACCCCTGCCAGTGCTGAGATGCTTACACATTCACTGACTCAGCTTTCCTCCTGTAGTCGGCATCATTGCATGTGTTTTGTGAGATGGAGGAGGACTTTGTGGATTGGTGTTGGTCATATGGGCTAATGTTGGGCTAATGTTGGACTTGGCTTAGGCAACACTGGGTTGGGATGTTTTTTTGATGTGCCCTTAACCTTTATCTAAAACTCTGTCTTATACATGAGTTTATGTGGATTTGTTTCTCTAAAGAACCCAGACTGACACAATACCTCACTCAGAACTTTTACGGATTTAATCAAAAGATGTAAGTAGGTGACCTGGTAAGACACTGGGTGGGTATCACACCTGTTATTATTGTTAGGATGATGGCACCCCTCCCTCTAATGACCACCTCTTGTGAAAGTTTCATCACCCATTTCCAACACCAATTACCTCCCCACAGTTCAAACTGGGGATCCTCAAGGACTTCTTTTAGCAGGGCCTGGCCCCAACCCAGAGCTGGATAAACACTGATGTCTTTCCATGGACAAATATTTACATTATGCCTACTTCATGCCAGGTATGGTAGGTCCTGGGGACACGGGTGAACAAGGCTGCTCTAGTGAGGATTTACAATAAACAAATATTTGTTGCCAGCTGTCTTCAATGCTGCAGGATGGTTCTCAAAGTGTGGACCTAGGACCAGCAAGGTCAGTAACACTGAGTACTTGGGGGAAGTGTACATTTCTGGTCTCACCCCAGATTTACAGAGTTTAGCAATCTGTGTTTTCACAGGCCTTGCAGGTAGAGGTGGCGAAAACAGTGTACATTCAACTGCTAACCTCACGGTTGGAGATTCAAACCCACCCAGCAATACAGAAGAAAGGCTTGCTTCCTTCTGTTAAACGTTACGTGTCCAGCCAAGAAAAGCCTGTGGAGTAGTTCTCTGTAACACAGCACAGAGTCGCCTCATGTCAGGTGCTGGCTAACTTAGCCAAGGTCATCTTGCTCACATTTTTTCTTTGGCATAAAGGAGTAAGTAGCCCCCCATTGGCTCTGCTTTCACCCTCCTGCCTTCAGTCCATCCTCAGCACAGCAGCTAGAGCCACCCTATTAAACTGCATCCTACACCCTAGCTCTGAGGCTTCCAATGGCTCCCCAGTGCATCTACAATAAGAGCCCAAGTCCACACAAAGTGTCAAGGCAGTTCTTGCCTTCCTTCCTTTCGGACTTCATCTGTTTCTCGGAGCCCCTCCCTGGCCACTGGCCCCTGCTTCCTCAAATCCAGCCACAGTGACCCCCTCCCTACCTGTTCTTCAGCACACCAGGCGCAACCTTACTTACTGCAGGGCCTTCACACTTGCTATTACCTCTGCCTGGAATGCAGTTCCCTTTGAGAACCACCCGGTTTGGTCTCTCACCTCATTCAAATCTCTACTCAGATGTTAACATCTGAGTAAGATAAAAAGTCCCCAGAGAAAGGACTGGTACCTAGTCACCTCTCTCCTGACTCTGCAGGGCCATTTGGCTCACACAAAGGCCTTCCCAGTCCCAACACTCCCACCCAGTCTCTGGAGAGGAACTTTCCCCCACCTCCCATGGCCAAGGTGTGGGTGGCAGCTGAACTTTCCCAGTAAGCCTCAGCGTGAAAATGCTGGGAAGTCCTGACCTCAGCCTCCTGAGGTTTCTTTGCCTGGGGGAATTGAAGACCACAGTCACCACACACTCCACACACCACCCCCACTCTCGACTTTGTTTGTCACAGTGGTTGACCTTATTCTCCTCCTCCAGGAGACAAATTTCAACATTTCAGAAGGCTCAGAAAATAGCATCTTTAGAACTTGCTGCTTTACTACTCCTAACAAAGGCTAGCCTTGGACTTGAGATGCTTTGAGGGAGGCAGCTGGTTGAGTGGGAGGAAGAACTGGGCTTATGGGGGCACTGAGTGCCCTTGCCCTGCACAGGTTGGGAGCGTGGGTGCTGCTGATGTGGAGGATGGTCAGACACAGGAGATGGCAGTGCGGTCCATGAGGGCAGCAGCGCTGGCTCAGAATACCACTTTGTACCCTCTAGCTCCCCAGCCCCTGCGCACCCACTCGGCTGGGAGGAGAGTTTGGAAGGGGGGTGGTGGAAACTTTCCCAAAGCAGATGAGAACACCTGCTCTGGCATAGTGCTTATGCACTGGGCTGCTAACTGCAAGGTCAGCAGTTCAAAACCACCAGCTGTTCTTCTGGAGAAAGAAGGAATTTTCTACTGCCGTAAACAGTGACCCTCTCAGAAACCCGCAGGGGCAGTTCTACCCTGTCCTATAGGCTCCTTATGAGTCGGCATTGACTGACGGCAGGGAGTTTGGTTTGGTTTTGAGCGCAGTTTACTTTTGCAAACCTCTTTTCACAAATAACGTATTGATCACTATGTCATAAGAAAGAGGAGCGGCATGGCACGATATGGAGCAAAGTGTGAGGACACGCTTCATACACCCTCTTCTTTCCCCACTTCAGTCTATTTGAAGCTCTTAGAACTCCTTCTCAACACGTTTACCTGCAAATGCCATGGGAAGTCAGCAAGTGTTCTAACAAAGCAAGAAAAAAACTCACAAGCACACTGCCATCCGGCTCTTTGCGACTCATAGTGCCCCTACAGGACAGGGCAGAACTGTTGCTCCCTCCCAGTGGTTGGTGGTTTTGAACTGCTGATCCTGTGGTTAGTAGTGGTTAGTAGCCAACATGTAACCACTGCACCACCAGAGCTCTTCTGCAAAATAATAGACATCTC
>NW_022111322.1:1399503-1402055 GCF_000313985.2 Echinops telfairi | reverse complement strand
GTAATCTTTATGGAAGCAGATTGCCCGGCCTTTCTACTGAAGACAAAACAATAGCATAGTTAAGTCCTTCACTGATGAACAAAGTGAGCAGGATAAATGGATAATGCAACGGTTGGGGGGTTAATTGCACCCAGAGGAACCTCTGTGGAACTTGACCATTTACTTCCCAAAAAAATCCACCATGGCAAACTCTATAGGGTACAGTTCTCCCCTGATAGACAGTGGGGTCACCAAGAGTTGGGAGTGATTGTATAGCAACTTGGTTTTATTCACTTGGGGGTTGGCCGTCTGTGGAAAGAGAACAGATTGTTCAATCTGCATCACTTTTGTAGCGAGGAAGACTGTGCATCTTCAAATGTATTTGTTGCTCATTCAATTTACTTTTGAAGAAATTGTCCATGTGGGAGAAAGACGCGGCTTTCTACTGCAGGGACAGTTCTACCCTGTGCTGTAGGGGCACTAGGAGCTGGCATAGACTCGAGAACAATGAGTTTGGAGTTTTGTCTGTTGTCCTATTACATTCTTTGTAGCTATTTTCTCTTGTATCCCTTGCCATTAAACTGCTTTTATGCCCTTTGTGGAACTAACACTTTGGATTTTTAGATAAATCTGGCCATCTTTACCTTTATGTCTTCTGCACTTAAGGAGGGCCTCATAATTAAAAATATGTGTACTTCTCGAAGGTGTTTATAATATTTCTTTCAAAAAGTATTAGCTCCATAATCCATCTGGAATCTATGTTTATATATGGCATGTGACACAATTTTATCTTATTTTTTCCATATGTGTAGCCATATGTCCCAAACACTGTTTACTCTCTTATGGAACATTCACTCTTCGTCGATGTACGCTACATTGAACAGAACAAGAACATCAGCATGCTTTCGCTTCCTCTCCTCTCACACACCATTCCATGCCGAGCTCACCAGTCCACGCCGTGCCAGACAGCATCCACTAGCCATCTTCTAACTCTGCCATTCCTTCTATAGTTACTTGGCATTTAACCATAAGGGAAGCCATTCACTTTTTTTCCATTTCGTTATTTTTCCCCACTTATTTATATCATGATTTTTATTTTATTCAATGAATTATTGTTCGATACTATCGTTTCAGTTTATATGAAATTGTCCCATTTCTAGTTAGTATGGTGCCCCTGAGCTGGTCCTGTGTCCTTTTAATATGTCTCTTGGTTGAATTCCTGTGTGGTACAAATGGCTAAGCATTTGGCTACGAGCAGAAGTTGGCCTTTTGAACAACCCACCCAAGGTCCGTTGGAAGACGAGCTTGGTAATCTGCCTGAGAAAGATCAGACCGGGGAGTCTAATGGAGCCCAGTTCTCTGCACACACAAGTCACGATAAATTAGAGTCAACTCAGTGACAACTAACCATAGTTATATTTGTTGAGATGCTTTTGAACCTTATGAAACAACAAAATATTTTTATCTCTTCTTGTACTTTCCTATCCCAGCCCCGGAATGGAGACATCTCACCGAGGTTCCCTGGTTCCTTTAGTGGAGAAAGTATTTAGACATTAAGGAAAGTTAGGAACCCAAGTGTGCGTGCTTATCTATTGTTGTCGCATGCTGTCACATTGATTCCAGCACTTAGCAACCTTGGGGGACAGAGTAGAGGTGCACTACAGGGTTTCCTAGGCTGACATCTTGCAGGATCTGATTGGCAAGGCTTTTCTTCCACAGAGCTGCTAGCTGGGTTCAAACCATCAACCTTTGGGTTAACAACTGAGCACTTCACCATTTTACCATCAGTGATCCTTCGTCATTGCTTACCAGGGTATCACTATTTCTAGGTTTTTTTCCAAGGCTGAACAAGAGAGTAAATGTATGTATGTGTGCCTGTTTGTGTATGTATGTGTACACACACAGATGCACACTGTAGGATCCATAAGTTTACTCCATACCCTTGCTATCAATCCACTCTTAGAATGTATCCACTCTTTCCTGGTTCTTAATTGATAACTCCTTTCTCTGACACTAAGAAACTTGACTCCCATGATCTTCTTGGGTTGGCTCAGCTCTGCTGACCTTTCACCCAGCACCACCATGTGCCAGTTTCCTCCTTCATCCCTAGGGCATGCGGATCAAAAAGCCTTGCCTCCAGGAAGGGGGGAAATAAGGAAAGGCCAGTGAGATAGCTGTGCCCCTGACATGCCATTCCCTACCTCTTGGGCACACTGGCCAAAAACTTGTCACTAAGTCACAACATTACATTATTCCCCATCTCTATCATTTGAAAATTTGTTACAAACATGTTTTTAATTTCCAAATTGTTTTTCTATGGCAGCTGGTTCTTGTTTTTTAATAATAATAATAATAATAATAATAATAATCCTATCTAATCTTTATTCATTTGTAATTGGCCAGGTACCAAGCTAAATTTTTTACTTGGGATGAGCTCAATTAACTTTCAAATTATTCCTATGAGATTGGTATTATTTGAATTCCCACGTCACAGATTAGGAAACTGAGGTCCAGATTAGATAATATCCCCAATGCTGTATGTCTAGAAAGTAGTAGAACAAGGGATAGAGTTC
>NW_022111322.1:1371916-1397631 GCF_000313985.2 Echinops telfairi | reverse complement strand
TGCTCCCATGTGCTCCGATCAGATATGTCCCTCTCCCTAAGCTGCAGATTCAGTGCCATCCTCTGAAATAAATTCTTCTTGGGGAGAGGCGGATGTCCACATAGTTGGAATTGGGGCCGGCCCCTCAGACCTCTCCACTGGTTCCCTACTCCACGCCGGCATAAGTTCAGTCCGTTTGATATCTGATTCCATTCTACCATTCTGAAGAAATTCATTATCTATAGTTAAACTCCCCTTTTTGCTCTCTTAGTTATTTTCTCAGAGATGATCCTGCTTGTTGAGTTTGCTGTTTCGTTTTAGGGTTTTGCGATTCTTTAAGCATTTCCTAATTCTTGCCAGTATGTGAACTTGTGTTTTGTCTCAGTGACCTGATGTGGGTTCTGGCTACCTGAGTGGGCCTTAGTGTATGTGGGGAGCCTCTGACCCCACTCCCTGTCCTGGGGGTTACTTGTTGCTGGGGCATCATTCTGCCTCCCTGGCCCCACTGCCAAGTCATTGCTTTACCCTGGGGCAAACACCACAGCTATCCCCCTACCATCCTACCCCTACCCCCTACCATCCTACCAGCCTGGTTGCTTCAAATTAAATATCCTGATGGTTGCCCCGGGATCCGCTCTGGCTCCCTAGGTCCATTGACTGCACTTGGAGTTGCTCCATAACCACTCCCACATCAAGGCACAACTTTCCTGGGGTCTTTTAAGCCACGGTTTTCTCTGATCTTGCTTTATTGTTAATTGACACCATCTGCTTTCTGTCTTTCAGGGATTTCTAAATTTTTCTGGTCAATTCATAAGAAATAAAACATTTCTGTGTGACAAAACCCCACAAACAAAGTAAAAAATGCAAAAGGCAAGGTAAGGAAAGCCCTTTGCAATTCTTACCAGAGTCAAAGAACTATGATATAGGACCAGTTCTTGCCAGCTGATGACACACAGCCACACCGCAATAGCCACAAAAATGGGTAAAGAGATGGGTAATTCACAGGAAAACAGAAAGATTTTGAAAATATATTTAAGTGCTTAATCTCAGTCATAATAAGAGAAATCCAAAGGAACACTCCCCTGAGATAAGGTATTTAAAATATTACATTGGCCCATCTCTACCAGTCTGTGAACATAGGGTGTTGGCCACGGAGAGAGAAACAGGCCCTCTCGTACATCATTGACAGGACTGAAAATTAATATAGACTCAGAGACATATTTCAACAATCATTTATCGAGTTTGCAAATGCACATACTCTTGCCCCAGCAGTTCCACTTCAAACAGCAATTCCACTTCCACATCAGGGGGAAATGTTTTTGTACAATTTGGAAATTAAATGTGAACAAAGTTATATTCACTGCACCATTTTTTCAAAGCAAAGGATTAGATGTAACTGTTCATCAATAGGACAATGGTTCAATAAACCCACAAAAATTGCTAGAATAGTTATAAGGGTTTAAAAAAAACAACAACAAGCAAAAGACATATTACTATCAAGTTGATGCGGACTCACAGTGACCATATAGGACAGACTAGAAATGGTCTATAAGATTTGCAAAACTGTAGCTCTTTGCAGAAGCAGACTGCCAGATCATTTTCCCATCGGGTGACTGGTAAATCCAAGCCAGTGACATTTCCATCAGCAGCCAAGTGCTCAGCCACTAGGCCACGAAGTCTCTTTCAATGGCTCTGTATGTCAGGGGAAGTCCACACGGCTATGTCTCAGTAAAGACAAGAGAGACAGTTCGCTGTATGTACTGATATGAAAACACCCCCATTCTGTATATGCAGAGCAGTATGTGGAGCGTGCTGCCATTTGTACACAACATGAGACAAAGGGAGACAAAGTATGTGTGCATGTTTTAGAAAGGGAAACACAAGCTTGGCTTTTCTCAAGCTGAAAGAATTGAAGTCAAAAAATTCAAGCCTCACGTTGTAAGATTGAAGGAATCTATGGACAAAAAACAAACCTAAACTAAACTCACTGCCATTTAGTCAATGCTCACTAGAGCTGATTAAATGGCAGTGAGTTTAGTTTAGGGGGTTTTTTTATGGGCAAAAAAAAAGGAGTAACAGAAAGCATCATGGAAGGAATACATGGTTACTGTACAAAAAAATCCTCAACTATTTTATGAAGTAACATGATCGAGAATTAAACAGTACTAAAGAAAGAAATTCAAGCTTCACGGAAGGCGTTGTCAAAAAATACACTCCAGCAATTGATGGAATAACAATTGAATACTTAAGCAAATCTATGCCAAGAATTTTCGAAGGCAGCTATCTGGCTAGCTAATTGGAAGAGATCCATATTCATGTCTATTTCAAAGGAATAGAATATAGAAATTATCAAACAGCATTGCTACTATCATATGGAAGAGCACTGAAGATAATAAATAATTGCAGTAGTGCATTAATTGGGAGCTGACAGAAATTCAAGATGGATTCAGAATAGGCTATGGAAAGAGTGTTATCATTGCTGGTGCCAGGTGGTCTGAACTGAAAACAGGGAACCCAAGAAAGATGTTTGCCTGTGTTTTATTGACTATAGAGGCATTCAGCTGTGTGGTCGCAACAAATTATGGGTAATATTACAAACATGGGAATTCCACCACTCAATGTGCTTAGGCCACGCCTGTCCATAGACCAGGAAGCAGTTACTCAAATAGAAAAAGGAAGCACTGTGTGGCTTAAAATCAGGAGAGGGGTGCTCCGGCATTGTATCCTTTCCCCATACTTATTCAACTTGTATGCTGAGCAAATAATCCAAGAAACTGGACTCTGAAGAACACTGCATCAGGATTGGAGGAAGGCTCGTTAGCAACCTGTGATATGCAAATGGCACAATCTTGCTTGCTGCAAGCAAGGAGGACTCGAAGCATTTATTAATGAAGTTTAGCAACTGCAGCCTTTATTACAGAAAGAAAATCCTCACAACTGCACCAGTACGCATCATCATATAAACACAGAGAAGATTGAAGTTGTTCAGGATTTCATTTCACTTGAGGCTATGATCAACACCCAGAGAGGAGAAATGAAACGATGCATTTTTGCATTGGATAAATCTGCTGGGCAAGCAAGCCTTCTTTAAAGTGTGAAGAAGTCAAGGCCCCACCTTGGACTCAGGGGTGTCTGGCCCAAGTCATTTTCAATTGCCGCAGATGTCTGCCCAAACTGGACAATGAATACGGAAGACTAAGGAAAAATGTTACCTTTGAACTATGGTGCTGGTGAAACAGATGGAAGATATCACTGCCAGAAAGAGTGAGCAAATCTGTCTTGGAAAGAAGTACAACCAGAATGATACCTAGAAGCGCGATGGCGAGACTTCATCTCGTGTATTTGGGGCATGTTACCAGGAGAGACCAGTTTCTGGGGAAGGACAACTACTTGATAAACTCATGGGTCTGCAAAAAGAGAGAGATCCTAAATGACATGGATTGCCATTGCAACAATGGCCTCAAATACAGCAACCGTTGTCAAGACGGCACAGGTCTGGGTAGTGCTTTGTTCTAGTGTTCATAAAGGTCTGTGCATAGGAACTGACTTGATAGCGCTCAACAACAATAACATGTGCAACTGTTCTCAGCCCTCCAGAAATAATGTAAGCAGAAGCGTTTACTTCTCTGTTTTATCTTCCAACTGCTGCGTCTCTCCAGGTGTTTTCCCAAAGAGCCTCGTGCTCCTGAGGAATGCATGCCTTAGGGAAAGATACAGCTGCCGTCTGTTATGATTTTAAATATTATCTTTTCTCCTCGCTGTTATGGTTATAATTATGCCAAGGAGATATATGACACAGTCAGACAGTATCTCCGAGAGATCATTTGGTGAAGATTCAGGGGATGGATTGGGGAGAAAATGATAAGACTAGAGATTGGGACCCTAAGCAGCATGATTTTCACAATAGACTTAGTGAGTGAACATTGGAGCCCAGCAGGATGGGGCAGTGAGGATGAGGAGAAGGAGTGTGGTAGTTATATAATTTCATGCCAACTTGATAAATATGTCTAGGGGTGGAGTCTAGCCTGTCAATCAAGTCACAGCCTGATGATACCTCCTTGTGTGCATGGCCTACTCATGAGGATTCTGGGAACTTCCTCACTTTGTCTCTGGAGGTGGGCCACATGCTCTCTCTGCTTCATCTTCCTGTTGAAGTGCCACACTAAGAAAGCTGGAGGAGCCACATGGAGACCTGCACCAGTGCTGAGATGCTTCCACCACCACTGGATCCACAAGACTGTTCACCCACCAGCCTGTGATCTTTCTTCATTCAGCATCAGTGAGAGTGGCTGTGTGAATCTGAAGAGGAATTTATGGACTAGTATCAGACATATGGCCTAATATTAGACTTACAGACTTGATCTGGACTGGGCCGGCATGTTTCTCAATAGACATTTGCTCTTTGATATAAAGTTCTCTCTTACATACATATGACTATCTCTGGATTTGTTTCTCTACTCAACCCAGTGTAACACAAGGAGCCTAGGTGAGATATATTTATCTCAAGCATCAGTCGGCCTGATGATAGATTGGTAAAGGTGGAAGGGCGGGCAGTAGGAGGCAAGGAACCAACAACAAATCTGGAGGGTCTGCTCTGAGAACAAGTGAATGGTGGTGCCGCTGTGGCGGGGAGAGCATAATAGCAATATTCGTGCTACTCCGCCCGCCGCTCTTCCTCTTCCTGTTACTGTGGTCAAGTGAAATTCTTACTATGGCCCTTCTATCTGTGTCTCTGTAACTCCCACCCAAGGATTGGGTGCAGCTATGAGGGTGTGAAACCTTAATAGAGAGGACTGGTCTGTTTTGTTTGCCATTCTCCTGTGAATACAAAAACCATCTCAGAAGCTGAGAGAGAGAGACAGAGAGAGACTTCCTGGGGCCGTCAAGGAAGAAGAGCATATTTAAGGTCTTTGCCTAAAGTGGCAGAAGCTGAAACCAGAGGCACCAGAGGCTATGGTACAGAGACTATGGGAGAGAGCAAAAGAGCCACACCAAGACCAGATGCTGAGGCAAGGAGACCATGAGACAGAACAGAGAAGCAGTGCCAAGACTATGAGATTATCAGACAGAGCAACCGGCGGGCTTCCTGGCCAAAGGAGGCAGAGGCCCAGCCCATGTGGTTGAGAAGCTGAAGAACAGAGACAGATACTTGGCAGCTGGCTGAGGAAAGGTGGTGCCAAGGACCAAAGTTTGCACCCTTAGGATTTTCTGATCTTGGCTTATGGTGACCTGTTTAACTACTCTTCTGTTAGTAGTTCATTGTTCAGTGTCATTGAGTCCATTCCAACAACAGTTTTGTAGAACAGAGCAAAACCTTCGGTCCTGCACCAGGGTCACCAACTTCTCTAATATGCCCCCTTGAGAGTGAGTATTATCTGTGAGTTTCTGTGTGGCCACTGCAGTGAATTAGTAAACCTGGAAGAAAAGTAGTGCCATGGGAGAAACATTAAGTATTTCCATAGAGTAGGGAAAGACAAAGGGTGGAGGCTTGTCCCTCTCTGCTTTGTAGCAATAGGCCTTGTGCTCGTTTGGAGATGGATTCTTCTTCTCCCTTGGGTGGCTAGACAGAGCTCCATTTTCTCACTACTAAAGATCAAGGCCATTCATGAGACGATAAAGCACACCAGACTCATCACACCAGATGCTGTGATGAGTGCCTCACATGTGTCATGGGATTAAATGAGCTCATTGATTCCTTGAAGGACTGTTACCTATTTTTCCAGATGAAGCAACAGATAAATCCAGTAACCTTCCCAAGGTTTCACAGATTACAAATCTCACATTTTACAAATTCACCTTCTGAAATAGTAATGTCAGTTTGGAACATGTGGCTTTGAGGTTCCTATGGAATTCCTGGTACAAATGTCCTGCCAGCAGCTGGAAATCCAGATCTGAGTTCAGCGGAGAAAACTGGCATAGAACTACAGCTGCCCATAAAGAGGTCAAAGGAATTGGTCTGAGATAAACCAAGGATGCTTACGTTGGTGGCGGGGGGTGGGGTGGGGGGCGTGGAAAGAGGACTGGGATGAACTATGGAGGACATCAACATAAAAAGGGCATCCAAACTCAATGTTGTTGAGTAGACCCCAACTCAGATTGACCCTATAGGCCAGGGTGGAATTGGCCTCAAGCATAGGCACCGTTGTGAGCATGGTGCAGGACTAGACAGTGTTTTGTTCTGTTGTGCATCGGGTCGCTATGGGTCAGAACCAACTCGATGACACCAACAACTCTCTATGAAATGGAGAAGGACTCATCTTTTGCCAGTGGAGCACCTGGTGGTTTCCACCCGCTGACTCTGAAGTTCACAGCCCAATGCATAAGCATCCCACCACCAGGGCTTCTCTGAGGAGAACACAGACCAGGGGGAAGGACAAGAGAAGCAGATGGTGAACCAGGAGAGTGAGGGTAAAAGAAGGCTTTGTAAGGAAGGCTATGGCCAGTCATCTTGAATGCTGCCAGATGGACCGCCAAGAACTCTATCTACTGGATCTGGCAGCCAACAGGTGTGGAAACCTCAGTTACTCAGTGGAGGCAGAAGACAATTGCAAAGGTCACAGTCCAAAGGGAAGGGAAGGCTGTGGAGACACTGAGAACGGAAGATGTTTGCAGAACTCTTAAAGAGACTTGGAGAGAGAGGTTAATATCTAAATGATGCTTAAGAAGCAAGGGAGGAATTTTCCCTTTTAAGTTAACATTTTGTAAATGCATAGCCACTATGTCACCAGGGCTCCTACCAATATTTACGTTTATGTTATTTTGAGAATATGAAAACTAGTCGCTGGCGAGCCGTGAAATGTAGTCTAATCACTTTTCCTTTCTTGAACAACTTCTTGATCTCCAAGCCAATGTCTTCAGAGACTTTGCTCTCAGGACCCTCTAACTCACACTCTGCACCAGGGGCTCTCTTTACTAGGAAAGCAATCGATACTATCTAAATTGAAAAATCAAGAAGTAGCGATCAGATCCTATTCTTTATCTGTACAGAGGAAAGTATTAGCCTACCTAAAGGAGCAAGTTGCAAACAGCAAGAGAAAAGGTCTGAGGATGGCTGTTTTCCTTTATATCTTAGAGAATTCTCTGACCTTTTAAATGAGGCACATAACACTGTGATTAAAAATTAAATTGGGATGAGAGAAAGATGGGTCAGTGGGAATATAGTGAAAGGGGTCCTGTCCACTCTGTGACTTAAAGACTGGTGAAGTTTTCACAACTACCTTAACTTGGTTAAAAACTCGTGGACTCTGAGACAGATGAAACATATAGTATTAATGTGTGGCAGATGAACAGTGGAAACATCAAATAGTCTTTTTATGCCCCCCTCAATTAACCCTAAATGGCTTGTAACAAGGATGGCAAATTCCTTAGCTTATCATTTCAAAGGAGCTCTGTTCTCTGGTGGATAGGAGACAAAACAGCCTGGAGAGTGTGCCCAGACTTGGAGAACTGGTTTCCAGAGAGAGAGAGAGAGAGAGAGAATCTATCCTTCCACCTACACTAAAGAGTCCGTGCTTGGTGCTGGAGGGGGAAAGAGAGAGAAGACAGAGTCAGAAAGGAATCAGACGGTGGTGACTCCGTGCCGCAGTGTGAGCCCTACTCCAGGAGAAAGGGAAGGAAGAGTGGGAGTAGTGCTCAGGGAAGGGAAGGAGTAGCTAAAAGAAAGGAAGGTTATGGGCTCAGTTTCCAAGCTGCCATTGCTCCAGTGAGTCTTGCTTCGCCTTGTGCTAAGGAGACACCAGCAATCTGGCTGCAGGGTGCATTTGGACATGAGTGAGCCCCAGGTCTCTATAGTAGCCTGGCAGACTCCTGTGAGCTCACAGAGCCACCAGTCATCTGGAAGTGAGTGCGGAACAGCTTGGTGGGCAGAGAGACATCCAGGCCCTGAAAGGACGAGCTTGGCCTGACCCCAGAAGTCAGGCAGAGACAAGCCGGAGCTCAGCGGGATGAAACAGACCATCCACTGACCAGAGCTGCCTCAGCTGTCATCTCTGAGAGAGTCCAGGCCCCAAGGCTTCAGTAGCTGACAACAACATGTGTCCCAGAAGCACGGGAGACCTAAATCGGGACCCACTGCTCCCTCCCCAGGGTGATTACACGCTCACAAGCAACATTCTGATTGTGCCGGCGGACCAGGGAGGAATGCAGAGGACCTGAGCGCTGAGCTCCTTTGGATGGTCTCTCCGAATTCGTCTGAGAACTCCTGCGGGAAACGGCCAGCCTCAGGATCAGATGGTCCTCCCGGGTCAGGCTGCAGTCACAAGGTCTGAAATAAAGTCCAGATCAAGAAACGAATACCTAAAACTGCCTGCACTGAGTCTATTCTGACTCCTAGCAGCCCTATAGGACAGAGCCGAACTGCCCCTGTGGGTTTCCAGGGCTGTGAATTTTTACAGGAGCAAAAAGTCTCATCTCTCTGCCACAAAGCTGCTAGTGGTTTCAAACTTCAGCAGCCCAATGTGTGACCCATTAGGCCACCAGGGCTCCTTGACTTAACTAAACCCCCCACCAAACTCGCCGCCATCGAGTCCATTCTGACTCATAGGGGCCCTGTAGGACAGGGTAGAACTGAAGTCAAGGAGGTGATAAATAATGAAGCCAGCCTGCCCGATGCTGACGGAGCCAGGTTTTCTAGAAACTGGCTAGTGTCTGGACATTGGTGAAGGAGCACACACGCTCCCTTTCTGGGGGGTCGGCTAGCACTCTAGAAAGGTGGGGTTGGAAGCAGGCCAGTGGCGTGGGCTGGCAGCCAGGTGAAAGCTCTGATGCGCAGGGAGCAGCTCTAACCTGTCCACAGTAGCAGAGGCAAGTATGGAACAAGACCCCAAAAGCCGCCCAGCTCGAGGCGTCTTTTCCCTAAAGGGGTTTTGGAACTGTTGATTTTCTGAATTTCTTAACTCTGGAATGTGTTCAATAAATTTCTGTTAAGTGAGGTATTCCGTTCAAAGTCTTTCAACTTGTGCCAAAGAGCTGTCACCTTAAATCACAAAAGACCATACCATTAAAAGCTCTCTGTCTTGGCACGATTCATCAAGCCCTGTGCATTTTCCTATTAAATTCTTCCACGTCTGTTCTCTCTCTCTCTCTCTCTCTCTCTCTCTCTCTCTCTCTCTCTCTCTCTCTCTCTCTCTCTCTCCTTTCTTCAGTTCCCACACTGGCTCACACCTTTATCAAATCTAGCGCAGTCCACTGCAATAGCTTCAAGCCAGGCTCAGGGCTGGGGATCACAGATGAATACAATTTGGTTCCTGCCTCCAGGGAGCACCCAGACTAGACTCTCAGGCTTTGCAGAGAAGAACGTGTGTGGCACAGACTACCACTGTCTACCCAGCATGCCCTTCTTTCATAGGTATAAAAATATGGCTATATGGCTGCACAGCTGGGTAACATCTCTTCAACCTCCTTTAGCTTAGCTGAGGCCAGAACAAGTTCTTGCTAAAGGCATGTATGAAGAAGTGTTGTGGGCCACTTCCAGCCTGCCTCCCGCACGCTCTTCCTGATTAGGGGCCCGTTCTTAGTTCTGAGGGTGACCGTGTTTCTACCCTGCAGTTAGTGACATTTCCCAAGGGGAGAGCAGAACAAAAGGTCCTGGGTCTGAATGGCCACAAGGAATAGGAATTATCAATCACACAGGAGAGAAGAGTAACATTTACACAATTTAAGCCACGCCACTGCATTTGGGGGACTCTGTTATAGACATCTTTGTTACCAGGCACCTTTATCCCAACCATAATAGCAGTGTAAAAAATTAATAATAGGATTGACCCAAAGTATTTCAGGTACTATGGTAAAAGGGCGAGAAATCCGTTCTGGCAGAGGAGAAGTAGGAAAATGGATGACAGAGGAGGAGGCTGCATGGTGGGGAAAGCCCATTTGCTGAATCGTGAAAGATGAATGTTTTTAAATATATTCTACTAGTTGAAATCTACTCAATGGCAGTACGTTTGGCTTGATATTTTTGGATTCACATTTCTTAAATGACCATCACTGGTTTTCCATATTTGTCCATGTTACTTATTTAATATATATTCTCTCCCATCCCTACTCTCCTATCATTAAAGCCTACTCGTTCTTCAAGACTCCGATTAAATCTCACTTTCTTTAGCGAAGCCTACCTTGACCAGTTTCCAGAAGTTATAACTCCCTTCTCTGAATTCCTACAACACTTAGCTTCTATTATTGAGTATACAGATATGAGTCTCTATCAATACCAGGTATATACTTGGATTTTGTCCTGGGCCCCCCAAGAGTATGAGTGATCTATTGCTTTGCAACAAATCCGCCCCGAACCTAAGTGACTTAAAACAATGTATTCTTCTTGTTCATGGTTCTAGGGGTTGGCTGGACTCAGCTGGGTGGTTCTCCTTCAGGGTATGGTATACTGTTGCAGTCAGATAGCAGCTGGGACTGGAACCAGCTGTAAGCGTGACTGGTTAGCTGTCTAAGATGCCTCTCACATGGCTGCCCTTTCATACTGCCGTGGGCTAGGAGCTCAGCTGGCCTCTCTGTGTGACTTGGTTTCTCACAGAATTATAGGTGGACTCCAAGATCGTCAATTATGGTTGACTATCCAAGAGGGCTGTGTAAAAGCTACATGGTCTTATGATCTAGCTTCAAAAGTTCCAAAACATTATTTCCACAATATCCTATTGGGTAACCAAATCAGTAAGTACATCCCAGATTCAAAGGAATGGCCACATCTTAAAAAAAAAAAAGTTTTGTTCGCATCTACTTCACATATCATAAAATTTAATTATTTAATCATCATAAGATTTGTGCAGTCTTCACCATAATTAATTTCAGAACATTTTCTTCTCATATTCATTAATATTATCTCCCCACTGCTATGCCCCTAGGCAATTATCAACCCATTTACTGTCTGTATGGATCTACTTATCCTGGATTTCATAGACAGAAAATCATACAAAACACAAACGAGAAGCAAGCAAACAAACAATAACAACAACAACAACAAAAAACCCAATGACCACGACTAAATAAAACAGAAAAAAAAAACAATCAAAAATATTAAAAACAGAAACAACTTTAAAATGGGCCCAAAGGGAGATCAAATAATAAGGTATTGAGCCTAACTACAGCTGCCAGAATCCACTTTCTCTGTGTGAAAGCAAGGCTACTAACATCCTTTGACTATGGTCAGAGGGAATTCACTGGGGGCTTAATCCAGGTGGGGAAACTGCAGATGGGTTTTGGACTTCCACTGTCATCTGTAGTCGTGTGCAAACTGAGTGTTCACAGTTTAAGCTCTGATACCATTCCCTCCTTCAGGTTTGGGTTTTATTATTTTTAATTCTTGGATCACACAGGCTGGTGTGCTTCTTCATGCGAACTTAGTTGACACTTCATTTAGATGGCTGCTTATTTTAAGACAAGCCGTTAGACCACACATACTATTTTTTCTGATAGCCAGGCACCATCTGATTTCTTCACCACCCTTTGCTATCCCATCTATATCTTCAGTCATCTCTTCACGAGGGTGAGCATCCAGCAGGACCACGTCACAATAACTAATTGTTCCTAGATTGGGGCTAGAGTTAAGTGTGAGCCCACACTGGAATGCCATGTCCTCGAGTGCGAGGTAGCAGACACATAACAGGACAGAAGGAACTGATGGTGGCCATCTTTGGAGACTGTATTCCGTGAAAGCATGGGGATGTGGGGCAGTAACCCCAAATCAAAAGTGAAGACTATCCTGTATTTCCTATCAGAACCCCAAGGATACAGTGGTTCTCTTTTCTCTGAGACAATCTGTAGGATGCTATGTTATTCTGGCATTAACTTGGGATTGGGAGAGAAATGCATATTAAAAATTATTCAGTAAAATCTAGACACTTGAGAGCTTGTAGGTTAAGACCTTCCTAGGAAACGATGGGAGAAATAATGAAGCCTAAATGTCTCTGAATTAGACATTTTCTCTGTGTGTGTGTGTGTGTATTGGAGTAAAATTTTCTTTCTTTTTTAAAAAATCCTTTTATTGGGGGCTTGTACAACTCTTATCACAATCCATACATACATCCATTGCGTCAAGCACATTGCTGCCATCGTCATTTTCAAAACATTTTCTTTCTACTTGAGCCCTTGGTATCAGCTTCTCATTTTTCCCCCTCCTTCTCCCACCCTCCCTCCCTCATGAACCCTTGATAATTTATAAATTATTATTATTTTTTCAGGTCTTACACTGACCAATGTCTCCCTTCACCCACTTTTCTGTTGTTTATCCCCCACCTTCCCCTTCCCCTCCTAGTATGGCTACTCTTAATCTTGGTCCTGAGGGGTTTATCTGTCCTGGATTCCCTGTGTTTCCAGCTCTTATCTGTACCCGTGTACATGCTCTGGTCTAGCCAGACTTGTAAGGTAAAATTGGGGTCACGATAGTAGTGGGGAGGAAGCATTAAAGAACTAGAGAAAAGTTTTATGTTTCATTGGTGCTACACTGTACCCTGGCTGGCTTGTCTCCTTCTCACACCCTTCTGTAAGGGGATGTCCAGTGGCCTACAGATGGGCTTGGGTCTCCACTATGCACTCCCCCTCATTCACAATGATATGATTGTTTTGTTCTGGGTCTTTGATGTCTCATACCTGATCCTATCAACACCACATGATCACACAGGTTGGTGTGCTTCTTCCATGTGGGCTTTATCTCTTCTCAGCTAGATGGCCGCTTATTAATCTTCAAGCCTATAAGACACCAGATGCTACATCTTTTGATAGCCGGGCACCATCAGCTTTCTTCACCACATTTGCTTATGCACCCACATTGTCTTCAGCAATCGTATCAGGAAGGAGCATCATGAAATGCCAGGTTAATAGATCAAAGTGTTCTTGTATTGAGGGAGTACTTGAGTAGAGGCCCAATGTCCATCTGCTACCTTAACCTATATCTCAAACCTATATTAAACCTATAAATATATGTACCATAGATCTATTTCCCCATCATCATATATAAATATATTTACATATGTACATTCCTGTGTTTAGACCTCTATAAATGCCCTTTGCCTGCTAGTTCTTTCCTCTATTTCCTTTTACTTTCCTCTTGTCCCACTATCATGTTCAGTATTCATTTGGCTTTCAGTCATTCCTCTGGGTTACATTGCCCTTGATCACACCCTACCAGATCTCTTACACCCTCCTCTTCATCGATTTTAGATCACTTGTTGTGGTCCCTTGTCCCTGGGTTTGTTAACACCCACTTCCTTTCCCCTGCCTCCCCCTTTCCCATGACCCCCCAACCACCGGTCCCATGGTTTTCTCCTCCAGATTGTTTATCCCGCCTATCTTATCTAGATAGACATGCAGAGATAATAATATGCATAAAAACAAGACAGCAAAACAACGACAAAAAAAAGAAAAGCCTATAGATAGTTCCAGGTCTGTTTGCTGACCTTTACCAGTGTTTTCCGGTCGAGTTGGATGGGGTGCCATGCCCTGGCCCCACAGTCTATATTTGGTATTCCCCAGGACTTCATTGCTCTGCTCCCCTTGCTGTTCTGTTGCACGCCCTTAGTGTTTCGCCTCAGTGTGGTGGGGTCAGATCAGGCACAATTCCCCCACTGTGTCTCCAATGTTGTGCCCCCTGGCACTATGAGTCAGTGGGGGACGTCGTGTCTCCTTGTGGGGTTGGCCCTATGGTCCTCTCTGTGCTTTGGCTGCTCTGAGCAGGGATATCGTCCTCAAGGCTTGGTGGGCCAGGATGTGCTCCACTCTCTCTCCTTCTCCCTTCGTTTGCTCCCGTGTGCTCTGATCAGACATGTCTCTCTGCGCTGTAGCTTCAGTGCTGTCCTCTGAAGTGAATTCTTCTGTGGGGAGGGAGAGCTGTCCACATGGTTGGGATTGGGTCCCGGCCCTCATACCTCTCTATTGGTCCCCTGTGAATTGAGACATTTTCATCTGAAAATCAGCACCTACTCTTGCCCAACGAATGTGAGGTGATGGTCAGGGCCAGAGCAGAATGGACATTGGGGAAGGACTGTACGGCACTAAACTTGGAGGAAGACTTTACATCACCACCCCTTTGAGTCAGGCTTCAAAGCCAGCCGGGTCTGACTTCTGCATGGCCTTTGGCTACTCGAGGAGGAGGCCGTTCCTTAACCCACCACCAGCCACATCGACTTTGTTGCTGTGTGATAATGTGTCCCATGTGCTACATTAATGGCAAGTAGGCACAATGTAGTAAAAAAGCAAACAAAAACTCCAGTAAGCTGCTGTTGAGTCAGTCCTAATGTCTGTCCGTGCGTGTGTGTCAGAGTAGAACTGCTTCATGGGTGCTCCAGGCTGTGACCTGTGGGAAGCAGATCGCTGCAGTTTTCTTCCAAAGTGCCTCTGGGTGGGTTTGAACCACCAAAATTTCAGCTAGTGATCAAGCACTTAACAGTTTGTCCTATCCAGGGATGCCTAGTGTGATCAAAGAGGTCCCGACAGGAGGCAGAGGGAAGCAGAAGAAGAGCGGGAGTCAGAGATGGTGGAAGAGGCTGGAGAGATGCAATTGCTGCCTTGGGAGAGGAAAGGCGTCCTGGAGTCGCTAAAGGCTGGGAAAGCTATGAATACAGGTTTTCCCCTGGCACCTCTAGAAAGGAATGGCTTTTACCCACTGAGACCCACTTTGGACTTTTGTACTACTGAACTGTAAGATAATAGGCAAATGCCATTTTAAGCCACTACATTTGTAATGATTTATAACAGAAGAAACAGAAAACAAATACAAGCTCAAAGGACCTTCGTAATTGAAACCACTGGGGATGTGGGCCCACACATACATTTTGACTGATAACATTAAACAGCGGGGAACCTCTCCGTAGGACCAGTCAGGTTTCTGGAAGTGGGGGGGAGGGTAGAGTGGCAGACGCTAATAGCTAATAGCGGACCAGGCTGCTCGGCCTGAGAACTCATGATGGGACAGGGTGTAGGGGTGCCGAGGGAGCGATAGCCAGTGGTCAGAGGAGGGAAGAGAGAGCATTCCATGAAAAGAAGCCAGGAAGCAAAAGGAGGAACTGGGGAATGTTCCTACTTTGGTGACACAATCTTTCTTTCACTGCAGTTTCTGGAAAGCCTTTCAGTAAAAGCTGTCTTACTTCCAAGACTTTTGGAGGTGGGTTTGTGTTTGCTCTTGATGTACCACAGAGCAGTCAAAGTTACAGATTAAATGAATACCTCTTTCCCTTGTTGTATTAGGCCAGGTTAACTAGAGAAACAAATCTAAGGGTATTCATGTATGTGGAAGAGAGAGTTTCATATCAAGAAGTAATTATGCATCAGTAAAACATCCCAGCCCAATCCAACTCAAGTCCATAAATCCAATACTAGTCCCTAAGCCCCCCTTCAGACTCACAACACCGCCTGCAATGATGCAGAATGCAGAAACATCATGGCTGGTGTGTGCAAAGTCATTGTCTTGGCTGATTTAAAAAATCATATATGAAAAAACATACAAAGCACTTCCTCCTTCATAATACTCACATGCTGCCCGCCCAACGCATCCACTCGGTCTTTATGGCCTTCTTGAACCTGAGCTGGACCCAATACAAAGAGACGAAGGGCCCCTAGGAGAAGGAACATGCATTTTGCCTCAGCTTGCTTCCTCTGAAAGAGCCCTGGAGGGCTGGAAAGCAAAGGTCAGTGGATCAAACCCACCAGCTGGTCCGTGGAAGGGAGAAAGATCGCTAACCTCAGAAACAGGGTGGCTGTGCCGTAGAATAGACTGGACGGCAGTAGGCGGTGCTTCTTCGGAGCCAAGCTCTCTCTTCCTTAAGCTTAAAGCAGTGCTCAAGCAAGCTGCCAAACTCACCATTTCCATTTTCTTGCCTGACTTTCTCTTCTTTGCCCCCCTCCCTCCATCCCCTACTTCAAGCTGGCTTCCATCGCCCCACTTAATGGAAATTGATTTCCAAAAACCTGTCTGCTACCACACGCAATGATTGGTTCTCTACATTGGCTTACTTCACTTCTTAGTAGTATTTCACTCAAATTCTGGAAACTTCCCAGCTTTTCTTCTGCCTCACCAATGGCTCATCGCAGCCCTCTTTGCTGGCTTCTCCCCACCTGACCTCTAAGTGTCAGCAGACCCCAGAACTCAGGTCTGAGCCCTCTTCATTTCTCTTAGGTTGACCTCTTATTTCCCTGCTTTTCACTCTCAAGTCATTTTTGTTTTGGAGAAATCAAATCATTTACACATTATACTCCTCCACATTTCTGTAAACTTGTAGTTAGGTTAGAGACTTGATTAAATTCAAATTTAATATATATTTTTAGCAACAATATTTTATAGATAGTGTTAGGTGCTTCTACTTGTATCACATCAGAAGGCATGTGCAATGTCCCTCTATTTTTATCCTATTAATATTGAACAATGGTAATGGCGTCTCTTTTCATTGACAGTTCAAAACATAGTTTGAAATGTTTTGGCAACAAATTATTAATGGCAACAATTATGGCAACAAATGTAGTTCTATTAATGGCAACAAATATAGTTCTATTTTAATTGATCACGGCTCCAGGATGAAAGAAAAGTATAA
Source organism: Echinops telfairi (assembly GCF_000313985.2). Lineage (NCBI taxonomy): Eukaryota > Metazoa > Chordata > Mammalia > Afrosoricida > Tenrecidae > Echinops > Echinops telfairi. The sequence goes on along the minus strand of NW_022111322.1, from coordinate 1,381,123 downwards.
TATCATCTTTCATCTTTGAAAAGATAAATTACCAAGAATATTAATGGTTGTTTGTGTAGACTTGAAGGTTGTTTATTGTCCTCTTGGTCATTAAAGTATCCTGGCTTTTTTTGCCTTTGGGATAGTTGCACCAAACATGAGCACTGGGTAAGAAAAGCTTGGCCTATGAGGGACTGTATGGTGACTGGAGAACAGAATGTAATCAATGAACCTTGGGTAGCACGAGATAGAATCCTACTGCCACCACTAGGCCTGAAAAATAAAGAGAGAAAAAAACTAGGCCTGAGTGTGGGGTCAAAGGGAGGAGAGGGAACCCCACAAAACATCACAGGTTTGGTAGGCGCAATTGTATAGCGATAATAAGTAAAGATTATAGTAAAGTCATAGAGAGCATGAGAGTTAAAAGATGGTGTCAAGTATTGGAGTCAGACGCAATTCATGGTAGCATTGCTCACCTCAGCCCCGCTTGATGGTCCTCGTGGAGGGGACTTAGCCGTCAGAGTAGAAGCAGCTGCCTGTCCCCCTCAGCCACCCTTTCGAGAACCAGGGAGCCTCCTTATTTATTGCTAACCACACATCATATTACTCTAAGGGGATACATCACAGCATCATGCCTCACAGAGAGGGGCAGTACAATTCATCCTTGAACAGGTTTGATCATTCTGGTGTCTCATACAATAAAACAGACAATTACTATCCTGGGAGGCATGCAAGCCCCCTGATAGCAGATAATAATCTACGACATAGGGATGGGTAGCAACCTAGGCAATACAATCAATAGAGGGGGGTTACCTAGGGGTGTGCCCATAGGAATGGGAAGGTCTAGGGTTACACATGTGACAAGATGGGCGGACCCTAGATTCATAATGGCTACCTAACCTTGGTCATCCTTGGGCGGGTTTGCCCTCTCTGGTATCTCCTACAAGTAAACAGACCACTACTATCCTTATCAGAAGGGAGCGGGCCTTATTTAGGGTGAGTCAGACTCTACAGTCTGGCCGCTCTAGATGGCTGATGTTCAGGAGAATAACCTCTGACCTGCTTTCGCTGACCGCCTAGAGTACAGTCATTCTCAAGCACTTAAGTCTGGTACATATTATTGGGGAGACAGCTTAAGAGAAATCCTTCTGCTCCCCACACCTGAAGAAACAGTATGCAGAGATTTGACTGAAGGCGAGTCAAGCAATGAATACATAGCGCCTAAGTTACCTGGACATACCATGGGAAACTGAAGGAGGAATGTTTGATGGTCCACAGACAGACCAGACAACGTATAAATGACTCACATTTCATAGCATCAGTGAATGACATAAAATCGTTTGCCTGGTCTCCATTTGTTCTTGTTGTGAACAACAAGAAGGCAGGCAACTACACACAATTAGAGGATACGTTCTTCCATTTTAACAGACTTGGGTGTCACCTGAGTGTTCAAATCTGTTATCTGCACAGTCACTTAGATCGCTTCCCAGTGAACCTTGGTGACTTAAGCAAAGAGCAAGGTGAAAGATTTCACCAAGACATCAAAACAATGGAAGCCAGGTACCAAGGAAGATGGGATGTACGCGAGATGGCAGACCACTGTTAGAATCTTAGGTGAGATTGTCCAGGCAGATCCACTCCTAGACATCTTACCAAAGGAGCTTCTTGCGTGTCAAATGATCAGTGAGTTTATGTCAGAAATCTGCATTTGGTATGAAAGTAGATTGTCATGTAGTGCACTTTTCTTTTAGTCTTTAATATGTCTCTTTCATGCTTAAAAATATTCATTTTAAAACAGCCTAACTCGGCCATTCTAGCAGGGAAACAACAAAGCCCACATGGAAGAATCACACCAACCCGTGTGATCAGGAGGTGTTGACGGGATCAGGTATCAGGCATCAGAAGACCTAAAACAAACAACCATTTCAATAGAACAAGGGGGCTTGGAGTAGAGACCCAAAGCCCATCGGTAGACAATTGGACATCCCCTTACAGAAGGGTCACAAGGAAGGGACGAGCCAGCCAGGGTGCAGTATAGCACCCAGAAAACACACAACATTCCTCTAGTTCTTTAATGACCCCAGTTCTACCTTACAAATCTGGCTAGACCAGAGCATTTACACTGGTACAGATAAGAACTAGAAACACAGGGAATCCAGGACAGATAATGAGAGTAGTGGTGCCATGAGGGTAGCGGGAAGGTAAGGAGAAGAAGCAAGAGAAAGGGGGAACCGATTGCAAGATCGATGTACAACCACCCACCCACCCCCAGGGGGGGGAGGGGTGTGAACAACAGAAACAGAGGTGAAGGGAGACAGTGGATGGTGTAAAATATGAAAATAAAAATAATTTATAAATTATCAAGGGTTCATGAAGGTGGGAGGAAGGGGGAGGGAGGGCATAAAAGAGGAGCTGATACCAAGGGCTGAAGTAGAAAGAAAATGTTTTCAAAATTATCATGGCAACATCTGTACAAATGTGCTTGATCCAATTGATGTATGGATTTCTATAAGGGCTGTAAGAGCCCCCAATACAATTATTTAATAAAATTTAAAGCAGGCTAACTTTTTTATGGGCCATCAGAATGAAGAGTGGTCTATAACATATGCCGTGTATCTCAAAAACTAGAGCTGCTGGGGAAAAACCAGTGCCATTTTTGGAATCAGCAGGTCCATTAGACCCAGAAACAAGTCTAACCTTTGTGGCACCAAAATGTGTGTTGCCCAGTGTTATAAGTTCACAGGTTGTCACTCTACAGAGTGACATCCATCCATTATAAAGTCTCCCATTAACCTTTCCCCTACGGCTTTAGTTGTCATTGATAATAGCTGCTTACCTGTATGGCCTTCTTAGTCAGCATTTGTTGTTTTGTGTCGCCAGCTCAGAGCCAGCCTCTGTGCCGGTGTCCGAGGCTGTGCAGATGGCCACAGCTTGCTCATGTGCAGGGGTCAGACTGTCAGGTCCATGTCACCACCAGGGTTCCTTTTCATGAATATAATTGGGTGTTATTCTTCTCTTCCCTATTGTGAATAATAAATTACTCAAAGTTTAGCGGCTTAAAACAGCAAATATTTATTATCTCAGAGTTTCTGGGGATCGAGAACTTGAAAGTGACTTAGAGGGTGGTTCTGATTCAGCATTAGTCTTGGCCTTGCAATCAAATCTGTTGATCGCATCTGTAATCGTCTGGGGTTGACGGCTATGCCCCAAGCTCACTCACATGGCCTAATGAAGGCCTACTTTCTCACTGATTCTTGGCTCGATAGCTCAGCTTCTTTCTACCCGCGCCTCTCTGTAGATCACCTGAGTGTCTCACAGCTTGGCAGCTGCCCTGGAGTGTGTGATCAGATAGAACAAAATGAAAGCCGAGACCTGCATACCCTTGGCTCAGAAGTTAAGAGCCACCATATCCACTTTGTGCTGTTGGTCCCACGGACCAATTGAGGTACAACATACGTCAGTGTTGCACAGGACATGATTACCAGAAAGTGGGGTCATTAAGGCCATCTTGGATCCTGCCTACTTAACCCTTTTGCATTTATTAGCTGGTTATCTATAATGGAAAACATTTCTTCATCAACTACTCAGTTATCCTGAAATAATGTATAGGAGAGGCAAAATAAATATTGATTCTTTCCTCTTATTTACTACTATTTAAAATAAAGAGCTGGTCCCTACATCCTTCTAGCTTGACAAATGAATTATTTTTCATATCATTGTGAACTCATAGATTTTAACACATGTATTTCTATTGAGTACACACATGCCATTTTCTAATACATTTTGTTGTTGTTCTTGGCTGCATTATTACTCATAGCTACTTTTAGAATAAAACTCATCCTCGTGATGAGAAAAATATGTACTAGGATTCTCTATTACATGACTAGTATGCTGTCCTTCTCTACTTCACTGTCACCGTGAACAAAAGTCCAAGAGAGTTTTTGTTCTTTGTAGTGAGCTACCAGACACATCTTGATGGCGTGAATCACATATTAGCCTACAATACAACCCCCCGCCCCCCAACATTCACTGTTATGGACAACTTGCGAAAAAAGAAAACTTACTGAGCTCTGGAACAAAGGCCCCTCAATTAATCTCCCACCCTGTCCACCAACCCTGAACCCCATGATGTTATACCTCCAACAAAGAAGAATGTTAACAGATAGCATCCATTCTGTCTGCTCGGATGGTGAACTGACTGGGAGAGGAGTTTACCAGCTATATCAGACTCAACCCTGGCCCCTCATCAGAACTGGGGGGGAGGGGGGAGGAAAGTGATATAGAAAATTCCAGTTGCTGAACCTCACGTGTCTTGCACAAATTTTACTTTTATATAATTGGCTTAAGAAATTGTAGACAGTCATATATGGTTGGGGCTTAAAAAAAAAGAAAAGGCATGGGTTTTAAGTAAGCTTAATTTGAACTAGATATTTAAATATTCAAGAGTCAAATCATAGAAGACAAACTAGAAGAAAGTAGAATCAAATTTTGATCAAAATTCCGGACAGCAAATATGCTTTTAAGCTTTGAAGTGAAAAGAAAAAAGGAGAAATTGCAAAGGACAAGATTGGTGGATTTGAGCACATAAAAGTGTGGAACTTCTGCACTGTAACAAAAACAATGAAAATAAAGTAACTGAAACGAAAAGGCCAAGAGACCAGAACGGGGCGGTAGGAGGTGCTTCAAAGATGCAATTACCACAGACAGAAGACGAACATCTTTGTTATATCAAGAACTTATAAAAATTGGTTTAAGAAATTAAGGCTTGGATAAATAAATAAACCAACATCTGTGCTTGCTGACAAATCACACAAGTGGAAACATTGCTATAAACAAATGTGGCAGAGGATTAAAGCCTGCGGTAATCACAGAAGTAAATGCAAATTAAAACAAGGAGTGGGTATGATTTTCATCCATCACCAAGGCAAAGTATTCAACAATTATAACTCCTCGTTCTGGTGATTACTCATGGAGCTGGTATTGTCCTAAATAAAACAGGAAAATGTTGCTATGGAGACCATTCTGACTCCTGGAGACCTCACGGGGTCGGAATAAAACCTCCAGAGGCCAGTCGGTGGCTCGTTTTTTCAAAAGGAGGTCACCAGGACTTTCTTCTGAAGTGTCTCTTGGTTGACTAGCCCTCCCACACTTCTGGGTTGCAGCCACGTGGATAAATTATACCACCCAGGGACTTTAAGATCATCGTACATAGTCCTTATCCACGATGTGAATTTCCAGAGCAATTTGTCAACCTGAAGTAAGAGCCGTACAGATGTTTTTATGCTTCAACTCAATTTTCTCCCCTTCTGGGACTTTATTGTAGAGAAAGAATCTGAAAGAAGGAAGAAGCTCCCCGAGGCCCATTAAGTGCTACTGCTATCTCAGGGGCTCTGGATGACCCAGCCCCGGGTCCACCCCGCTCCTGGAGAGGGGCAGTAAGGACACTTGTCCAGAAGTATGCATTCCCATCAGCGTGGCCGATTTGGGGTTTGAGTTGAGGAATGAGTCAGAGGTCCATAAGGAGGACAAAGATGAGGACCCCAGAGCATGAGAGTTTGAGTCTCCATCACGCCGGGACTGGCTGTCTCACCTGGTCGTCAGCTTTTGGGGGGAGAAAGTAAAGGAGTAAAATGACCGAAGGAAACAATGTGGCTCATCTGGGTGAGTGCAGATAGAAGATAGTGGCCAGAGCTCACAATAGTGACTGGGATGTATACCAGTGTGAAGCCAACTGTCGTCATGGACTAGTGAAACAGGCAGTTCAAATCACAGTACTGAAAAGTTAGAAAGAATCTACATGCCTCATCCTAATGTGTGGGCCATGCAATGAATGAAAACTCAGGCCAACTCAAGTTGAAAGTATTCCTCATGAGTATTCTCACGTCTAGATACTGAGAATACTCAGTATCTAGAGTATTGAGAATACTTCTAGACACCATTCATCCTAGACACTGGAAGACTGCCTTTCCCTGCACTCCCAACACGCAGCTTGGCTGTTAAGACTCTGCCTGCCCAATTGTGACCAGATCAGGCCAATTAATGGGAAGTGGTGCGTGCTCCTTCTGGGCTCAAACGTTATGCAGCTGATGCTTGGTTCTCCACAGCAATGAGGAAGACCTCGTGTTGACATGGAGGTGCCACAGGTTTAAACAGCTTCAATCCCTGGACTTCTACCGTGTTTCCCAGAAAGTAAGACATCCCCCGAAAATAAGACCTACTTACAGTTTTGCCTCTCGCTGAAATATAAGCATTCCCCCAAATTAAGACCTCCCCAAACATAAGGCCTCCCGATAATAAGCCTCCCCCCCGAAGCTACCGTAACGCTGGACTCTGGACCATAGTGGTGGGTGCTGCCGTGCAGCTCACTGTTGGCTGCAGCGCAGCCGCAGCAGACAGGAAGTGCAAATAAATATACCATAGATTATGCGTAAATGTACCATAGGTTGTTGTGCATGGAAATAATGGTAGTAACAAGAAATTCTTGATACTGTAGGACTCAGTTTGTCTGGTTCTGCTGGTTTGTGATGACAACTACTACCGTGCCGTATACAGGTAATAAATTTCCTTTTTTGTTGTTCAACAATAAATGTGTACCGTATTCTTCTTCATGGAAAAATAAGATATCCCCTGCAAATAAGACCTAGCACATCTTTGGGAGCAAAAATTAATATAAGACACTGTCTTATTTTCGGGGAAACAGGGTACATGCAGGACAGCTATGTGATGGTAAACTCCGGTCCCCAGGAGACACTTGGGAGAAACATTTTGGTACGATACGGAGGCTTGGGGGTCTTCGGTAGTGAAAGATATCCTATCCCAAACTGAGAGAGCAGCATGGAAAATGTCTCACCACACACTATTTAGAAAAGCAAAAGTGGCTTCCAAGTTGTGTGCAGACTTACTCATCAGAAACGGGGCATTGAGCAAGTTGCTTTGGTGATCATGGTGAGATTTTGAATATTTCTTTACTTCAAAGGATAAACAACTTATTTAACCCCTAACTTTTTAAAAAATTGTGACAGCCATCAGAATCCTTAGGAAAAAGATGACAAGAAGCCTGGACATGGAGAAAAACCACTTCTCAACACCCCTTCACCAAAACAAACAAACAGCATGCCTTTCCCCCCTAGATTCTCCTGGCTGCATTTCCTGCCCTGGTGTTTTATCACTGGATAAACAAATAGTTATCGAGTGTCTGTTATGTGCTGTAGGGGCCTTGGTGTACTGCCAGGTGTGCCTGGGACTGCTAACTGCAAGTTCAGCTGTTGAAATCCGCCCACTGCTGTGTGCACGGAAGGCAGATGAGCCTGTCTGTTCGGTAAAGATGTATAGGCGACAGGGTCACCAGGAGTCAGACTCACTTGAGGGCAAGGGCTGGGTCTGAAGGCGACTGAGCTATGAAGAAGAGAGCCCTTTCTCATGGAACCACACCTTTTGGTGGGGAGACAGACAGCAAACTAGCAAACACGCATGCAAGTTTACAACTCTGTTAGTACAAAAGAATGGGGAAAGGTGACAAAAGACAGGGATGGCTATAGTTTTTTAGGGTTTAGTCACAGCAGAAGCCATTGAAAGTGTCACACTGCCTGAGCAGAACCTGAAGTTGGGGCAGGAGGGAGCAATGTAGCTATCTGTGTGTGGAAAGAGCAGAGCAAGGAATTAGGAGACCAATGTGGCTGAGTTGTGTAGACCACTGCTCTTGACTCTATTCCAGGTCATATTGACCTTACAGGACAGAGTAGAACTGCCCCTGTGGGTTTCCGAGACTTCAACTCTTTTTTTTTTTAATTATTTTATTGGGGGCTCGTACAATTCTCATCACAATCCATACATCCATCCATTGTGTCAAGCACATATGTACATTCACTGCCCTCATCATTCTCAAAACATTTGCCCTCCACCTCAGCCCTTAATATCAGTTGCTCATTTTCCCCCTCCCTCCTCACCACCCCCTCCCTCATGAACCCTTCATAATTCACACTTATTATAGTTTTGTCATAAGTTACACTGTCTGATGTCTCCCCCCGCCCTCTTCTCTGCTGTCCCTCCCCCAGGGAGAAAGCCTGCTTTTTCTCTGAAGGAGCAGCTGGTATTTTCGAGCTGCTGACCTTGCAGTTGACAGCTGAACATGTAACCACTGCACCACCGGGGTCCGAGGGCTGCATGGACAGGAACAAGAGTTGTAGCAGATGAGAGCCAAGAAATACTGAGGAAGGTAGATCACTGTAAGGACTTTGCTTTGAAATGGGAAAATATGGGTGGTTTTGAATGGAAGGATAATATGAACTAATTTATATGTTGAAAGGATGACTGGTTGTTACAGGGACAGAGTCGTCAGAGTTAGAAATAACAATGTAGGGCTTCCAGTAAAATTTGAATTTCAGATAAGCAACAAGTAGTTGCTTTTTTTAGTCTAAATATGCCCCACACAATACTGATGACATATCTATATTCAGAAAGTATTTGTTGTTTATTGAAATGTGCACTAAACCGAGTGTCTTTATAGTTTATCTGGCAATTCTATAAATGGAAAAAGATTGTAGGGCATACGAAAGCAAGAGGTGAAGATCAGACAGAACAAGGAGGTGAGAATTGGTTGCATTTTGGTCATATGAGACCCTGTACAGTCTGTCTTTTTCTGTCTGTCTCTCGTCTCATAGGTCATTTCTGTGAGCTAGTTTGCTTCATTTGGCAACCCCAAGCACCCAGAGCTGAAAGGAAAGGCTGACTGGGGGAAGCGACTGGGGAGGATGTGGGAATGGGCCTTCTGGTGTGTGGGAAGGATGTGGGTCTCACCACAAGTTTCCTATCATGTGAGAGAATCCACAAAAATAGGATTCATGCCCTCAAGGTAGAAATCAGATGACGGCCAGGTGACAGACACCCTGCCCTGCTCAGCAACACAGTCACCAGCCGTGGGAAGAGGCAGGTGCTTTGTCTGTGCTGCTTCTTGTTACTCTACCTGTTAGCGTGGTGCCCACTGACATCTGTTGGCAGGAGAAAGAGTAAGAAGAGCTGATGGAGGGGAACTAGCCAGGAAGTTGACTTGTAATTAGATCTTTGTCATCAGATTTTTTTGTTTTGAGACAACACACTGGAAATTCTGAGCGGCTGGGGTCAAAATCTCGTAAACTTTGGCGTTAGCGCCACACCGAGGCAAAGCACTGGGGGAGTGCAGTGGAACAGCAAGAGAATGGAGCAGCAAGGTCCCCAGGGAATGCTGAAGGC
>NW_022111322.1:1359598-1369881 GCF_000313985.2 Echinops telfairi | reverse complement strand
AAAAAAAACTTTGGCGTTAGCGTGAAAGACAGCATCTGCAACCGAGCTAAGTGCTTGGGGTGTTGGTCACCACAAGTCACACCCAGCCCCATCCTCACCTTCTCAGGAATGAGCAACTGGCGCAGGAAGGCCCAGTGGCCTCCTCAAGGTCCCTTTGCGGACTTATCTGATTTCCCATCATTATCCCTTGTTCGATGTCAGCACGATCACCGAGAGCCTGAAAGTAGACAGGACAGCTGTACAGTTTTGCTCCCACTAAGAGTCAAAAGAGCCCCACATAGCAGAGCAACAAGTTTCTGTTTATAGATGGCCTTTCTGGCCCTAGGTTTGCAATTCTGCCAAAATGCTTTGCTAGGCCACAATCTCGTAAAGCGTTTGGACCGTTTATTTACGCGATAAATAAGGTACATAAAACCCTTGCAGGTATTGAAATGTTTACTGTGGAAAACTCTTGTAGGGGTTGGCTGATTCCTATGCGAATTAGGTGAATGGCCTTCAGCGGGGATTGGTTAGCTTTTGGTCTTGGTGTGAGATGTAGGTTTATGAAAGGGCTAAGCAAAATGAACATGGAATGGAGGACATCCTTTGGATTCAGGGTCCCTGTATTAAGAACCTTCTAGACCCAGGAGTCAGAGAAAGTGAAAGCATTGGCGACGATATAAGGTGGTGTGAGGTGGTAGTGTAGTATGAGTGTTGAGAACCAGGAGGCCAGCACAAGATGGCAATGACAAGCTTTCTAAACCACAGGGCATAGCGGGTACAATGGGCTTGGCAATTCAGAGTGAGAGAGCTTAGTGCCTTTGAGCAGAGACCTGCTGGCAGAGTGGGATGCCTCTGAGGTGTCGATGACAACTAAGAGCTGTAACCCTTGCTCAAGCAAGTGAGAGGCCAGGACCAAGCAAGTCTGGTAAACAAACAGAAGCTGAGAGAGACTTGTTTGTGGGCATGGCTGAGAGGAAGCTGAGAGTGGTCTTGATTAAAGAACTGTTCTTGAGTTGTATCTTGTTACCGCCAAACTGATCCTCATCCTCAACTGTAACCTGTGATTTCTCTAACAAACTTCATAACCGTGAGCTTAATCTGTGGCTTGCAGTGAACTCTCAAACCCAGCAGAGAAGTAGAAAGTGCCAGAGAGGAATGGCTGGTGGCAGAACTGGATAACGAAGGTTGGAGAGTGGGGTATACCTGATCTCCACCTGCAAGGAATCCACGTGGGCTGGATGGTGATTCTTATCCCCACTTCTGACATAGGATGGGGGTCTAACACTACTAGGTCACATAATCCTAAACAGCTGGTTTCACTCTTGCTTGTTTTCTGATTCATTCACTAAACTATTTGACAAAAAATATATTGAGTGCCTTCGATTTGCCAGGTCTTCTGCTGGGCCCAGGGATACACTAGTGCTTGAGCACTAAACTGGGGAATGTGAAGTGGAGGCGTGTAGGTCAGGAAGAGTTAGCCAGCTCAAAAGTGAGCTCCAGGGAAGATGTCCTAGGAGGACAGCTTGTGCCAGTGCCCTGTGGCAGGAGGGAGTGTGGAATCACGATGGAATCAGACTGGAGAAGCCGCATGCAGATGCAAGGAAGCCGGATCAGCAAGGCTGGCAGGTCAGGTTATGAGCTTTCATTTTTGTCCCCAGAGCAGGGAGACAAATATTTTAAGCAGGACTGTGACATGATTAGATTTACATTTTTGAAAAGATAAACCTCAAATGTCTGTCACTGAAGGATTGGTGAAGTCATTTAGATGCATTCATATGGAGGAGATCAGCATTTTTCACAAGAATGAAAATGGAACGAATGATGAGGGCAATGAATGTACAAATGTGCTTTACTCAATTGATTTGTTAATATATTCTAAAAAAACAAAAAAAGAAGAGCTATGAGTGGAACATGCCCTTTGGATCCAATGTCTCTGTAAGGAGAATGTCGTAGGCTAGGGGGAAAATTAATGCCAAGATCCCTGCAGATCTCCAAGGAAGCTGGATTTATAGATGTTCAAAGGAGACAAAGACTTTCCTCTAGAGCCAATAAAGTGAGAGGCATGCTTCGAACCTCCTAAATTGCACAATAATAAAATTTTGTTTGTTAAAAAAAAAAAAGAAAGAAAATGGAACGAATAGCATGACCTGTAAGAAATGTGGTTTAAGAAGATACGGTAAAGGAGAGTGTGTACTGTATGATATCCTTTGTATAGGAAATCAAATCTATCTATCTATCTCTATGTCTATGCCTCTTTATCTCTGTTTGTATCTACACACACACATATATGAGAGAGAGAGAGAGAAACCAGATGCCCAGATGGTGCTGTGAAGTTGAAGTTCAGGGTTAAGCGTTGGGCTGCTAACCTCAAGGTCAGTGGTTCAAATCCATCAGCTGCTGTCTGGAAGAAAAACAAGGTGGTCTCATCTTGTAAAAATGGACAGAAACCCTGTCTGGGCGCACTGTGAATCAGAAGTGACTCGATGGCTGTGGGCTTGGTCTGGGGCTCTCTCTCTGAGGGAAGGAGGCTCTGGAAGCTCTGCCAAATGATACCTGCTGCCACTCAGTTGGCTTCTCTGAAACTAGTTGTGTGCAAGTTGCAGTGAATGTCAGGGAAGGGTTCCGGGGGAAGGAGAGGCCTGAGCTGCACGTAGAAAGGTAAATGTCAGCCCACTGACCAAGGATTCAGGGCTAGAGACGGACTGAGAAGCGTGAGCTGGGAGAAGGGCGTCTCAGACACACAGTGCTTGGATCTGAGGTAGCAGGCTTTCAAATGTGCATGTTCCTTTCACAACTCACTGAGTGGACTGTACATGGATATGCTTGTCACTTTTATCCGAACGGTGCAGTGTTGCATAGACTAACATTTTGGACATATTGCACCAACATCCTCTACCTTATTGATTTTCTGATTATCGAAGGGCTGAAAGTTAAAGAAACTATGGGTTGTCCTATCTTTTTCTTTCCTTATACGTCATTATTCTCAATGTAAAAGGTTCGCTGGTACAGAAAGCAGCACAAGAGAGAATAAGAGGGTTTCTTGGTCACTTGTGATTCTGGGTTTGGTATTGTGTTTGAATACCACAATATTCTGATTGAAATGCAAAGTGTGGCTTCTCAGGGCTGCCAGCACCCTGGCTTACTCAGTTGTAGATGTAACACACATAATTGCACTCACTTAGAATCTTCCTGAACTCCCACTCACCTCATCATGTGTTCACGGTAATTCTTCGCTCCTGTACTGTAAAAGCTATGTGGAGTTGTTAATGAGGTAGCAAGGAAATGAGGAACTGGAGTGAGTGGGGTGGGAGGCTACTGGACTTCTGCTGGACTTCACTCACAATACACCAACTCAGGACAAAGGTCATGAAAAACTCCCAAAGGCATTGAAGCAAGCATTGGGCCCCTCTGGAGAACAGGTCTGAGCACAAGGAGCGCATGCTATGGAAAGCTACCCTCATAGCAGGCATTGCCGATGCTAAATGAGAAGGGACCGCAAAGGCCTTGGTGGCAGACATGCATAGTGCATGTATCTCCTCTGACTCATGTGTGTGCTTCGTTGTCTCATCAGACCTCAATAACAGTTCAAAGACAAAACTGTTGAAAGCTTCCAGGTGGACGGGATACCAAGCAGGGACCCTTCTGCAATAGCAAGGGCAGAGCCCTGCAGCCAATCCTGCATTGCAGCTGACGCCCTCTGCTGGAATGACTGAAGCCTGTGTCAGGCCTTTCTCAGCAACCCTGGGCCTATGCAAGCCAAGGGCCTTCTCAGCTTCTGGCATAGACCACTAGTGGCCCTCCATCACCTTCTCATTCTTCCACTGAACCCTCACTATATAACTAATCACTACATAGCCCATCTTTTCTGCAGCTAGGGAGAGACACCCAATCATGGAGGGGTGACTGATTGGCAGCTAACAACAACAACAACAACGTAGCCCACTGCCTATGCTTTGAGCAATGGGATGTAAGTGGAATAGAGTGTCGTTTGTGGGAAGGCTCCTTAAAAGGAAGGGAGTGGAGAGAGGGAAGAATGGTGGCTGGTCAGCTTGCCTCTAATTTCCTCCTCCTTGTTGGCTGGAAGCGATGGACAGAATGCCTGTGGCTTCAGTAGCCACCCTGGACTACTTGTCAGAGAACCACACCGAGGGAGGACAGAGAGGAAAGCTCACCTCTCACATTCTGTGGGCCTTGTGTGGCCAGCATCGGGCTTTTACATGAGAGAATAAAGCCTTGTGTGTTTTGAGCCACTACTGGACTGAACAGTGTGGATAAAGCACCTTTGGACCTTTGTGACCCTCACCTGGGACGCAGGGACTTTTAATCCCCTGCAGGCCACTTGGGGTCCAGGGGAAGCCAGAAATGGGGAGCCTCGGATGGCAACTGCTGAGTCATTTTCTGTACCTTGTCAGAAATGTCTTGTGCAATTTCTCATGGCTGCTGTTGGGTTTGAACAACTGAACTTGCAGTTAGCAGCGCGACTCCTAACCCCCAGTGCCAAGATGTGAAATGCCTTTACTTTGGGCTTGAGCTTGTTCCAAGTTTACATTTACTAAAAACTGAAACCAAACTCGCTGTCATTGAGTTGATTCCGACTCACAGTGACCCTATAGGGCAGGGAGAACTGCCTCTATGGGTTTCCCAGACTAACTCTTCAGGGGAGCAAGAAGCCTCAGTTTTCTCCCAAGGAGCGGATGGTGGTTTTGAACAGCAGACCTTGCAGGTAGCAGCCCAACGTGTAACCCACTATGCCACCAGGGCCCCTCCTACATTTACTGGAGCCTCCAAAATTTAATGAACTACTTTGGGCCTTTGCTATACAAATTGGAGCTAATGGAATTTGGAGAATTTACTTCTCCAAATCTTAGCATAAGTGCAGGCTTTACTTGGTGCAGGCTTATAGTATTTACCGTGTGTTCTATCCATTTCGTTGCATGTTTTGCCCATAGGTTGATTCTGAAATATTAAGCCCCATGCAAATAGCATCTATGCTATTATAATTGTATAAATGTTATTTGCTGCATCATCTAGTATGATTGGAGCTCTTAAGAAGAAAACCTTAGATCACCACACATCTGCAGATCAAAGGATAATGTCCCAGGCATCAAAGTAGTACCAGTTGACTTTTCTGTGTTTATATTTCTTCTGATACCTAGCTTCCATTAAAAATTTTTTGAATTAGTTATTGTTTGAGGATTTTATTGAAGTATCTTGAGTAAATTCTTCATGAGGGATGGAGGGATGGTACATTTTTATGTACCTTGAGTGGCAATTTAGCTATGTGAAAAATGATAAAAACATAAAGATATTAAAATATAAGGTTTATTCCAAACATTCTATATGCACACATGCAGGAAGATCACTTTGTTTTTAAAAGCATGTGACTTAAAGTAGCCTACATGCAATGGTTTAAAAAACCAAACCTTTAAATTAGCTAAAAGCAATAATATACTATTTGATTGTTTTATGATTTAGCAAACAATTTTCAAACAGAGAATTATTTGTATCCCTGTAAGAAAAAAAATGCTCCCAAGGATCGGAGATTTCATAAAAGCTTCACGGCCGTTTTTGAATGCATGTTTCCAGGGTGACAAGGCACTCATTGGTTATGTATTATTGTTCTGACTCACAGCAGAATAACACACTGCCTGGTCCAATGGCTCTGTATTTCGTTTTTAAAAAGTGGCTCCTGAAAATGTAACCTTCTGTCTCTGTGGCGATGAGAACTCTTGAAATTAAATTAAGGAAGCACACAGTCTTTGTAATTCAATCCTGAGGTAATAGATTTGTTATTGGCTACCTTCTCTGCGCAGGAGTCATCCGCGTGGCCGTGGGTTCCTGCCTTATCCTTTTCTCGTCAGAACAGGCAAACTTACCCTGCAACAGAGCAGTTCCTGCTGAAACAAGCAAATCAGTACTTCTGCAGTTTGGGTCCGGCTTTTAAAGTTAGTCTTTGGGCTTGTGGGTCAGAGAAAATCCTTAAAATCAAAGTAAAATGGCTATGGTTAATTTTTTCACACCTATTTACGAAATCCCAGGTTCAATTTAATTTTACTTCAAAATTTGGAAAAGATTGCTCCTTATCTTAAATCATCTAGCTCATATGAAATCTGATGAATGGGTGAACACCATTTTTTTTCATATGTAACATGTTTGTTTTGTTTTTTACTTTATGGACGCTTATATGATTTTCTTTTTATTCTTTACGTTCTAAAATTTTACCCAAATGTTTATCACTGTGATTTTTAAAATTCATGTTCCATGGCCCTGAGTGGATCCCCTCTGATATCTCAAAACCAAACACGCATTAACCTCATATTAAAGACTCGCCAGGAAAACCGGAGGGCCTCAAAATCACGCAGAAGGTGAAATCATTCCGTGTGATATAGAATGAAAAGTACAACTGTCCCTAGTCCCAAGGATAGTCCCTCTCCCCAAAGATCACTAAATTCACTGGTCATTGGACATCCATCCAGGGGGTAAAATTATATAAAATAGACAGGTGAAATCACATTCCACATATTTCTTGTGTATGGCTGTTCTGCAGTGATGGAACCAGCACTCCTTCTGTGCCACTACAAATAATGTTGCAGTAAGTATCCGTGAATAATGATATATATTGACAAATTTTAATGAATATCTGCAAGGAATAAAGTCCTAGCCATGACATGGCTGGAATATAAAGAGTAACTATCTTTTTGGGGGGCCAGTTTTACCTGCTTTTGCCAAAACATTCCCCAAACGCCAAACTCGCTGAGAGCAAGTCCATTCTGACTCACAGGGACTCTCCAGGGCAGGGTAGAGCTGCCCCTGTGCGTTGTCGAGGCTGGAACTCCATGTCGGAGTAGAGAGTCTCACTTTTCTCCCGAGGAGCAGTGGGTGGTCTCCAACGGCTGACCTTGTGGCTGGCAGTCCAACTTGGAGCCTGGAAGCCGCCCGGGTTCCTAGCCTGAAACAAGGTCCCAGCACTGCATTCTCAGTAATGGATGATGGGAGGGGCTGGTTCTCTCCCTGTGAACCCTGGGCATCATCAAGACCTCAGTGTGTCAGTCTGACGGTGGAAATGTTTCCTGCCTGGTAGCCATCACTTCCCGAGTCACGTGCCTGTCTCCCTGAGTTCTTGTCTAAAGGCCGATGTCGCTTTTTACCTGAGGAAGTCTCCTTCGGCGATTTCCTTAACCAGCCCCACCGTGACCCTGGATCGGACGCCGTCTAGATCTGCCGTCTGCCTCCGTTCATGTTGATCCCACGCCTCCCATCTGTTTGTGTTTCCACTCTGCCTTCAAGGCTCTATTTTTAACACTGTCTCCTAGACATGTATCTTGCCTTTTAAAACCTTGAAATCTTTATTCTACAGAATCAAATTAGCACACTAACGCTTGTTTCGTAAATGAAACGCACCGTACATAATTCTTAGTGAAGATATCACTGGTCCATCACCTTACTCATGCTTCCCGTCTCTCAGCATTTTCATATGCTTCTGTGTATTTGCTTGCATATGTGCCAATGATGGGCATTATCTTTGCCTTCCTTTCATGAAAGGTGAAAATTTAGCACCAACACAACTTTAATGCTTTCTTGGACCCTCTCTCCATCCTTCTGGGATAGTGATGTGCCAACTTTTTGTTCAATTGCTATTTATTCTTGAATAAATATGCTGATGTACTTAAGGCAAGTCGATGAGTTCATTGTAATTACGTTTTTATTTTTCGGGAGCTAATACTCCATTTTGAAACAAATTACACATGGTATTCTCTCATGTGCTAGTCTCCTATGAACACTAGGCATGTTTTATGTGAGCCCACAGAATTTTAAAATTTTTTAAATTTGTGAATGCATAAATAAATATCTAGGGTTTATTTTTTTAAAATCCAGGGTGTGGGGAAATGGGTAAAAAGTGAGATGGAACAAGAATAACCATATTTTAAACTATCACTGAAAACACAATAAATGGTTATTTTTAAAAAATCATTTTATTGGGGGAGAGTGGGGAGGGAGGGGGAGGGGAGCCACTGATGTTGGGGGCTGGGGTGGAGGACAAATGTTTTGAGGATGGTGGGGGCAACAGGTGTGCGTATGTGCTTGACAAGAGGGATGTGTGTGTGTACTGTGATGGAAGTTGTGCGAGTCCCCGGTGAAATGGTTAAAGGAAAACAAGAAACAAAAAGAAGGGAAAAGGAGAAAGAAAAAGGAAAGAAAGAAAAGGGAAAAAAGGGGAAAGGGAAAGAAAAAATCATTTTATTGGGGGCTCTTGCATCTCTTATAACATTCCATGCATCGATTGTATCAAGCATATATATTTTTTAAATCATGTTATTTGGGGCTCATACAGCTCTTATCACAATCCATCCATCCATCCATCCATCCATTCATACATCCATTGTGTCAAGCACATTTGTACGTATGTTGCCATCATCATTTTCAGAACATTTTCTTTCTACTTGAGCCTTTGGTATCAGCTCATTTCCCCCCATTCCCTCCTCCCTCCCTCATGAACCCTTGATAATTTATTTAAAAAAATTTTCATGTCTTACACCAACCGCTGTCTCCCTTCACCCACTTTTCTGTTGTCCATCCCCTTGGGAGGGGGTTATAGGTAGATCATGGTGATCAGTTCCCCCATAAAGAGTTATTTTTTAAAAGCCCACATATGGATCCATGTTGAAGCTGGAGGATAAGTTATATGCTGTACAATAGAATAATTAAAAAGGAACCGAGTTGGAAGTGTTGCCTGCTGTGGGGGTGGCGGTCGGTGAAGTGAGTAAGGTAGTCAAGCTACCCCAATGGTTGCTGATCCACAGCCTATGTATACTCTGTGCTCCCATCAGCCTGCAGGCCTCTTTCTCTAAAAGACACCCCCTGGGAGCTGGAAGTGGAAGGCCTGGCTGGAGAGCAAGCAGCAGGGAGGGCCCTGCAGGAGTCATTCTGTGAGGCATGGCAGGATTGAGGTGGAATGCTGCCTTCAAT
This sequence comes from Echinops telfairi, assembly GCF_000313985.2. Taxonomy (NCBI): domain Eukaryota; kingdom Metazoa; phylum Chordata; class Mammalia; order Afrosoricida; family Tenrecidae; genus Echinops; species Echinops telfairi. Next base: position 1,360,932 of record NW_022111322.1, on the reverse strand, counting down.
CACTGGTCTGGGGCCTACTCCAAGGTCCCTCGGGCAGTTCTGCTTGCTGCTGTTGCTGCTGGTTAGATTTTCCTGGTTGAGCAGGTGTGTGTCAGTCTCCTTAAAAAATTTCCTTAGAGGGTTACCCCCATCTCCCTGCTGTTGGGCTGGCATTGCTTTCCATCTCCTCCGCTGGGGCAAGAAGCCATTTGGCTCTTTGGAGATCCCAAACTAATTTCCTCTGCATGTCCTTCTGGCAGAGCCTGGAGCCTTCCTGAAGCTGAGCTGTTTTCCTCCAAACAGGTGTCCCTCTCCAGGTCATAGAGAAGAATGGAGCTGCTGGTCTCACTGCCCAGGGCCTGCAGGAGGAGGCCTGTGAGCCTCTGGAAAGAGCAGAGGTGACACTGTCTGGCATTCGGGAGTTCAGGGAGCAGGCAAGGGATGCCGACAGGAGTCCCTCAGTACCATGGGGTCCTCCACAGCCTGCTGGGGCCTGTTTCCCACCCACTGACACCATGGCTTATTGAGTACACACAGTATTTATGGTGGACATGACCTCTGCATGAAAAATGGTACTAGTTTTTATAAAGATCTATTTTATTCCCCTTTGATGTGTGCACTTATTACTATAAATTTCCCTCTGAGTACTCCATTTCCTGTTTCCCAAAGTTTGGGCACGCTATGTTTTTACTTTCATTTGACTCAAGGTATTCCTCAATTTTAATTTTGATTTCTTCTAGCGCCCGGTAGTTTTAAGCAGGATGTTATTCAATTTCCATTTATTTGATTTCCCTCCACCCTTATTGATTTCTAATTTTATGCTTTTGTGATCTACAGATGCTCTGTAGCATTTTGATGTTTGAAAGTTGATTGTGGCTTGCTTTGTAGCCCAACACATCGTCTATGCTGGACAATGTTCCAAGTGCACTGGACAAGACTGTAGATTGTGTTGTTAGGTGAAACATTCTGCATGTCTCTGAGGCCAGGTTGACTGTGTTGTTCAGTTCTTGTGTGTCTCTGTTGAGTTTCGTTCTAGTTGGTTTGCCCTTTATTGAAACCGGTGTATAAACTTTACTACTATTATTGTAGACTTCTCTAGTTTCCTTCTCAATTTTGTTGGAGTTTGATTTATATATTTTTAGGCCCGTTCATTGGGTGAGCAAATATTTACTATTGCCTTGTCCTCAATCCTAATTTGTTTCATGTGCTGCTTTTTACTCCACAGCCTATTTTATCAGCGATTGATACTCCAGTTGTTGGTTCCGAACCATACTGACCGGATACACAACTGAGCGGACGCAGTCCAGCTTGGTGCCGTCCTCACAATTGTCCCTAAGCTGAGCCATTGTTGCAGC
>NW_022111322.1:1357055-1358635 GCF_000313985.2 Echinops telfairi | reverse complement strand
CCCTGGTTTATATATATATGGTTGGCTCTACAGGCATCATGATCATTCTATAATAGAGAACATTATAAATTATCCCTGTGGGTCATAAGGTAATTCTATTGATAGTGTTATAAGTTAGCCAATGATATAGAACTTAAAACACTGGAGAGAAGGAAATTGTACACATAGTCTGGGTTTTCAGACCATAATACATGAATTGTTGACGCGTGCAGATTAAAAGCTTAAGTGACTGGACACTCTTTACAATGAGGATTGGGGATGGGGAAAAGCTTTCAAAAGCACTCATTCACAAAGGCAGATTTTCATCTTTTTTTTCTCTTTATGTCTACATGTTTCTGGTAGACAGCATACTGATGAATCTTGTTTTCTGTTTTTGCTACTCTCTATCTCTTGTCTAAGTACATTTAATTCATTAGCATTCGGTGTCATCCGTGATGGGTTTGAGTTTATTGCCGACATTTTGCTCCGCTTGTGGTTTGTTTGCTTTTTGGCGTTGCTGTTAGTTTCTTTATTCCATGTTAATTTCTGCGCTGGTTCATTTTGTTTGTGGGTTTTCTTTCATTTTCTTTGTTGCTGCTGTTTTTGTTGTTAGGTGCTGTTGAATCAGTTCCGACTCATGGCGACCTGTGTCCAACAGAAAGAAGCTTGGTTAGATACTGTGCTATCCTTACAATCACTGGGCAACCTCCGTGTCCATCCGTCTCGTTGTAGGTCTTTTTTTGCTGATCCTCTACTTTACCAAACATTGTATTCTTTTCCAGGGACTGGTCTCCCTTGAGATGTCCAAAATATGTGAGGCAAAGTCTTATCCTGGCTTCTAAGGAGCATCCTGGTTTACTTACTCCGAGACAGATTGGCTTGTTCTTCTCGGAGTCCCTAGTGCATCAGTTCTTCCTTAGTCGTTGTCCAACTTTCACATGCATGGAAAACGCCTGCTGTGAGTAAGGCACTCCTTAGTCTTCAAAATGACATCTGCCCTCTTACGCTGCAAAGAGGTCAAGCGCAACACATTCTCTGACTTTCATACATTGTTTGCTTTCTTGACTGTTACCTCCATGAGTGGTGAGAGTGGATATAAGTCAAATGAAATCCTTAACAACTTCAATCCGTTCTCCATTTGTCATAAGGTTGTTTGTTGGCCCAGTTGTGAAGGTTTTTGTTTCTTTATATTGATTGATTTTCACCATCCAGTGGCTGCTCACGTTCAGCCAGCAAGGTTATGCCACCTTCACGTCCAGGTTGTTACTAGCTTTCCTCCGGTCCTGATGGCTCAGTCTTCATCGAGTCAATGTCTCAGACTGCTTACTCCGCATGCAGATTGCTTAGTATTTACGAATGTTCATGATTTTCCACTTTTCATTTTTGATCATGTATGTATTAGTTTGTATTTATGCCCAAGCTTCAAAATGTTTGCTCTATCTTGAGAACTATTTGACTTCCTCTCCATTTGGAATTTCTGTAACTACCCTATTTATTCCCTCTTTTTGCTTGGTAATTAACTTAGTTTAGCTATTGATCTGACTCCCTATTTCCCGTCTTTGTGTCTGCTTTCCTTTAGACATTTCTTTCTTCTTTTTTTT
>NW_022111322.1:1353766-1355698 GCF_000313985.2 Echinops telfairi | reverse complement strand
GACCACTGATTAAATGACATAGGACCAAGTAGTGCCCCTCACTCAGTACATGCAGTGGTTGCAAGACGTACAAATGAGGTTTGCCATGTGGGCACAGTTCCTGTGTCCTGCAAAATGGGACAAGAAAAGAAAGAACAAAAGAATGAAACAAATAATAACCAAAAGAAGAAGAAAATAAATCATAAGATAAAGGTAAGCAAAATAACAGTGAGAGAATACCTAAAAAGAAAAAAAATAAAGGAAAATAAAAATAAGAGAAGAGAAAAAGAAAATCACAAAGAAAAAGGGTGGGAGGAAAGAAGAAAATAGTAAAGAGAAATATAGAAGGGAAAGAGAACAGAGAAACAGAACAGATGAAAGCAGAAAATGAAAGTACAGTCTGGGGGAGGGAAGAAAGGGAGAAGACACAAAGAGAGAAGAAGCCTGTGTTGGGACAAGGAGGAGGAGGAAAGTGTGGGGATGGGCAGCTTGTGTAGGTTGGCACCCTCTACCAGACAAGAAGGCCAAGCAAGAGGAGCAGGGAAAGGATGTGACATTGGGGCGTGCCAGTCTAGAAGGTGTCTGGAAGCAGGGTACCTGCCCAGGAAAGAGTTCTTTGGGACCCAGGGAGGTCCTGGGTGCAGGGCAGCTGGTTCTGGCAGGAACTTTCACATGGCCAAGTGCCCAGCTGGCACTGTGTGTTCTACTGATCTGATGAGACACCCAGCACCCAATCAATCTATGAGGGCACGCCTCCTACCTCAGGAAGCAAGGTCATCGCAAGGTGTGGCTGGTGGGGTCACCGGCCTCGGAAGGGGGAGAGGGAGGGGGCTGCGGGGCAGGGAGTGGGCCATGCTCTGGTCACGACAAGGATGTGGGGAGCAGAGGGAGGGCCACGCCTTTCTGGTTGTCAGCCACTGGTGTTCACACTTACGCTGTCCAAGGGCAAGTGCTGAGCTGTCGGTGTGCTTTCCCAATCCAACGCCGCTTGCAAAAGTTCAAAACAGCCACGTTATAGCCAGCTGACAATCCACCTGCTCCAGTTGTCTCCTTGTAAGCTGCTTTGGCTCAGTTTCTTCTCCTAGTCAGTGTTTAATCCGCTTCCCTATTCTTTTCTCTGTAGCTCAGAGTTCCAAGATTATCTTCTGAATTGGTATTTATTTGATCTTTCAGGTCTTTTTGTACAGGGTCTGAGCCGAGTGCTGTCTTGTCAGCAGTTTCCGCTGCCGACTTTTTTCTGGACCTCTAAGTCTTCTCCCTTGTTGCTGTTGAGTTGATTCTGCTTGAAGACTCCGAGGGCTTTCTTGGCTGAAATGTTTATGGAAGCAGGTTGCCAGGACATGTTCCACAATACTGCTAGGTGGCTTTGAACTGCCGCGTGTTAAGTTAGAGATTTAGGGCAAATTATATAAATGCCTTCTGGGTTATTGAAGGACTAAAGGTCACATAGGGATGACATATCGTGTGTACCTCTTCTGGCTCTTCATCCCTAAACTCTTTCTCCGTCATCAAACCAGGCCAGGTCAGCACTCTCTTCTGTGGTGACGATGAGAAAGTGGGGAACCCTCAGAGATTACTGATGCTGACTAGACATGATGGAAGAGAGCTCCCCGCACACTTCGTACTGGCTTCATCTGGGTTGTGCCAGCCCAAGCACGTTACAAAGCACCTACATTTGAATTAGCTACTTCTTTTCTTTGTTGAACAGCTTTATTGGCATGTAATTCACATAACATACAGTTTAATAGTTCAATCGTATTAAAAGGAATTGTACAATCATCACCACAATCAATTTTAGAAATTTTTCTTCTTTCTTGTACTTATTGCTATCAGCTCCCCATTTCCCCCCAACCTCCCTTGCTGAGGTAGTTTATTGTGCCAGCCTGGCCAATAAACACATGTGGGGTTAATTGAAGGGCGGAGGGATAAATGGCTTGGTGAGCCTCACCTTTC
>NW_022111322.1:1330483-1353464 GCF_000313985.2 Echinops telfairi | reverse complement strand
TGGGCAGCACTGGGTTGGGATGTTTTCTTGATGTGCACTTAACCTTTATATAAAACTCTCTCTTATACTTGAGTTTCTGGGGATTTGTTTCTCTAAAGTACCCAGACTAACACACTTGCCATGCCCCCGAGAAACTATTAATCCAATTACTGCCTTTATAGATTTACCTATCCTGGATTTCATACACAGAAAAACACACACAAAAGAAAACAATAACAAAATACAACAGAGAAAAACCTCAATAGAAAAGAAAGCAGAGGGGCCCTTATCGAAGCTGCAGTTTCTTCCACGTAGCTGCTGTAGTCAAAAAAGAGCCCACAGTGAGTTTTTCCCTTGACGGTCGCCGTTCGGTTAGCTGTAACCGATCTGCAGCATTTCAGGAAAAGACATTGCCTTACGTGTCAGCCATTCTAGTCGCTGTGCTGAAGATCCCAGGACACCTGAAATTGGTGATCTCGGTGGAAAAGTGTGACAGGGAGTTGAGCCATGTGCCCTGGGACCTGGATTTCCTTGCTTTTCATTGCTGTTAAAGAAATTTGAAGATGTCGCTGTGCTGTTTAAAAGTAGGTCTGAGTAGCAAAACGGCCCTGATGAAGCACAAAGAGTGGATGGGAGCTCCAGCATTGAAGCTCTGTGGGAGGACTTCACGCAAGACGTTTCATATGCAGAAGACATTTAAGTGTGCCCGGCTTAATAAATAAAAGACTTGTGGTGAGAGAAAAGAAAAGAAAGCAGAAAATATTAAAACAGAACAGATGTGAAGTGTTTCAAAAGGGAGACCAGGTGATAAGGTGTTCACAGGGAGCCCAACAACAGGATGGGAGCAGGGATACCAGGAGGGAAGGGGGAAGGGGAAGGGAGTTGGGGAGGAACGGGGAACCCATTTCAGTGACCAACACTTAACCACACACACACAGCCCTCCAGGGGGACGAATAATAGAAACCATGGGTGAAGGGAGACAGCAGTCAGTGTAAGATATGAAAATAATAATTCTAATTTATCAAGGGATCACCAGGGCTGGGGGGAGAGGAAGGGAAAAAAGAGGAGCAGATACCAAGGACTCAATAGAAAGTAAATATCCAGAAAATAATGATGGCAACACATGTACAAATATGCTTGATACAATTGTTGTGTGCATTGTTGTAAGGGCCCCCAATAAAGTGATCTTTTAATAAAAAAAAATTTATAAGGTGTTACATTTTAACCTAACGACACCTGCAATTAATCCACTTCCCAGTGCACTATCTCCGGGGCCAGGCTGTTGGCATCCCTAGTCTATGGTCAGAGAGGATTTTTACCCCTTCTGTACAAGTAATCATGCCACAATTCTTGAACTTTACAGTTAGAACTCTGGATTGTTCGTAGCTGTTCCAGTAGGAGAGATGCTGAGGTTCCCATGCACACAATGTCTAAGTCACCAGGGGCCGCTGTTTCCCCATGCATGGACAGAGGACTTGCAGGCTGGCTCCCACTGATAACCAGGAACACCATACAGCCTTGGGAGTCCAGAGGACCCACCCCCCACCCCCAAACTCCAGGCTTCCTCCGCCTTACCAAAGCCCACAGCACACACAGGCTTCTGGCCCTCTCCTGGCAAAGCGGCACAAGGAGGCACGGGAAGTTGGAGACAGATGGCAGAGTAGAAACTGAAATGAAATCCATCTGAAATTCAATCCGGCTCTATCAGGATTTCTTGATTCATAGGCTTAAGCGTCCATGGTAAGCTGGGTTTCTGTAGCCTATCGCATCATTTCCCTAACAAAATCCTTGCCAAATGGACAAGCAGTCTGTGAGGAAACATAGGAGTAAAGGTCATATGAACAGATCCTGTTCAAGCAAAGGACAGAAAGGTGACAAAGCTGCCGTTTCCACACCTGCTATGCATTTTCATTGCATTAAGACATTAACACAGACCGTTTAAGCAGGATGACGAGATGCCAGTCTCCCGCATTCAAAACCTGTGAAGACCTTTTGAAATAATGTCGATGATCCTTGACAAGGAGACCTGCCGTCCTTTGGTCACAGCAGAGCTAGTGGTGGGACCACAGGCCTCTGGCATCTAAGAGGTGCTGGACTGTTGAGGCCATCAAAAGGGCTGGGCCATCACTCGGTGCACATCACCGACAACGACAGGTCAGCATCTCTGTCTTAAAACTCTTTCCGTTTACTTTGCACCAAGGGCCTAGGATGTTGGGTTTTATCAAGATTTTTGCTGACAGGACTCAGTTGCCAGACACTGGGACCGTGACCTGGCTTTGGTCCGATTCCAGTGGAGGTATTTTAAACCAGGTGGTGCCTCTTTGTGTTTGCTTGGCTCCATGAACGGCCAGTCCCTGTAAAGGCAAGGGGAGGAGGATGGGGGTGTCGCCACCTGTTGTGTGGCACCCTGTGCTGCCTGCTAGAGTGGCAACTTCGTGGGACTTCGCAGGGCCTGCTCCAGGTTTACTGTGCGTTTTCTATCCTGCACCAGGGAGGACCTTCCCTCCAAGCCCCATCCGCTGTTGCTTCCTTTCAGGGCCAGGGATGAAAAATCGTGGGTTTGTCTGCATCTTAACTAAGAGAGAATCTATTCCTAATGGGCTTATTGAGAACAACAACAACAACAACAAGGCTGAGAGATTATCTGCATCAGTTTTTATCCAAGGCAGCATCAGGGTCCTTTAGGATGATTTTTAAACATGAAGATTTCTGAGGTCCCCCCCCCCTCCCCGCTGAAACCTCATGACTCAAAATCAATGGGAAGGTGCAGGAAAACCACATTTGAACTAAGTCCCCTTCACCTCCAACAATCGGATGACCCCTAACATGGCTCTCCAAAAAACCAAAAACAATAAAGTCTCACTGCCATTGAGTCGGTTCTGACTCACAGCGACCCTGTAGGATGGGCTAGACTGCCCAGTGCGTTTCCAAGACACTCTAGGAGTTGAAACCTTCATCTTTCTCCTGTGGAGGAGCTGGTGGATTTGAACTGCTGAGCTTATGTTAACAGTGGAATATGTAACCACTACACCAGCAGGGCACCTCTATCATGGCTCTAGACACTCCTTAAACACCTCGAGTCTTCAGAATTATCACTGTATAGAGCCAGTTTTGCAAGGGATGTTTGATATCAGTTTTTTTTTAATATGGAGCCAGGGGATCTTCTATTTGTCTTCAGCACAAGGATAAAGTGGGACCAGAGGTGGTTGGCCCCCACCTAAGTGCTCTGGAGAGTAGACAGTAGGTGGGTCTGGACCTCTCCGGCTTCAGGGCTGGAGCCCCACCCTCCCCCACCCTGGCCGAGCCCAGTTGTGCTGTACACACAGACACAGACACTTTCTCCATTGGGACTGGAGAAAGTGAGATGGTATTTAACCCATCAGTGAGGAGGGCCCTGGCTTAAAGGACCTCCGTGAGGAAGCAGCAGGGTTTTTGGAACAAAGTCATCCCTGAAACCAGATTCCTGCTCGGACCCTGTGGGAAGTCACAATCCCATTCATCTTCAGAAAGTAGCTTAAGAGCACAAGGCTTAAAGGTGGGCCACTGAGCGCTTCCACCCGAGGGCACCGTGGCATGGGTGTGCTAAAGAAGACCCTTGAGTGGAGGTGAGAATTTGTGTTCTCTCTGGCTGGCAGAGCCTCCCTCTTACCCAACTCTTTCCAGAAGGCCCCTTCTGCCCCGCTGTGCCCCAGGCTGCTCCAGCAGGCAATCCCTGCCTTTGTATGGCAGCCTGGGCCTACTTCTCTATTGTCACTCATCAGCTTACACTACGATGACCAGTTTGGCTTTCTGCCTCCTCCAGGGGTGGGTCTTTTGGGGGCGGGACGGATGTGGAGTCAGTAAATGTTTGTAAAATGAATAGACCTGTCATGGGGAATTTCTTGTGTCTGCCTTCGGCATCATCATCTCACACCACCCACGGAGATAGAGCCCTCGGATGAATTACCAGGGTGACATGAAACATCGAGAACTGTCTCGAACTGGGGCTGCAGCCTGAACCCGGGCTGCCTGGCAACTTGCCACATTGGCACTCTGGGCCTGCCTATCTCCAGACCTGTGGGCAACGCCCCTGCCAGGTGGGAAGGGAAGCCCTGCCAGGTAGGAAGAGGCCACTGTGTCAGAAACCAACCGGGCAAGGACACTGGGCCATCAAACCCACCCTTTGATCAAACCCGGACTCCCCACCCTTTCCCTTGCAGGTGAAGCATCGGCCAATCAGAGTTCAGCTCACTCAGCTTCCCCCCTTTTCCTGGCAAAGAGCAATGGGGTTCCTTACCACTCATTACTGCACCTCGGTGTCAGTCTTCACATGGTGCATCCTGAAGGCTCTGTGGGCTGGTAAACATGTAAATATCTCTATGCAAAAACGTGAGGCTCCTTCCTGCGTGTGTCAGTGAGCTGGGGAAATGGGCTTGCCCAGCACTGCCCAAGATTCAGAGATAGAGGATCGAACCAAAAGAACTGCCAGCTTCCCTCAGCAGCCGGGAAGGCAGCACCCCTTTCGGGCACGGAAGTGGCTGAGCAGGGCAGCCCAGGCCTAGTTGTGGGTGAAAGTAAGTTTGCTTACTCAGTGGGGCTCCCGTGCAGGAGCAGCTGAGAGGCAGGATTGGATTATAGGATTGAGTGGCTTCTAGACCATGTGGGGATCCCCAGCTCAGTAGTTTTCATTTTCTTGGAAATAAAGACCTTTAACTCCCGCACGTGATAGGGAGCCGAAGTACGTATGGCCTAACCGCTTTTCCCAGGGGCACTTGCCAGGGCTGCAGACCTGCGGGGCCGTTTTTCTCCCAGCGCCACAGACCGCACTTCCTTCCCCCAGGTCCTCAGTCGAGTGGCCGAAAGGCCTTTCTGCGGCCACTGCGTGAGTCTGCCAGAGGGAGGCCTGTGGCCCACTGGCACCTGGGTCTCTGTTCCTGAAGGGCCTCCGTGCAGGAGGTGTCACCCAGAGGTGGCAGATTCAGCCAGAGGGATGGCCCTAGCCTGTGAGGGTCCCAGCCACAGAGGAGGCTGGGGTGCCGGGGCGCTAGAGAAACTCAAGGCGTGGGCCACTCCCGGGGTCCAGGATGGGAATCCTGCAGTGGAAGGAGTCTTGGGCTTGAGATTCCTCTGGGGAAGCACTGAAGGTTTTTACTTGACTTGATTGTCTGCAAAAACACAAGAAGCACAGTGGAGAGGGGCTGCAGGAACCAAAACAACAAAAGGCTCCCTGGAGTCCCAGGACCGTGTGCGGAAGCTGGAGCTTTCCCAGAGAAGCGGAAGGAGAGGATTCAAGCACGCGGAGGAGATCCACACACTGGGGAGGTGGGCCCTGAGTGCGAGCCAGCGAGAGGCACGGGGGTGCCGCCTCCTATGACCCTGCGCCCCAGGGGGTATCCGCTCCCAGCCCAGTCCAAGCAGGGGAGGGTCTGGGTGCGCCCAGAAGGGGCGGATCCCGGGCTCCACTCTGGCCAAGTCCGGAGGAATGTGGCCTTTGGCTTGTCCCCTGCCCGCATTCCAGCCGGCACTGCGATGTGAACAGCGTGTTCGCAACGCACCCTGGGCGCTCAAGTTCATTCATCTCCCGTTGGACCATGCCAGGCAGCAGTTCCAGGAAAGGCCACCTCTCTGCCACGCGACAGACCCCAACGCTTTTGTCAGGCCAAGCTCCACCCCCTCCACCTCTGGCAAGGGTGTTTGGGAAGGAGAAAACCAAATTCCTCTATTCTGGCACAGAGAAGTAGCTGGAAGGGGCGGTAGAGTCTACCCCTCTCCGCACCAGCCTCTAGGTGCACTGGAAGCAGATCCCGAGGTTTGTCCCTCTCTGGGGGCAGACAGGGCTTTCTAGAAACTCACAAGGCCAGTTCTACTCTGCCCTGTAAGGTCCCTATGAGTCCACCGGATGGCAGTGAGTTTTGAATTTGAGGGCAGATAGCAAGGCCTGGAGAAATCCTCCCCTGGAATAATGGTCAGTTGGACCCGAGCAGAGCCCAAGAGAATGGAGGCCACAAGGGCCCAGAGCCCCAAATGTCCCTGCGTGATGAGTCCTGGACTGTTTACATCCAGAAATTCTTCGTGGGGCCCTCCCTCCCAGGAATGCACTGGGACCTAAGTGCTTGAGTGCAGAGGAAAAGAGCAGGCCTTGCAAGGGCCACCCTGGCATTGTTCCTTGGTAAACACCGGAAGATGGCTTCCCTTTAGCTTTGTGGGGCTGACATCTGAATCCGGACCCCTCCCCTAGCCTTCGGGGTGGGGATAGGGAAGCTGAAAACGAGGTTGTCCATGGAAAATAAACACCCCCCTCTACTGCCCTGACTTCTTTCGTATTTTTAGAATTTCCTCTCTTGGATTCTGGTCTTGGTATTTTAAAATTCCACATGTTGGTTAGGGTTGGAAAAATCCCTTGTCCCGTGGTGTCACTAGGAGGGGGTGGGCGGGTGTGGACGGCATCGGGTGTGCACTGTCAGAGGGGTGACACCAAAATGAGTCTTGGTGAAATGTCTGTGTAGTGTTTCAGCTGAAGAACTTTATTTTTAATTAAAATATCCCTGTGGTTAGTTATAACAACTTTTTTTTGGTAAGCTCAGCTTACCTGTGTCTATGTAAAAAACAAAATCCAACTCACGACTGCGGAGTCAATTCCTACTTAAAGCAACCTTATAGGACAGGGTAGAACTGCCCCCTGCGTGTTTCTGAGACTATAACTCTATGAGAATAGAAAGCCTCATCTTTCTCCTGGTGGTTTTGAACTTCTGACCTTGAAGTTAGCAGCCCAGTTCATAACCAGTGATGCCACCATGCTCCTTTGTGTCTGTATGGGTCCTTACAAAGCTGAAACTCTGTGCTAATGACTTTGTGAACCTTCCAGAGAGCTCCCGTCACGGCCAACTGCAAGAGGAGTCGCGGTTTCGTGCACTGCTGCTTGAGCTGCGTCCGTGTTTTGATAGTTCTGGATTATGCTAATATTTCTGGTGTTCTAGCTATAATATTTGTGGTCATTATTATTTGTGAACCTTTATCAATAATGTTTATGAGAATGAAGTGGAAATTAAACAAAAAAGAGAAAAAAAATTAAGCTAATAATATTGTCAGGCAACGTAGAGTTTACGATACCATTTTGTTGTTGGTAATCCTATCATCGAAAAGATCATATTTAAGCAATGTAGGCGACCACATATTACCCTATGATTGAAATTGGTAATAAGCATTGCTAAGGATTCTGTGTGGTCCAGTACGGGCAGAGGTCCGCAAGGAGGTGAGGTGCTAGCTCATGAGTTTGGGCACTAACGGACACCAGCCCTAGTGACGTCACTGTTGTTGCCATTGCAGTGTAGGCGCAGCTCCAGACTGAGCACTGAGCCTGGCCCCGCAGAAGTGGCCCAGAGGCCAGCAGGCCTGCAGCCCAGGCTCCGAGTATGCCCCTGAGTCAGCCTCTGGGGGAAGGCTCTCAGGGCTGGGTGTGTGCGCCCCTGCGCTGAGCCACGTTCACAGCGGGACGTGGCAGGTTTTGGGTTCCAGCTGTCTGGGCCCGGTCCAGGCCAGAGTAGGGATGACTCCCTCCAGAATTGGTAGAGGCCTCCCAAGGAAGGTCAGGTGGGCCTGGGCAGGACATGCATTCAGGAGAGATGCGTGGTCCCTCAGGGAGCTGTCCTGAACTCTGCAGTGGACCCAGGACAGGTATGCTCCCTGTCCACCAGGGCTGTCGCCTCTGCCAACACCACTCACACTTGCTCTCGCCTCGTGGGCTGAGCACAAAGATTAGCCACAAAAAACAATCCATGCAGCACTTCCTTCCTTCACCACTCCACTCACTCCTTGACACATTCAACAAATATTTGTGGAATGCCTTCCATCAAGATTAGCGTCCTGAAAACTCTGTGGAGTTTTATCCTGCCCTGTGACGCGCCAAGCAGCTATGAATCGGAATCAACTCGGATGAGAACCAAATGCCAGGCGCAGCTTTGGTGTCGGGAAGTAGATGAGAACATGAGAAAAAATCGACAACCACCTTAGGATCCTCGTAATTGGTGGCATAAAGGACAGACTATCTATAGGCCCCAGGGCCGGGCCTAGAGCAAGGGAGTCAGGTACATGTAAGGGGTTCCCCAAACCTCCCTCATCAAAATAAACAATATTTAATGCAATCTTTTTTAAAAATGGTGAACAAAATATCAAATTTTGGAACGTAAAGACAGATCAGGAGCAGTGTTATGCTGGGCTGCACTGGAACCTGAGGCAAAAGGAACCACCAGTGACACTGGTCGTGTATTCAGAGCTGGACACCATTGTGCTCTGTCCTGGAGCCTGTAAAATGTGTTCGGGAAGCTTGCTTCTTGAGAGAGGGAGAGATTCACGGCATACTGTTGGGCGAGACAAAAAAGATTACAAAGCCATCTATCAAGTATGGACCTACTAGAAATAGATTTAAAACCGGTGGCCATGGGGGCGATTCTGACTCTGGGTGACTCCCTGTGTTTCAGGGTAGACTTGCCCTGAGGGTTTTCATGGTTGGTTTCTTCCAAAAGCAGATCACCAGGCCTTTCTTCTGAGGTACCTCTTTGGGATAGTGGCTGAGAACTTAACGGTCTGCTTGTAGGAGCATACAAGAGACAATAGCCACTCTTTTCTCTGGGATTCACAGTTATTTTACGGTCTTTGTGTTTCCGGTACTCCTTGACTGTTTAATTGGTGAGCATGTCACAGTCATTTACGTTTCATAAAGGTCTTTTAAAATAAGAGATTGTATGGCAGCGCACACTGGTCTGTACACTGCAGTGAATCATGAACTCTCAAACCGATGACCCCCTTTTCAATGCTGGCAAGAAGGCAGGCCCAGGATTCCCACCCCTGCTTTAGAGCTCAGTGGAGTGCCCATTGGCAATGTGGTGAAGGCAGAATTTAAACGCAGGACCCACATCACCCACAGCATGGTGTACTGGGCTTCTATCTTCTTCCATGAGGCACTTTCTAGTATCTCATCTTCCTGGTCCACCTTTTCCATGGACGCCTCTCTCTATTGGGAGCAGCACTGTCCAAAAGAAAACCTCCCAGAACTGTCCGGGTAGATGTAGCTGGCCCTTCTCTGGGCCCTCAGTGAGTGACAAGTGGGCTTGTGAGTGACAGAGGGAGACAGGGAAGGAGGGATTCTGGTTAGAAAGTATTTCCAATGTTATGTTTTTCTTCTCTGTGGTGCAGACACACCCCACAGACTGGCATGAATCATAAGTAATTCCCTAAAGCCCCCATCTGCCTGGAAATGCCTTGTGGTGTTTCCCACAGTCCCGAAGCCATCCAGCCCTGCATGCCAGCAGCCTGAGCTATCCCCCCCCAACCCAGCCATAAACCTCGTGACCCAGCCCTTACAGAGGCTACCCAGAGGAGAGGGGCCCGAGGCAGTGGGGCCACCTCTGTTCACCTTAGGAGTATCCAGTCATTCTGGAATCTTCCTGAATGTTCCCCCTTGAGTCCTCACTGTGATTTGGTGGGCCGAACGCCCAAGGCATGCTGCCGGCAGGGCCCAGACTGCAGCCCATGCTCAACAGTGTGTGGGCTCAGCTTGTCTGCCAAAGAAGCTGCCCTGAGTTCTATGCATGGGACGGTAAAATTGTATTTTCAAAAAAAAAGAGAAAAAAAGTATTTTCCAAAGATGGTTGCAGACAAGGACACGCTTACCTACACGGCTAGTGAAATGTGCTTTTTTTTTTTTAGGTTCTTTTGGGAAATCAATATGGAACACTGATTGACTATCTATATATATATATTAATATAGTATACATACGTCCTCTAGGAAGCAGTCTCTAAGATGGAAGTAAATTTGCAAAAGATTTTGGGGAAAGCATTGGGAAGGGAGCCAGGGCGAGGCTGGAGGAGCCTGGCCCCACCCACCCATGGGGAAGAGAGAGAAAGGAGGAAGGCAGGTTAGGAGAAAGCGTCTTAGATTTTAGGGCAGTTCCGAGAAAGTTCTGGACAGCTAGTGGAGGACTGTTTGTCGGAATGCGCCTGCCTTGGTGCCCCTGCCTTGGCGCCCCTTCCCGGCTCACTCACTGAGGGGAGCGTGGCGTCCCTCCGCACAGCCGCAGCTGCAGGCAGGGATCCGAGAGGAACATTCCTTCACACGCACACTCCACACTTGGGGATATGTTTGTGATGGGGACAGAGTCCCTGGTGGCGTGGATGGTTCAGCCCAAAGCCACCCAGAAGACAGCCCTGGTGCTCTGCTTCCCAAAGGCCACAGCTCAGAAGCCTGTGGAGTAGGTGTGCTCTGCGCACGCGGGGCCGCCATCCATTGGGTTCCACGGAAACATACACGTGACGCTGGTTCCTGGGGAGGAGGAGCAAAGATTGCACTAAAATTCCAGCTGCACATCTCTAACTCCCGTTATAACTGACACCTCCAGATCCATCCCAATTGGAACACATCAAATAAGAGATGCATTCCTGAGCTTACCTGCCTCCATTCACCAAACCCAGCTCCTCCGACAGCCAGCCTCGGCCAGCAAGTGTCACCTCTCCTGATCAACAAGTCCTATGGACGCTCTCTTCAAAATATATTCAGAGCCAATTCCTTCCCACTCCCTGGAATGCTACTGCCCCCCCAGGGACACTGGCCTCTGATATGCTCTCTCTCTCTCTCTCTGGCTTCCAGCCTGGCCCCACACTTTTTATCGGTGAAGAGCTGGTGTGAATCTGTTAAAAAAGGGAAGTGAGATCAGTCATCCAGCGGCTCCCACTCTGGACTCCTAGTGGTGTCAGTGGGAAAAGCTCTTGCGTAGAGGGCCAACTTCTTCACCCCACCGTCCGCACTTCCGCAGCCGGCCTGACCTTGCTCTCGCTGCTCCAGGTAGCTGGCCACCTGGCTGCTCTTGGCCAAGCTGAGCAGGATCCTGCCCCAGATCTTTGTCCGGCTCCTCTTGCCCTTGAACACACGGTGGCACATACACTTGTCCTGGGGTATCGTCCCTAGGTTAGGGGCCCTGTTTCCTAGGTTTCCTGTTAATGTTTTCTCGGTTTGTTCCTTCTAGGAACTCCTTGAGAAAGGATGAACGAGAAGCATCTTTTTAAAAAGAGGTTTGACTTTCTTATCTACAATTTGGTTGAATGTAGAATTTGAGGGTAAAAACTACTTCCCTCTGCTTAGGAAGGCACAGGCACCCTAGCGGTTTTGTGGTGACTCATTGGGCTGTTAACTGAAAGGTCAGCAGTTCGAAACCACCAGCAGCTCCTCACAAGGAAAGAGCAGATTTTCTACTCCCAGAAAGGTGAACAGTTTTGGAAACTCCCGTGACAGTTCTTCTGTGACCTAGAGGGTCGCTCTGAGTCAGTGTGGACTTGATGGCAAGAAGATGAAGCCCGCGCTCCACTGTCTTCCTCTGAGTACTATTGCCCTTGAGAAATCCGAGGCCGTGTAACTCCTGTTTCTGTGTCTCAAAAAGACTCAAACTCACTTCCATCGAGTCTAGCTCAACTCGTAGCAACCCTGTGGGACAGAGTTGACCTGCTCCTCAGAGTGTTCAGGGCTGTGACGCTTCATGGGAAGCGGAGAAGATTCAAACTTCCGACTTTGGGGTGGGCAGCCCAGTGCATAACCACTGCGCCACCAGGCCTCCTGGTCTCTGTAGAGATGACCTGGTTTCTACCTGCTGGAATCCTTTCTCCGTGCCAGGCATCCTGCAATCCCAGTGCTGTGTATCTTAGGATGGGTCTCCTCCCCTTCACACTCCTGGTTCCTGTCGGCACATAGCGCATGTCTCCCAGCTCTGGGCAGATTTCTGGAAATGCTTTTGCACATGCTTTCCTCCCTTACTCTTTCTGTGTACTTTCCTTCGCCGGGGCCTTCTGCCGGAACCTCTCATCTCCTCTCCTGCCCTTTCTCTTGGTAGTCTTTTCTCGGGGTGATTTTTTTCATCCCCAAGTCTTACCAATAAATATGTTGCTTTCATTTTAGAATGACACTTAATAATTTTTTTAAATCATTTTATTGGGGGCTCATACAACTCTTATCACAATCCATCCATCCATTGTATCAAGCACATTTGTACATTTCTTTAGTATCACACGTTTAATTTCTAAGAGTTTATTTACTTATTTATTTTAAATTCCTTGTCTTTAAAAATAACATCTTATCTCAATTTAATGGGACCCTTTCCTATCTCTTGGCAGCCAGGAACCACCGTCATTTGCATGTTCTTCTGTGTCCACAGAGCTGGCCTTGCCTGGTTTCCTGATAGCCTTTTCATGTTGTATATATATATTTAAATGACTGGGGAGCCCACATATCTGTTGGTATTTCAAGAGGTGTCTGAAAAAAAAATCCCACTGGACCCCTGTGAGCACCAGAAGAGCTTTGCTTCACTGGGGGCTGGAGGGGGCATGTGAGGACCCAGGGCTTTGTTGGGGAGCGCAAGATGACACTTTCTCAGGAGCCATTCTGTCTCTTCTGAGATTCCTACTGCAAACGCTCGGCCCCATGGGTGGTGTGGGGTCACTGTGTGCCTGACTGGAAGTGTTGGTGGTAGACTGGGGGGGGGGGGGGGGGGGGGGGCTGAGGATTTACATGTTGACTCTTACTTAATCCTCCTGTTGGGGATGGGATTGTTCTTTCTGATCCAGCATTCTTCTGCCCTCAGTTACCCTAGGTCTGGAGCTCCACAGCCTTCTCTCTGCAGAGTTAACGTCCAGGCTCTGCTGGTTGTGGGTGGTGGGTCGCCAGCCTGGTGATCAGCTGGGGAGGGGGCCACACCAGCCCCCTCTTGGATGCCTGTATCGCACCCTCCTGAGTGGCTGGGGCTCTCTTGTGCAAAAGGCCAGGTGGGCTCTCCGGGGCATCCCGCTCTGGACCAGCAGCCTGCCCACCTGCCTCCTGCATTGATGGTGCAATGTATATGCATTTGGCTGCAATTCTAAAATTCGGCACTCAAACTTCATGAGCAGACCCATTGATCCTCTGCTGCGAAGATTCAATGCACTGACATCAAGCCAGTTCTGGCTCACAGGGACCCTATGGGACGGAGGAGAATTGCTCCTTAGGATTGCCGAGACTGTGCATATCTGTGGAAGCAGCGTGTCTGCGACATGACATCTTTCTCCCGAAGAGCGGCTGGGCGGTCTGAACCACCCTCCTTGCTGTTCACAGCCCGCCCTCACCCACAGAGCCTAGAAAACCCTGCGGAGCCGCAGCTCTCGGGCTTCTGCAATCACTGTAGTAAAGGCTATTCAGTGGCCCACAGCAGCGTGCATAAGAGGGGGCCTCAAAAAGTTTGGGGAGTCCTGTTGGCATGGGGGTTACATGTTGGGCTGCTAACTGCAAGGTCAGCAGCGTGAAACTTCTAGCTGCTCCTTGGGAGAAAGTTACCGTCTTGGGACAGTTCTTCCCTGTCTTATAGGATCACTGTGAGTCGGAATCAGTGAGTTTGGTTTTTCAGGTTTCAAAAGATTTGTGGACAAATGGAATGAAAAGATAATAGAATTCTTCTATGGGTTTTTGTACCCTCATGTTATGCATATATATGTGTGTATGTTTGTGCATATGTGTTGTGTGTATGTATACTGGTGTGTATACTATTTTAAAGGAGCCCTGGCGGTGTAGTGGTTGCACATTGGGCTGTTAACTGCAGGAGTTTGAAACCACCAGCAGCTCCACGGGTAAAAGATGAGGTTTTCTACTCCAGTAAAGAGTTACAGTCCCTCTATATCAAGGAAAACACAAGGAAGCAAAGAAAAAAAAGAAAGGAAGGAAGGAAGAAGGCAAACTTGACCACTGGGTACCCTAAGTGGGGAAAAGAGCTGTTCCATAGGGGCATTGAGTTGATGTCCATCGTGGTGGAACAATTTGGAAAAGGATGTCAATTATGGTTGTATAACACGATTATAATCAACAGCACTGCATTATACAAGTAGAAGTTGTGGAATTTGAGAATGTTCTGTTGTGTCTATTTGTTGCCAGAATTAGAAAAAATAATAATTATATGAATAACAATAACTACAAAGAAGAAGAAAATATTCTAGAATTGAATGTGGTGACACTTGTACAACTCTTCTTGATATGATTGAATCACTGAATTGTATGACATGTAGATGAAGTGCTAATAAAACTGTTTCATAAAAACAAAAGAGTTACAGTCTTAGAAAAGCACAGGGCAGTTCTCCCTTGTCCTGCCGTGTTTTTTGGTTCTATTTGGGTCTGAGTGGTGTTTCTGCAGTGGTAGCATTGAGAGCAGGGTTCCTTCCTGGGGAGTGCTGCGCATTCTCAGTGGGATTGGCCTTCGATGCACCCTGCCCTCCATCGTGACCCCGGGTCTCACACCTACCGCCCACATTTGGGCCTGATGCTTTGCTATCACATCTCTGCTGGGAAGAGCAAGCAAGGAGTCTGGAGGAGTGGCTCTCTCCTGCTCTTCTCCGGGAATATGTGCAGGAGGAGATTGAGGGGACCCAGCAAGGGCTCCCCACTGAGTCACTCACATTATTGCCACTTTTCTAGGGAGGAGACCTCAAGGTGCCCAGGGCTACATGGTGAGTCAGAAAAGCAGCTCCCATCTCATGGGTCCCCACCCCGAAGCCCTGGTTCCCAGGCAGCCTGCCACCGTGACTGGCAGCCAGGGGATGATGGTTCAGGCTTCAGCAGGGCCTGGCTGCCTGGGGAGGAATTAAATGGAATGTGTTTATTTTTTGAGTGAGTAAAGTATCTATAAACAAACAAAACACCTGCTGCTATCTGGGTCCATTCCGACCCATGGCGACCCCATGTGTTACAGGATATGACTGCTTCCTGGGGTGGGCTTGGTGGCAATCTTTATGGAAGTGATCACCAGGTCTTTCTTTGGGGTACCCCTGGGTGGGTTCAAGCCACCAGCCTTTAGGTTAGTAGTGGAGCACAAGCCCTTTGTGCCATTCAGAGACCACAGAATAGCCAGAGAGTCTTTAAATTCTTGCATTCAAATAGAGTCAAGATCTCCTCTCCCCCTCCTGCCACACAGCATCCCGACTCCCTCCTTTAGAGGCAGTCAGGGCTCAGTGCTGTGTGTCCTTCAGGACATAGTCCAATGCTGGGGGTGCAGAATAAATATACTCATGGGCTCACAACCGAAGAAGAATCGCTGCATTTAACTCTGGCGCAGGAGCGCAATATTCAAGGTCCCGTGGACTGCCATAAGAACAAACACGTCTGTCTTGGAAGAAGTACAGCCAGAAGACTCCTTGGATGCAAAGATGGTGAGACTTTGTCCCACGTACTTTAGATAAGTTCCAGTCCCTGGAAGAAGACATCATACTTGGAAGAGGGGCGGCGGAAAAGAGGACGGCCCTGGACAAAAGGGCTTGATGCATTTGCTGCAACAATAGGCTGCAACATAACCACCATTGTGAGATGGCCCAGGACCGGGCAATGTCTCGTTCTGTTGAACGTAGGGCTGCTAGGAGCTGGAACAGACTCATCGGCACCTCAGGACAACAACATGGACGACGACGACGACATGGGTGTGCAATCCTTCCCTCGGGGGCAGTGTGTGGTGGAATTTGCATGGAGCTTCGAAAGGTGGTGTCTGGGCTGCAGGGTTGACTCCTGGAGTCTGCTGCAGAGCTCCTGAGGACAACACAAGCTCCGCCTTCTCTGCCAAGTGGGGTCCAGAAAGCCATAACCAGGCCTCGGTCTGCTCCGTGAACGTTTTCTTTCTTTTTGTATGTCTTAACAGTTTCTGGACCAATGTGCTTGCTAAATGTATTTAAGGGAAACAAACAAACACCTTTTCCCCAGAGATTTCAGAGTTTCAGCTTGTGGAGGAGGCTCTGTGGATTCTCCACCTGCTGTGTCACGGGCGCTACAGAGCACCTCCCTCAGCAGCTGCTTCCTTTTGCTTTTATCCGAGGAGGACGCCGTGCTACAGGGGACCGTCAGTGACTTATCCTTTAGACGGTCCATTTGGAGGGGAGCCCATCTTCTCAGCGGCCCTGATGCTGCGATGAATCACGCTGTGCACTCACTTAGCACACGGGGTTGCCTATCTGCAGGCCAAATCCCGAGCCCTGCAATTGCTGGGTTAATTAATAATAATGGCCGTTAATATTTACATAGCATTTTCTAAGAGCCGCCACCGCTGTTAAGTGGTCCGCCATAATGGGTGTATTTCAGTCCTCCCAGTCATCTCAGGAGGTGAGGACTACTATCATCCCATCTTCCAGATGGGAAAACAGAGGCACAGAGCACTTCAAAGACTCGCAGTGCTGGCATTCCGACCAAGGTGTTCTGGATCCGGTTTGTGCTCTTTCACTGTGACACTCCACCGCCTTTCAGAAGCCGTGGGAATTGTCACTTAGCGAGAGGCTGCCAGCCTGTCCTCCGCACGCCTTTCCCAATTCACATTCCCCCACGCCCTCGCCAACACAGCATGGCAGAATCCAACGATGTGATCTCTGCCAATCTGATAGGCGAACATGGTCTCCTGGCACCATCGACCCTGACCGTCTTTTAGTGGGAGATAGGCTGAGCTCCGTTTCATCTAAAGGACAATTGTATTTCCTTCCTTAACTGTCCATTCCTGTGTTTTTCTCAGGGTTTCCATTGGGCGATGGCTTAGCAAAGATCTTGTCATGCTTTAGCCCTAGGTCACCAAGCTGCACCTGCCAGTTTGCCAGTTCTCGAGTAACCCTACAGTCTGCTAGTGACTGTGGGGTCGAATTATTTCGAGGCTGGTGCAGGACCCAGGACCAGGTAGCGTTTCGTTCTCTTGTACACTGGGTGCCGACTAGACAGCCCCCAGCAACAGGAGCTGATTGGTGTAAATGGTTAACACACTCTGCTGCCAGCTGAAAGGGTGGAGGAGCTAGTCTGCTCAGTGGTGCCTTGGAAGAAAGGCCTGGCGACCAACGGAAATCCCAGCAGTTGCAAACCTTATGAAGCACAGTTCTACTTGGACATGCCTGGAGCCAGGAGGAGTTGTGCTAGGCTGGATGCCCAACTCGCTGTTTGCGAGGAGACAGACAAGGCTGAAGCCTTACCTGTCGATGGGAAGTGGATGGAAGGAAAGGGCTGAGCAGATCCCTGCCAGGTTCCTCTGCCTAGTGAGGAGGGGAACAGTGCACCCGTGGCCTCGGGTGGGGGGCACAGGGGCACACACACCAGCTGCGGCTCTCTTGGACCACAGGCCTGAAGTGGGGGAGAGGGCCACTTCATGGCCAAGCTCTCCTCTGAGAAGGGACCGCCCTGCGGTGGCCTGTGAGGCCTGCCTGCATTGGTTGGCTGGTTGCTACAGGGCCCACTCTGCTTTCAGAATGAGTTCACACTCTTCTTTGGGGTGCTGAGCAAGAGGATGGTGCAGGGCACACACAGCCTGCCCCATGCTTCACGGGACTCCAACAGGCAGTCTTTGCCCCAAAGTGCCTGTTGCCCCCCACAGAACGCTGTCAGGCCTGGGTGGCGGCCGAAGGTTCCCGTCATCTCCCCTTCTCCTCTTTCACAGGCCTCACCACCCCTCGGCCAAGAATCTGTTTCGCATTCCTGAACCCATCTCAGCAAGGACAACCGGAGCAGCCCTGACTCCTGAAATCTTTTGGTCAAAATGGAAATAAATAAAGAGCCACCCTATTGCACACACAAACAAAAATTCATGGAAATATATTTTAATTTATGCAAGTCTAGAGATTCTTCCTGTTTTTCCTCCTCCTTCAAGGCGCAGCCTAGGGACCAACTTCTCCAATGGGATTCTGTGTGTGGGTGGAGGGGAGAGATTAGATACAAATGTGAGTGTTCAGTTTGCCATGCTCAAGTGTGAGGAACTGCCATAAATATTTGCACTGTGCTGTAATTAGGAAACACCCCTCTGCCACCTCCCTGAACGGCCGTGGCTTTGAGGCTGTTCGCTGCAGGCTGGGCGACTTGAGGGTTGGCTTATGTGGGTCACACTGAGTGCCTGGGAGACAGGCCCAGAGACACTTCTTGGCCATTCTTCCTGCAGTCAGTCAGCCATTCCTCCCCTCTGCTGCCCGTCCCCATTCCGACCCTGTCTGCCTGCAGGGCCACAATCCCCGATCCCCAATAAAGCCACTCATTTGGCTGGCTCATCAAGATTGCTTGAAATGATGGCATGCATTAGAGTGTAAGCTGTCCCGAAAACACTTCAGCCAAGACCAAACCTGCTTCCACCAGCCGACTCGGGTGCCTGGCAACCTTAGAGGAGAGAGTGGAATGGCTCCTTGAGGTTGCAAAGGCTGTACATCTTGATGCAGGTGAACTGCCTCATCTCTTTAGTGGGCTGCAACCACAGTCCTTTCGGTTCTGAAGCAAGCTCTTTAATAAGGGGACCAGATTTAAAGCGGGACATCATTGACCCAGGGGAGAGAGGGGGTGTTTCTTGATTAAAACTTTGGTCTATATGGACCAAATAGACCGTTCCCTAGCTTGTGCATTCTTTCCAAAATCCGGGACTTTTTAAAAACGCCAAAAATCAGGACTGTCCCGCCATAAGCGGGACGTCTGGTCACCTTACTCTTTAACCGCCATGCCACCAGGCCTCTTAGAAACCACTGGGTGGATAGTGTGGGCCGAGAGTGGGGTCAAGTAATGAGGGGTTACGGGCAAGTCTAACAGCCCTGCCCCAAGGGAGCAGATGGCGCAGTTTGCAGGCAAAGCAAACGCCTGCGAGCGGATGGCTGTGCGCGGAGGAAGGGACACAGGCCCCAGGGCCAGGGGACCTCAGAGGAGGTGCCCAGCTCATGGTGAGAGTGCGATGGTTCTGAGGAATGACAGGGACCTGAAGAGACTGGGCAGGTGGCAGGGCCTCAGGGGAGAAGGAGCGAGGGCAGCGAGTCACTCAGGAAGGGCCTCCTATTTGGCTGGATGAGCCTGGATGCATCAGATGGCTCTTTAAAACACTGGGTCTCCATCTGGGCTGCCACTTTAACGACCTGGGAAGCTTGACCAAATACCAAATACCTGACTCGGGCTCCTGCCTCCAAAGAGCTGACTTTAAGGGGCCCGGGGAGCAGCCTGGGCATCCGGACCTGCAGAAGCTCTGCAGGAGAGCCTGTGTTTTACAGGAAGTTCAGGCCCGGGGAGCGCCCCCAGCCTGTCAGCCCTTCAGCACACACACCTGTTGGGCCCTTACACTTCTGTGGCAGGCCTGTCATTCCTCTCTCCTGGAATGTGGCCACCTCAGGGAGGAGCCATCCCCCTGGACACCTGGCATCTAGCTCCCCAGGAAGGTTTCTCTGCCCGGTTCCCAGCCAAGCAGCCACGGGTGGTCATGCAGGCCGCAGACTGATGCGCTTTCCCTCCGGCGCCCTCTGCTGTCCAGGTCTCCTCTCCTGCCTCTGAAGGCAGCAGTGGCGAGAGTCTTGTTGTCCAGTTATGGGCATCCCAGGAGGCCATGCCTTTCAGGACAGCGCCTTTGCTGGTGGGCCTCAGAGGGACTTCTGAGGACACAGCCGCACACACTGGCCAGGCAGGGGCCTGAACACTGGCCCCCAGAAGGGAATGTTCTTTCCTACAGTTCCTGGGAACCAGTAAGAGCTAAATAAAACTCCAAGTTGGCTCTTGAGGCTGTCTCCACCAAGTGAGCCCTTCCTTTGAAGGGGCTCATGTACCCAGGCTGTTGGCCCAGTGGGCCCACCGACAAAAGTGCACCAGTCACAGGTGTGACCCCAGCCTCCAGGAGGCTGGCCACCACCCGACACACGGCTCCTTCTCAAGCAGCACCACGAGGTGTCAAATCCACTGCAGGGAAGGGCGCCCAGGGGGCGCGCAACCTGCTGAGAAGGACGGTTGTGACCCTCTGGGGCTCGCCACCAGGAAATTGTCCCGGCTCTCAAGACTTTTGGCTTCCTTCTGGACTCAGAAATAACCTCACCGGCGTTGTCTGAGGGTGAAACCGTTGGTTCGGATACAGGCTTCTTCCGTCTCCCTCACCGAGGTTGTTTGAAATGATATCAAAAAGGGGTGGGGGAAATAACAAGCAGCAAAGGATGTAGAAGACACGGAGAAAGCCACTCTCACTCACACTTGGCGAGGCTCTCCGGGGCCCAGGGCGGGCGGGGGTGCTTCTCTGAACAGAAAATGGATAGAGTGACCTTTGAAAGCACCCTTCCTAGGCTTGCCTACGCAATGTGATGCCTCTCCCCAAAGAGCCCCTCTGGAGACTTCCCGCCACCCTGCCTTCTTGGAAGACTGTCTGGTGTGCCTCACGTGGGAACCCATCCAAGGAGCGAAGATGCCGAGGTGGTGGCTCATCTTCCTGGCCTTGGAGAGGCCTCGGTTGCTTCACAGCCCTCAAACTATGCCAAGAATGTCAACCATTTCCCATGGGACCGGCAGCCGTGAAGCAATCGGGAGCCCAGCCTCTCCAACTATCTGCTCTACAAACAGATAAAACAGAAGCATCCTGAAAATGTGCTCTCTCTCAGGCCATCCACCTAAGTCAGACTGCCTGCCTGCAGGAGTGCCGCTCCAGGCAGGCTCCATCCGGGAGCTGGTGGGGAGCCAGCTTGGGAAGTAGTCACATGGGACCTTCCTCAAGGGACAGAGAACTCTTGGGAGAGGCTCTCTGCAGGAATCTCGGGACCGAGCTGTGTCTCTCCCCTTTGCACCAAGCTAGCTCCCTCCCAGGGCTGGAGGCCTTCCTGACATGGGCAGTCTGGGTGATCCCCTGACATGACTGGGCGCGGGGCCGCCAGCAGCAGCAGCAAGAACCCATCATGCCCAGGCCTACATAACCTTCCAGACACGGGGCAGGTGCCAGTCTTGACACATCCAGGGGAGGGTGACTGCAGGAGGGTGATGTGGGGAGACTTTATCATCTAGAGACCTTGAAAGCACCTTGGCATTCATTGCTGGCTAAGGAAATTGCCCGCTGTCCACAAAATGGAATGTGATGTAAAGGTTTTTTTTGGTAAATGGTAGCAACACTACTAATGTTCATGATACAGAGCTGAGCAAGACAAAGGAACGTCTACATTTGGGTGTGTGTACACAGGAACAGGAGATTGGAAGGGGACTTAAAAAACCCCTGGGGTATTGGGGTTAGCATGGTGTGCTTGTGGAGATGTTTATTAATGTGATTAACAGCTCTCAAGCCAGGTAGATCTGGACCCAGAACTTGGAGCTCCGATTATTTGCTGGCAGTAGGCCCGGCAGGGGATTCAGTGCCTCTGAGAGGTGTTCCTCGCCTGTCCAATGGATGTGCACCTTCCATTTTCAAAGCTTCTGGTGCAGATAAATCAGAAGGTGCATACCTGCTTCCTCCTTTCCTTTCTTCCTCCTCTCCCTCGCTCAGCTCACCAGCATATATTCACCTAAGGCAGCCAGTTCCAACCCCCCCCCCCCACACACACACACACACATCACACACCACACACAGGGTCATCCTTAGCTTGCTGAAATCTCTCTGGTGAAAGCGCTTTGCTTTGGGGACAGTGTGCCCCATGCTGTAGATGAGGCAGTGAGCGTGTGGCCACAGGCAGTGTGGACGAGATGGAAGAAGGGCAGAAGCCGTGGTTTGCACATCCAGCCCCCAGGCAAAGCTGTGGAGGCCTTAAAGGTCGGAGCGGATGCCATCGCCCTAGGCAGGCCCTTCTCCGAACCTGGCCAGGGATCTAGCCTCACGGCCAGTTCCCAAAGCCTGGGCCAGGTGCTCCTGGCGGGCAAAGTGCTGACATAGTTCTCATTTGAAGAGTATAACATTTCCATACATATTGGGGACAGGGAAATAAGCTGCAGTGGTCCAGCCGAGGGAGTATTAAAAAGTCAAAAAATGAGTGAATGTAAAGGGAAATATTAGTCAGCACTGAGGTGGTACCTGTATATAACATGGAAGGAGTCAGGGAAGGACAGTGCTTGGGAGATAGTGTCCTACACTCCTGTATCCTCCATTTCATCCTCATTTAACCTCTGCTTTTGCCAATGTCCGATCCCCCTTGTCTCCCACTAGAAAAGTTGTGGGAAGCTCTGATGTTTCCCCCCTCAGGTCCTACACCCTCATGCGACGACGTGCTTAGGGAGAAGGAGACTTTTCCTTGGCAAGTTCTCATAGGCCTTTGAGGACAGGACCCTGCCCCCTTCCCAAGGCTCCCTGCCACCTTCAATCTCTTCTCGTCGTACTGGCTGGGCCCGAGTCTTGGCATGTGCAGCTTCTTCTGCTCTGATGTCCTTCCACCTTTGTCCATGTATCCAACCTTCAAACCATTTCTGTTGTCTGTCTGCCTGGTGAAACTGCCGGGATCTCTTTGCAAAGGATTAAGGACATGTTCTGCTGGGTTTTGAATCTTGCCTCCTATCTCCTCTCTGACAGGGAGGCGCTCTCTAAAACCTGGGTGGGGGGCAGGGAGGAGTGTGTAGGGTCTCAGAACCTTGTATAATAGTAGGTATAGGACAGGTGCCTAACCAACGAACTGTGTAACAATTACCCATGAACATAGAATAATTATAGCTATTGTCGACGAAGAGCTCGTTGTGCGTCATAATACCCAACGAGAGAAACTACTGACACTCCTGTTTTAGACACGGGGAAGCTGAGGCTCAGAGAGTTGGGCCTGTTTTAGACATGGGGGGACTAATGCTCAGAGAGACGAGTCTGTTTTAGACATGGGGGAACAGGCTCAGAGAGACTAGACTGTTTTAGACACGGGGGAACAGAGGCTCAGAGAGATGAGCCTGTTTGTCACCCGCAGTAACCAGAGGAAGCAGCCCAGCGGTTGCCCGACTTGGTTTATGCCCATTCTCCAGCCCTGCAGAGCTGCTGCCACAGAAAAGTACCAGGTGGGCCCTGGGCAGGGGATTGCTCCCTGTCACCTGGCAGCTCCTCTGGCTGCCATTTCAAAGTCACACGAGGAAGCAAGAGGGAGGAGAAAATAAAGTTGAGTCAGAGGCCTTATGGAATTTCTGGCCTTTTTTGAATTCTGGGAAGGGGGTGGGGAGGTGGGGGAGAGAATGGCTAGACTATTCCAAGTATGCCAAGATCACAAGGAACTCTTTACTATTTACATGAGAACAATCTCTGGCAGCTAACACCTGTAAGCAAGAGGCCAGGAATCTCTGAGTCC
>NW_022111322.1:1327528-1330046 GCF_000313985.2 Echinops telfairi | reverse complement strand
GCCCCTTGTTCTTGAGTGGTGCAAAGAGTTGATGTCTTTGGCTGCTGACTGAAAGGTGAGCGGTTCAAACCTACCCGGAGGCACCTGGGAAGAAAGGATCGCGGTTCTTGTCCTGAAGCTCTCTGGAGCACAGTTTTACGCTGACACATGGGGGACAGGAACCTGGATTCGAAAGGGACCCCACAGTTGTTGTTTGCCTGGTGCTCCTCTCGGTAGGGCAGAGCAGGTCGGGCAGCAAAGGACGGAGAGATGGAGGGTTATTTATTTATGCAACGCCAAACCCTGAATTGAACATAGAAAAGAACTATCAATTAGACAGAGTTGTGCATTTATATCTATATCCCTGGACTCAGTCCACAGATGTTCAGTCATTAATTAAATGGGTGCCCTGGGACTGAACATACTTCCAGTTGCTATTTAGGAGTGTCAGGGGATGTTAGAAGAATATTTCTCAGATAGGAGTGAGCTTGTACCAGAATCACATGCCCCTGCAGGGCCACTCCAGATGCCTGGGGTAGGTCTGGCCATAGACTACTAACCTAAAGGTCAGCAGTTCAAATCCACCCAGTGAGCCCATGAAAGAAAGGGCTGGCGATTTGTTTCTGTAAAGATTACAGCCAAGAAAACCCTATGAAGCAGCCCGACTCCGTCATACATGTCATCATGAAGGGACCTGAAGTCCTGGGTTTGGGTTTCTTTAACTTACAATTCCCAGTTCTCCGGGAAGATGTACTCATAGTCTCCAACTGGTGTCATTTATTCATTCTTCCACCTAACTCGTATTTACCGAGCTCCTGCCCCATGCCATGTCTCATGCCAGGTGTGGGGTTACAGAATGCCCTGCCCTCCTGAGGTTCCCACAGGAATAGGTCAGATAATATCACTCCCCTCCTCTGAAGTGCTCCCCAGGTCATTCTCACAAAGGCTAGAGTCCTTGCAGTGAACCAGTGGGCCGGCCCTGTACTAGGCCCTAGCTGATCTGTGCTCCGTACCACGGTAGCTCCTCTCCCAGGAGCCCCTGCTCTGCTCCCTTAGCCCCAGCTGCTCCTAGAAGAGGTCTTGGTGGCCAAGGTCACCAAAGGCCACAGTCTGCTCCCAGCCCCCCTGACTGTGTCCTTCTGCTTCTCTTTGCCTTAGCACTTACCACCTTCTAAGCGCCCTGGCCCCTTGTCCACTTCCTTCCCTATGTCCTGCTCTCTGCCTCCGCAGCCGTCCCGTGGAGCGGAAGCACCACCAGGACAAGCAGTTTTGCTTTCTTCACAGATGTTGCCCAAGGATCTAGAATCGTGCCTGGCACATAGTGGGTGCTCCACAAGTATTTGTTGAATCAATGAAGCAAACCGCAGCACTGATAAGTGTAAAATCACTAATGCCACGAGAGAGGACGAGTAAAATGGACTCTGAGCTCCTCCCAGCTCGTCAACTCTACAGTTTTACTTTTGTTATTCTTTGAAACATCACTCGGGGTTGGCAGTTAATGTGTGTGCCCAGGACCACTCCTTTCTGCTTTTGTTCCTCAGCTCTCCAGAGAGGAACTTGTGTGACGGACAGACAGACAGACAGACGGACAGACGAAAAGGGCCTCTGGGCCCGGCAGTGCACACACGGGCCCTACGGGTCGGCAGCGGCCCCAGGCTCCTCTGGCATCTCTCTGGACACAGGCAGCTGGGGACGAGTGGCAGCAGGTCACGTACTCAGCCAGCGAGAGTCACTGATCTGTGCAGGAGGCCGAGATAATGGGATTCTAGAACAATTGTAAAAATACTTCACATGCCTGGAGGGAATCAGATAGCAGATTCATGAGAATCGGAGGCTGTGGCCCTTCAGGGAAGCCAACGAGAGAATTCCAAGGTGAGAGTCTATGGGCAGGTCAGGCATGGAGGAGTGGGGGGCGACCTTGGAGAACAGTTCGGGAGGCTGCCCTGAGATGATGCCAATGACCCAGCCCCAGAACCCCAGCAGAAAGTATGGAAGCCACCTCTCTGAGGTGGAAGGACACACAACATAAGCTGTGGCCATCAGAGCCCTGGGGACAACCGACCCTGTCCCAACACAGTCCAGAGGGGATGGCAGCCCCAAGGGTGGGGATGGGGCAGGCCGCGTGCAGGCTGAGCCCTGTAGTCCCTCGGGCCCTGCAGGCTTCTGTCTCCACCTACCCTCTCCAGATCGATTTTGACATCTGCTGATTGACAGAGACTGGTGTCCAGAATCCTCAGGGTGACTGCAATGGCCAGGGTCGGGGTCTCCCAATGTGGTAACTCATGGTGTCTCCCCATCCTGACAGACCTCCTCCCACCCGGACCAGACCGCATTCTGCATGGCCTTTGTGAGCCCATTGGAACATAGACTCATCCGTGAGAGAGCTGGGAATCGCTTAGGTGCACAGTTTCTTGGTTTACAAACACAGGAGGCGGTTATGCTTACTGCAGGGTCAGTAGTTTGACAGCACCAGCCGCTCTGGGGAAGAAAGAGCAGGCTTTCTATTCCCGGGAAACCCACAGGGCCAGCTTGGAAACCC
>NW_022111322.1:1312023-1322446 GCF_000313985.2 Echinops telfairi | reverse complement strand
GAGAGCTTCCAAAAGTTCATAACAAAATGGAATTCAAAACCAGCAGACTTTCCCCACAAACTTCTTGAAGCCCTTGTGACACTCACAAGTAAACCTGGCGGGGTCGTGGGCTACGTGTGGGGCTGCCACCAGCCACTCTGAGAGGCAGATGAGGCTCTCTGCTCCCGGAAAGACTTCCAGCCTTGGAAGGTCAAGGGCAGTTCTCCGGTGTCCTCTGGAGTCATGATAACTCGAAATCAACTCAAGAGCAGTGAGTTGGGGCTGTATCCCTTCACATATACACAGACACACACTGTGTGTTTACATACCCACTGTCTTTCTATAGGCACACACACACACAAAGGAACTTGGAAAAGTTCATTGTCTTTGAATAGGTATACATAATGTGTATATGCAAGCATTTAACTGTGTACATCAGTGGTTCTCAACCTGTGGGTCACGACCCCTTTGGGGGTTGAATGGCCCTTTCACAGGGGCCGCCCGATTCATAACAGTAGCAAAATGACAGTTATGAAGTAGCAACGAAAATAATTTTATGGTTGGGGGGTCCTCACAAGATGAGGAAGTATATGAAAGGGTCGCGGCATCGGGAAGGTTGAGAACCACTGGTGTAGGTCGTCACGAACTCTGGATGACATTGTAAAGAAGGGGGATTCCAGAACACTCCCGTATGTTCCCATGGGACCTCTAGGTCAACTAAGGACAGTCGTCGGAACAGAACATGGGGCTCCTGCTTGACTTAAATCAGGAGAGGTGTGTTTCAAGGTGATGTCCTTTCCCCTTCCTTCGTCACCCTCCAGGCCAAGCAGCCCTTGCGTCTCCTTGCGTCCCACAGAACCTCTACTTCCCCCTTCATAACCAGCGGCTCCCCATCTGGTGAGTTTGGCGCCTCTGCCTCTGCCTCCAGCGAGTGTGAGCTCCATGCAGGCAGGCTGCCGCGTGGTCCACACCGAGCATGGTGTTTGAGGAGGTTCTGACCACCAGCACTGGACATGCAACTCGGCTTCCTCGCCTGCCCTCGAGACCTGTTCCTGGCATCCCCCTCCGCCCTGGCTCTTGCGGGCAGTGGTGGACTGCACCATCCGGCTGCTGCTAAAGGGCTGACTCACTCCATCAGTCCCGCGTGGGTTCCTGGGCTACAGAAGTGCTGCAGACTGCCACCAGCCTTGTCACTGAGAGCCAGCCAGCGATGGAACGGTGTCTGTGCACGCGGCCCAGGCCTGCAGACAACCCCTTCTGAGCTTCTGGGCTCTGCGGGCGGAGGCTTGAGCCAGGCGGTACAGAGGGGCAGTGCAGGGGCCCTCAGCTGATGGTTGACGTGCATCCCAGGGGCTTGGGCTTCCCTGGTGGATGCTGATTTAGGCCGTGGCAGGGGCCAACTAAGGGGCGCTCAGAGGCACAGCACTGCCTAGCCTGCCTGCCAGGCAGTGAGGAAGGGACGACTTGGGTAGTTGGTGAAGAGCCAAAGCCAGGATAGGCCCTCTCCTTCAGGCTGAAGTGGAAGGTTGGCAGCGGCACTGACAGATACAGGTGAGGGCAGGCTCTGAAATGTGACCCTGGCCCTTCCAGCTTGACCGGACCAGCCTAACAGGAAGCTGGGGCTGGGAAAACCAGGTTGAGTAGAGTGGCCCGGTGCTGCTAAAAACCAAAGGCTTCTAAAAAGGACTCTGTCCTGGGTGAGGCCCAAGCCTGATAGTCACATTTTCTCTCGTACCCAGGGACACCGGTTCTGGGCAAGCCTGGGCCTGATCCCCCTTAAACTACCTCCCATAGCCACTGCCCAACAGGGAATGTGCTGAAGCAGGGGCCTCCTGGGGACTGAGCTGCACCCTGGCAATTTGCCGGCTGGCCTTCCTTAGGGCACAAGGAAATGCCACTTCACACAGCAGTCGGCCCTGGGGTGGCAGGGCAGGGGGCGGACAGGATGAGTCTGCAACTTCCTAAAATGCCAGAGTGAGTCTACCACTCCCTGGCATCCCACCCACACCCCATCCCCATCACTTCCCCACATCTATGTCCTCCTGAATGAAGCGTTCCAGGGTAGACAGCCAGCTCTGACTCCTCCCTTTCCTCTCTCTGAACTTAGCTCTCCATTCCAGCTCCACTCATTGGAACTTGCTACATGTCTTTTCTGAGCTCCTGCCCTTCTGGGACCTTCTGGCTCTGGTTCCTGCCCTTACCTCTCCCTAGATCCTTGTGGTCACTTTTTCAGAAGCCTTTCCCAATCTCTGCTTTCATCCCAGGCCAGGCCAGATCCTGTTTGCCTATAGGAAAATGTTTTTTCAAAACCATGTCACCCCCTTATTATAGGAGGTGGCACAAGGAGTCAGATGTGGCACAGGGAGAGGGGGTTCTGCCTGGCAGAGTGGAAAGGAAGATAGAGATGGGCCCTTGTAGACTCTCTGATTTGGCCTCTCTGTTCACACCATCTCCTCCAGCAGCCTCTGTGATCTCAGGCCAGAGCTCTGGGTAGATGTATACAAAGAGCCCCTTTCTCTTGAGCTGGGCAGCCTATTTTTGTGTCCCCGTTGTGTGGGCTCCACAGAGCTGACCTCTTGGCTTCCCACAGAATGAAGGCCCTTTTGCTTGGTCCACTGAGCCCTAGCGTAGAGTCTATCACTTAGGGACTGCTTGGGGAAGAAAAAGCTCTGGCCCCTAGGCAGAGACCAGCCAGTCCTCTGGGCCTGCCAGATAAGCGGGCTTCTAAGAAGGTCCTCTCCTTCTCAAATGTCTGCATCCTGAAGACATGAACAGACAGGCGGCTCGCCACAGAAGACATTCAGACAGCCAGTAAATATATGCAGAAATGCTTGGGATGATTAGTCGTTGGAGAAGTGCAAATCAAACCCACAATGAGATACAATCTCATCCTAGCATCAACAGCATGGTTTAAGAAAACACCAGATTACAACCAGTGCTGGGGACAACAGCATCAAAACCAGATAACAACAGATGTAGTCAAATGCTACAACCACTGTGGAAGTGGTCCGGGCTTCCTCAAACAGGAATAGAAATACTATGGAACAACAGCCCAGGCCCCCTGCCATGGAGTAGATTCCGACTCTTCGCCACCCTGTTAGGATAGACTAGAACCGCCCCGTGGGTTCCCATGACTGTCACTGTTTCCAAGAGAAGACAGCCTCCTCTTTCTCCCTCTGAGTGGCTGGTGGTTTCAAACTGCTGAGTTTGTGGTTAGCAGGCCAACTCGTAACCATTAGGTTGCCAGGGCTCCACAAGAAATAATAGAGGCCCCAGCAAGCCCTCTACTTGGTGCAGATGCCAGAGAAATAAGAGCCGTGACCCAAATAGAGAAACCCATATCCGTGTTCACCACAGTGCTGTTTGCAATAGCCAGGAGGTGAAAACCATCTAAATGCCCAGGCGTGGAAGAATGGGTAAATAGCTTGGGTGCACACCCACGATGGGCTGCGACGCAACATGAAAAAAATGATGATCAATCTGGGGAACACCTCCAAACATGGACCAACCTGAAGGACATTGTGCTGAGTGAAATTAGTCTAACACAAAAGGACAGATATTGCATGAGACGGGTTTTCACACGAAAAGAAACATTCTTTGATCATTACCAGAGGAAGGAGGGGAAGGAGAGAAGGGGAAAGAAGGTGGGGGTGGGTGGGCGGGGAGTCACAGGTGAAAGAATGTTCTTGTTGCAATTAGGTGCTCCCGGTGGTTGCTGCAAACATGAATGACAGAGGCGGGGGAAACACTGGGAGTTTTGCAAGGGTTAAAGGCAACAAAGTCAAATACTGTTAGATACAATATTTTGTGACGGTGAAGATCTATGAGTAGATGCTTGGATAGATGTGTGAGCTGACAAATGGAAGAGGGGCAGTGGGTGGACACCCATGAATATGTATATTTTTGCCAGAGGCTGCTTAGCTGGAAACAGATCCATGAGTACAGTGGAGTGCACAGGGACAAAGTTATGAGAACTTCTTAGATGTAACCCAACCCCTTGAGGGCAGGAGTTGTTGGGCCCGAGGGATAGAACTGTATGTATGCAGCGTGGGAGACAACAAGGTCAACGGGCATTGCATAGTTCATATAGACAATGTTTTGAATCCTACTTGGGTGAATACTGACTGGGCTCTTAAAAGTCCATGAGCAGCCATCTCAGGTGCCACTTTTGGCCCCTCCCCATCCAGAGGAAAGACGAGCGAGGGCATGGAGTCTTGCACGAGGGAAACATCAGTCTCCATCACCCCGAGGCAGAAGAACTGGACGGCACCTGAACCACCCACTGCCCCGAGGAGAGTCCACATGGACCAGAATGCAAAATCATAGAAGAGACCGTGGGACGCCGTTGTGAGCTGTGTGTTTGTTGACAGGACAGCCTAGTCCTAGTATGCTCTTCTCTGAGACACTGTCAAGGAAACGGAAGGCTTGCGGCCTACAGGGAAACCATTGCCCATGGGATTGCTGCCAATGCCTGCTGCTAAGTGGGGCAGCCAAGATGTGCAGAGGAGCTAGGCTGCCCGCCATTGCCCCAGACCAGGGCACAGGTATAAGGGCCCTTAAAGAGGCCAAGTTTGTCTGCATGCCTGAAATCCTAAGGGACAGGGTTAAGGCAAAAGTGGAACTAGCAAAGCATGCTAATATTCTGTGAGGGATTCTGCCAGCCCTCAAGTGTCATGCGAGGCCCCTCCTTTTACAGGTAAGGTTGTCCCTGGATGCGCCCAGATCCACTGCTCCTGGTTGCAAGCCTGGTCTACCAGGTCTTCTGATCTGACCCTGCCCAGAACTTTCCTTCACCATGAAAGTTCCAGCCTAAGAAAATGCCTCTGTTCTCACGCAGGGCTGTGCAGATCCACAACCTGTGCCTTTACCTAAACTGTTAATACTCTGTCTAAAATATCCTGTTCTCCCTACCACCATCAGGAAGACACCCGAGGCCCAAGGCCAGACCCTCTTCACGCATTCGCACGCCCCCCCCTAGGAAATTCACTTTCTTCTATGCCCTTCCCCTTGCCCTGCTGTGTCATGGTCAGTGGTACCGCGTGCTTCTCAAAGGCACAGCGTGGATCTGTTCATCTCATGATTCCAGTGCCTCCTCCTGTGAGACCTTGACGAGTCCCCTAAGCTAAGCAGGTCATTCTGCTTTACACGATGACCTAGGCAGTGCCCACAACACAGCCTGGCCATTCTGTGCCATCCACGTTAGACTGTCCTCCGGGAAGGAAGGGCCCAGTTCTTCAGTTCTTCTCTGCTGTACAGCCGGAGCTTGGCAGATGGATGCCCTCTGAGCATTGGACAAATCAATTGTGTTAGGAAAACTCCTTTGATTATACATCTAGGTGAAAGGAATTTCTTTGGGAAAAAGTCTTACAACCGCAGGGAGATCAGGAGTTTAAAGGCCTTCAAAGACAACTGGAACCAAGGACTGACCACACTGGCATCTTCTGCCACTGGTTTCTCCTTGTGGTGGGGCATAACCACTGATGATTCCAGAGCCTTCCCTGCTATCCACACTGAGCGAGCTAAGACACCTCTTTACATCCCCACATTAAAGACTCCCAGGGGAGGACACTGAGTGGCTCAACTTGAACCACCTCACCACGCCTGAACCAACCACTGGGAGCAGGGTCTTTGAGCAGAAGCAGTTTCCGTTCAAAGCAGGTGGTCAGAGAAGGGTGAGAAGCAGCCCCTGTGCTCTGGACAGACAGAACAAAGTTGAACACTACACGAGGGAATGGAGAATGAATGAGCCACGCACACCCTAACCCAGGATGATACAACTTGGGGAGTGTTTGCAAATACATTCTCTCAGTTCTTCCAGAAGCCCTGGAAGCCTCCGTTTCGCAGGTGAGGAAAGAAACTCAAGGTCACACTGTGAATACACGGAGCCAAGGTTCCACCTCCACACAATGACGCATTAGATGTGTGTCCTTAGAGGCTTCCTCCCACACAGATGTAGGCAGCTGGACCTCTGTACAGTCACTAGAGGAAAGGGCAAGTGTTTACCTGTAAGGAAAGGGAGAGGGGACTCTGCCAAGGGTTAACTCCAAGTCTGTTTCTACACTAACTTTTATTTGAAGATATTTTCTTGCTTCAATCAGCACTATGCATGAGAACATAGCTAATTCTTTTCAGATCTGAGATCATGCCTTCCTTGTCTCAGAGGTATAGTGTGAGCCCCAGCAACATTGGTCTGAACTTGTGGCAGGAGCCATAGGTCTCAGGGAATGAGGGCATTATCCAGGACCAGACACAGGGCCTTGACCTTGGGTATGGAGGGCAAGTGGACAGCTTGTCTTCACCTCTGACTTCCCTGCTCTTACACACACACACACACACACACCAGGAAATTCACTTTCTCCTGTGCCCTCACTCTAACATGTGACACTTGCCCTTCTGTATGATGATAGTCAGCGATACCACGTGCTTCTCAAAAGCACAGTGTGAACCTGTTCGTCTCATTATTCCAGAGCTGGGCCCTCGTATAGATCGCTTATGATGGGGGCTGAGATCTCCATTCCTGCGTGCATGATGACCCTTGGCAATAGGGAGGGCTCCGCTGCTTCTTCCATGATGGCGAGATGAAGCCTCTTTCCCCATCTCCTGAATGTGGCCTTGCCCAGAACTTGCTCTGACCACTAGCATGCAGCATCCGGGTCTGCAATAAGTCATGTGGTTTTTGTCTTCTTAGAGTGTGCCAAGCTGCATTGTGAACATGCCTGGATTGACCTGCTGGAGTATGAGAAAGCATGAGGCGTAGACAAGTGCCAGCCCCGATGAGGTTCACTGGACTCAATGACCAGCATAATTGTCAGACATGTAAACAAGGCTTTTCTGGACGTTCCCATATTAGTCCAACCAGCAGACGACTGCAGCCTTGGAGGACAATCGGTGAGACAGCAGAAGAATCTCCCAGCTGATCCCAGCCCAAATTACTGACTCGGAATTTGAACAAATAAAGTGGTTGCTGTTTTCAGCAATCAGGTTTTAAGGTAGTCTGTTACGTAACAATAAATAATGAGTGTAGGGTAATTCCTAGTTTGAAAGGATTGCTCAGAGAATGGCTAACTGGCCGAATAGATAAACTAAGAAGCTGAGAGGAATGAGCTTTATCCTCCAGGTACCTCATAAAAGCTGGACCGTTGACCACAAGGCTCATTGTTCAAGCACACACCAGTCACTTCGTGGGAGAAAGGTGAAGCTTCTGCTCCCATAAAGATTTATAGCCTTGAAAACCCAATATAGGGTTCCTGTGGAACTGGAATTGACTTGGCGGCAGTGGGTTGGCTTTTTGGATCCTCTTCTGCACATTGGTTGCAGCATGCAGCCGGTTCACTATTTCTTGGGATTCAGAACCCTGGGTTTCTGCCCAGCCTCTGGGGATCTAGCTCCCTGTTTGCACATAGAACCTAACTCTGGTGTTGTGTTCACGGCTTGCTTTGCCATGAAAAGGTGTGTGCATCAAAGATCAAAAGCCATGTGTGGGTCTTTAAAATATGCTTGGAAAAATATGGTGAAGTAAAAAGAAGGGGAAAATATCCATAACCTTATTTTTCAGAGAAAATCTATCAAAATTGGATTGGCAAATTCTTATAGTCTTTCCAGCTCTAAAATAATTGACATCCATGAAGATGCTTCAGAAAATTATGGAAAAATGGAATTAAAAGATAATGGGATTTTCCCACGAACTTTTGAAACCCTGCGTGTGTGTAATTTTTCAAAACAAAAGTGAGGTCAGACTCTATGTTCTGCCCTATGTTTCTCACTTGATAAATGCCCTGGGCATTCCTCCGTGTCAATGAGTGCTGACGGAGTTGTGAATTCATTGACTATTCGTCACGTGCCAGGCACTTCAGTCAAAGAGCAGACACAAGGACGGACATGTGAGTCTGTGCCTCTCCCGTGTCTTCACGGTCCCTGTCTCGGGCCTAGCAGGGGACACAGATGCCAACCAAACAATGAAATAGCTTTTTCTAAAATTTGAGATCTTTTTAGACTTTCCGAAGAGCTGCAAAACCGAATACAGAGTTCCCATAGACCCTTTACCCAGCTTCCCCTGATGTTATTTCTATTTCGTGTAACTGTCATGATTATGTTACTAGGGTCAAAACTAAGAAATCCACCTCGGCACGGTACTCCTAACTGTTCCACTGCTGTGAGTTTCCTGCCCAGGAGCTAAGCCACAGTACCACGTGGCATTTGGTTGCCCTGTCTTCTCCGTGTCCTCTGATCGGCGGCAGTTTTTGTCTTCCCTTGTCTTTCATGACCTTGGCACTTTTAAAAGAGTTTGGGAGTGCTGCTGGATTACGCTGTAGGATGCCACTCCATCTGGGTGTGTCTGATGCGTCTTCAAGACTAGCTCGAGAATCTACAGACCACAGAGGTGAGGGGTTTCCCAAGGGTGCAATGACAACATAAACGAGGTGACCTGATTCAGTGGGGCGGGGTTTCGCGGGAATCATCCATGAAGAGGCAACATTGAAGTGGATTCCTCAAGGACGAAGGACTGAGCGTGAAGAGGAGACCGTCCTGAGCACAGACTGCGCTGGACAAAGCAGAGCGCCACTCACGGCCTGCGCTGGCCGCCCCGGTGCACCGGGGCCATTCGCTGACAGGCCCCGGAGCTTGGTCGAGGCCAGTGACTCAGACCAGGTGAGAACCAGGGCTACCTGGAAGGGTTCTGTTAGGTAGGTTAGCAAAGGGCTGGGAATGTCCGTTAACGCATGCCCAGAGGGCCAAGCTGCAGGAACAAAGGAGTGGCTCACTGCACATGCCCAGAGGCTCAGGTTTCCCCGGTTGGCATGGGTGGGCGTGAACCTGAATTGGCCCACCTAGGCCAGGTGAATTCAATTCAGCCAGTGGGGTCGATCAGGGGTCGTCCACCACGCCTCCCCGTGGAATCCTTGAAAAGGGCTTCGAGGGGGAGAACTCTGGGAACTTTGGCGGAGCTCTGGGAGAGCTTTGGAGGGACTTTGGGACACTTTTGCGGGATGCGGAGCCGCTTCCAGCCAGGCCGCATGCTGGGGAGGAGTCTCTCGGGTGCCGGGTGCCGTGTAAACCTGAAACTTCTTCTAACTCTCATAAAACTCACTTGGATCACGAACCAGGCTTCGGTGTGAATTCTTTCTCGTGCAGAGCCAAGGACTGAGCTATAGAGAGCGATCTAACAGTTGCTCATTTGAAAGAGGCACCTGCTCCTTCCTCATTTGAAAGAGGCACCAGCCGCAGGGGTGCCAGATAGATATGAGGGCCTCGTGTTGCCTGAGTTTCTGGTGCTCAAGAGAAGCTGGAAATTCAAATGCTTGCTCCATAAGCCTCCGCTATCTCTTCAATACTGGTAAATCATCACATTATCTTTGAAAGCTAAATCAAGCCTGTGAGCTGATATACATACTCAGCGGTTCTCAACCTGTGGGTCGCAACCCCTTTGGGGGTCGAATGACCTTTGCACAGTGGTCACCCGATTCATAACAGTAGCAAAAGACAGTTATGAAGTAGCAATGAAACTAATCTTATGGTTGGGGGGTCACCACAACTTGAGGACCTGTATTAAAGGGTCGCGGCATGAGGAAGGTTGAGAATCACTGCACTGGATGAATCGTTATATATCTATCACCTATAAGTGGACCTTGAGGTTGTTTGCAAGGGTTTACTGTCATAAGCAGTGTTGTAATTAATATCCACGCTCAGATAACCCTAAGACCTTATCCAGCTGCAAAAGTGGGCTCCCGACCATGACTTGTCAATTGTCCCAACTTGTGGCCTCCCTCCTTCACCCTTCCACTGACCCTCACATTCCTCTAATGCCAGTCGTCTCTTCCAACTTCCTTCAAGGTCTCGGTCAACCCGGAAGGCATAGCATTCTTAAGGCATCTGTGAGGGGATCTGGGATGTGGACCCACAGAAGGGGGGTCAGCTCTCACCTGAGTTGAGGGGCACAGCTGGACCTGGTCTTGGGGACACGGCAGGCCAAAGCCCCTTTTCAACTGCAGTCCTGCAGCTGAGCTGCTGCCTGGAAGGGTAGGGCCCACAGGCCAGGTCTACAAACATTCTGAGTGTTAAAAGAGCAACAGATGGCATTCCTAGTGGATTCACTACATTGCTCTGATAAGACTGGTATGGAGAAGATAAGGAGCTAGAAGCCTGAAGCTGGAACTCAGAGAGGAATTCTCATCACACTGGGAGAGAGGAACTAGGCAGGATCCACTCTTGGATCTGACAGGCAGGGTCGGCTTCCAGCTCTCTTCCAGCTGTGCCCTCCTGTTCCCTTGCCTTTGTGACGGGACTGTCTTTACAGAAGAGGACAAACATTGGCCTGGTGGGTGGTGGGGACCTTGAAGGGGCAGGTGGAAGGATTAGTTTTCCTTGCTCCTAAAGATCCCATTCCCGGCTATCAAAAAGTATAGCGTCTGGGGTCTTAAAGGCTTGAAGGTAAACAAGCGGCCAT
>NW_022111322.1:1308271-1311054 GCF_000313985.2 Echinops telfairi | reverse complement strand
GGGGCACCCACTGGGCCCCACTGACTGACCAGATTTTTCAAAATATAAGTAAAACAAAGCTAAGAGGGAGTTTGGTGTTCAGGGGGCTGCTCCCCCAAATAATAAAAATTACTATAAAATAATCATGTCCCTTTATGGGGTACTTTGTGCCGCACATCATGCTCTTGATAAGGGTCTTGCGATACTGAGGAATTTCATCCCGAGGCTCAGGGGTCAGAGCAGAAACCTGAGGTTCTGAGAGCCTGAGAAACCGCTCCAGAAGTTCTGTGAAGGCTGAGCCTGTCCGTGCACAGAGCTGGCTTTCACAGGGCCCAGAACCCTCCGCCTCCCCCTAGGCTACCTACAGCACTCTCGTTCACTTGTCTGACATTTGCTCCCAGGGGCCCTGGGACACCTGTGACTACCTGAGATTTTGCCATGACCCCTCCCCCCATCTCCATCTCCTAGCTGAGGTAGCTGTGTGTGGAAGGACAGCGCCAAGTCCCCCCTAAGCTGCTGCCTCTGGGCCTG
This sequence comes from Echinops telfairi, assembly GCF_000313985.2. NCBI lineage: Eukaryota > Metazoa > Chordata > Mammalia > Afrosoricida > Tenrecidae > Echinops > Echinops telfairi. The sequence continues at coordinate 1,310,544 of NW_022111322.1, read as the reverse complement.
TGCCCTAGGAAAGACATCAAGCACTCAATTACCCCTTCCTCAGTGGGCTGCAGTCTGACCTCGGGCTCCTCATGACATCCCCTGCCTAACTGGTTGACATGGCAACACATGCTCCGACACACACTAATAGAATGGTCAGTATTTCTAACATGGCTCTTTGTAGGCAGAGGTGATCCGATATTTTGTTGGTTCATTTATTCCTTAACTCACCCAGGCTTGTGCCTGGTACTATACAGCATCGAGGGCTATGGCAATGGGCAGAGCAGGCAGAGCCTGCCTCCCAGGCTTACGTTCTGGAGGGGAAATTCTCAGTGAAACACTAGCACACCAAATCCAGCAACCTGGACACCGTGAGCCAGGGGACATATCCCAGGAATACAAGATTGGCTTAACATCAAGAAATCAATCAATGGAATACATCCTATTACTAGAAGATAGGTCACAAACACATGATCATTTTAGCAGACCCAGACAAAGCATGTGAGAAAATCTAACAGTATTTCATAGTTTAAAAAGGAAAGAAAGAAAGAAAGAAAGTGTTGTTAATCGAGGGGATGAAACAAAATGTATAAATTGTTGAAGGGAAAACTAATATACTCTAGAAAGATTCACCTAAACCACAATAAAATGTTTACCCAAACCAAACCAAACAAAACCTCAACAAACTATTGAACTTCCTCGATCTGATAAACTCACTGCCATCACTCAATTCTGACTCATAGCCACTCAATACGACAGAGTAGAACTACCCCTGTGGATTTCCAAGATTGTAAATCCTTAAGAGAGTAGAAAGCCTACTCCCTTTCTGGAGAGAGCAACTGATAGCTTCAAACTGCTAACCTTGTGGCCAAGGGGCCAATACATAGCCCACCATGCCACCAGTGCTCCTTCAGTCTGATGAAAGCCATGTGTAAACAACTCATAGATAACATCATATGTGATGGCAAAGACTGGATGCTTTCCCCCTAAGATCAGGAATAAGACAAGGATGCTCACCCTCATCACTCCTATGCAACATTATACTGAGGATTCTAGCCAGAGTAGTTAGGCAAGAAGATGAAATAAAAGGCATTCGTATTAGAAACAAAACAGCAACACGGTGTGCATTTGTGAGGAGCCCTGATGGCACTGTGGGTTAGGTGTTTGTCTGCAAGTCACAAGCTCACCGTTTCAAACCCACCAGTTGGCTCCATGGGAAAAAGATGGGGATTTCTGTTTCCAAAAGGACGTACAACATTGGAAACCCCTATAGGGCTGCTAAGACACATAATCAACTCGATGGCAGTGAGTTCATTGTTATTATTATTATTGGTCTATCTCTCTTTGCAGTTGGCATGCTTATATATAGAAACTCCTAGAGAATTCACCAAAAACAAAACAAATGACTAGACCGTGTAAGAAACAAGTTCGGCAAGATGACAGGAAATATCTCTAAAGGGCTGTGCGTCCCTTTGCCCCGTTGTACCTGCCCTCCGTGTCCGGTCGCCCGTTTGGGAAGGAGGTTTGGTGAGCTTGGTTGCGATGACAGCCGACAATGAATGTGTGCATGTGAAGCTGCGAAGGAGATGGGGACTAGGTGGTGGTATGTCCACGGTGGCCTCCCTGTGAAACAAGCCATTCTGCAGGCCTCTGATACAGACAGACTACTGGTGGGAGTGAGTTCCCTCCTGTTTCTGGTTAAAACGTGACTGAGGTTGGCGGAGTAGCTGCAGGGGTGAGCAGAGATTTCCCGGACACCTCACACCCAGTTCCCCACTAGTAACATCTTATGGTTAAGCTCCGTTTGTCATCACTTGAACCCAAACGGATACGGTTTCACCTTTTTTAAGGCTGTGACTCTGTCTTTTTTCTAAAATTAACTTTATTCATTCATTTACTGTGTTTGATTTTCTTTATGTACTTATCCCCACTCTTGTTTCTGGAAAACAACACAAAGAGAAATGTATGCGATATAGTTGTACCGACCATCTCATCAAATCAGGTCAGTAGCAGGGGCCGCTTAGACACCCCCCCACACACCTGAGTCTCCCTCCCTCGCTACTCTCCTGCCCCCTCCCCTCCCCCAACACCCTGGCCTCCTCCCAGCTAGTCTTTCAAGTCTTATTCTTGGTGTGAAAACCAATTTTCAGGGTTTGTGAGGGAAGGAGGGTGGGGAGGGAGAGAGAGAAAAAATGAGCTGATACCAAGGGCTCAAGTAGAAAGCAAATGTTTTGAGAATGAGGATGGCAACGAATGTACAAATGTGCTTGACACAATGGATGGATGGATGCATT
>NW_022111322.1:1282679-1308002 GCF_000313985.2 Echinops telfairi | reverse complement strand
CAAAAGCTAATAACAATCAACCAACAATGGAAGCCCACTGAAGAGCTGCAGAAGGCCAGAAAGGCAACCAAATGACCAGCTATGGTGCCTGTCTTCCAAAGACTGTTCTGTGAAACCAGGGGAAACACTTCCGCCGCACGAGCTAGGTTACGGAAACCAGTGTTCGGGAAGGCTTCTGCTACAGTTTTAGGGTGTCACCTACATTTTAGACTTTGAATAAGTAGTTCAGGGTAGTGCAGCAAGAACCACCTGGTCCAAAATGAAATTCCTGTGTTTATTTTTCTTGTTGTAAATTTGAATTTTGCATATTGAAATAGTTTTTGATGTCTGAGTGTTTTCCTTGAAATGTGTAAAGATTTATAAATCAGATTTTCATATTAATAAAATACCATTTGTGCAAAAAAAAAGTTGTACGAGCCCCCAATAAAACGATTCAAGAAAAAGAAAACCAATTTTCATTTTGTTTATTTTCCTTATAATAATAGTGTCATAAAATATTTGTCATTCTGAGATTGACGAGCTTTGCTGAGCACAATGTTGTCTGATTTTGTCAATGTCTCAAGTATTTGACTTTGTTTCTGTAAGGAGAGATCATATGCCAACAGATAGATTTTTGTTCGCCGAAGCCCACACTTTATTCAGGTTTTTTACAGTTTTCCCCTAAGGCCCCCACCCCTTTTTGTCCCCAGACTCCTCTTCGGGATACCACATTACACATGGCCCCCATATCTTCTTGGGCGCCTCTTGGCTGGGTCATTTAAAATACCAGTTGAGCTCTGGAGTCAGGATTTGACTGAACTCCTACTTGCGTCCCTACGTAAGTCCCTTGGGCCTTAGTTTCTTCATCTATAAAATGGGGGCAAAAGGTCTAATTTGCAGAGTTGAAGGAAGTCCTGGCCCAATGCCTAGCATACAGCCGTGTTCAACAGTAGCAGGGTTAGCAATGTGTCCACTTGCCCCACATGCCTTTCCAATGCTGTGGCCCTTCTTGAGCCGCTGCCCTTGTTCCTTTCCAGCCTACGCTGTGCTGGGCAAGAGCCTTTGGGGCTGACACATCTTCCCCAGTGCTGCACAGACCCGATGGAACACACCTGAAGAACACCTGCTACCCCACAAGGCCTGGGGTTTCCCCAAGCCTTTCCCAGTCTGCCCTAGGTGGGTGGGTCAGCATTTTTTGTCACAGTGCCTAGTTGTCAGGAATGCACACGCCTGTCCTGCTCCTGGCCTGGAGTCAGCACCTGGGAGCCTCAAGTATCCTCCTGTCCACACCTGACCCCGCCCCAGCCTGACCCTCTGGAAAGCCCACTAGGGAGGGAGTGGGCTCTGGGCCACCAGGGCACACGAGCAGACTCTGTTCCATCTGCCTGTCACCGACTGCAGCCACGGTGTGTTTGCTCTGGGTAGAAACTCTCTCGGGGGTACATAGGGAGCGGGGCTGTGTGTTTGGCATGGGTGGTACAGCTGTCCAAGAATGTGCATCCGCAGGTGCGTGCGTGCGTGCGTGCGTGTGTGTGTGTGTGTGTGTGTGTGTGTGTGTGTGTGAACGAGCACATTGCGTGCCTGGATGTTTGTGGGCAGGTGTGCCTGTAGCTGAGCCCATGCGTGTACTTTGTGTGTGTGTGTGTGTGTGTGTGTGTGTGTGGTGAAAGTGTGTGTCGGAGGCTGGGTGTGTCTGAGAGCAGGTGTGTGTGTGCAGGTATAAAATGTGCTTAATGGAGGGAGGAGTCTTCCCCTTGCCGCATGGCCACTGAGCCCACTCATGCACTCACTCAGGTGAAGAAGTAGATCCAGGGGACCTCCCTGGAAGTCCTGGCCCTGGCACCATGTGGACTCAGGGGTAGGGCTCCAGACACACGCTCAGTCTCCTACAGAACCAGGAGAGGAGATAAATACAGAAACGGAGAGTGAGCATTTAGAAACATCTGTACTGTAGCCTCCATAGTCAATAGGATTGACAACAATTTGACATTGCCCAGAAATTGAAGCTCATACTGAGGGGGGTGGGGGGGGGAATGAACTAGCTTTCTCCTACAGAATTTGGCCACAGTGAAAGCTCACTCCCCACAGCTGGCCTGACCCCTGCCCTGAGCCTCGATGGGGCTACCTGGGGGCCAAGGCCTTTGACAACACTGCCCGAACTTGGGGACCCTGACAGGCGTGGAGGCCAGCAGTCTTCTGCTTCCAGGCAGGAGGGAAGAAGTGTGGCATCCACGGTGGCATGGGGGCTCCGTGGGCCATCCTCTCACCCCTGCCTTGCCCCTGGGGCCCGTGCCCACCTCCTCCGCTTGGCCCTGGTCACGGCTTTCTTCATCTGACCCCTGTGCATTGTTCCTGAAGCTCAAGGCCCAGAGGGCACACCTGGGAGCTGCCGTCCCAACCCCACCTGGCATATGCCCAGAGGGAGCCAGGGGGTGGCCTGGCCAGGCTGAGGCAGTGCTTCTAGGGTTGGAGGGAGCTCTGGTTCCACCTGCTGTTCCCACGGCTGGGGCTGGCCCTGGCCCATGGGGCCGGCAGCACCTGGGCCTGACTCACAGGCCAGCCATGTGGCAGGGCCGGTTCTGGGCTCACACACCCACGGGCAAGGCCCATCCACTCTTCCCTGCTTTGGCCCAAGCCCTCAGGCTTAGCTTCTCTTTCTCTGACCTGAATACCTACCCACAGGACCCCTTTCACCTTCCCCACCGGCAGTGAGTGAGGGGGGAGCTATCAAGGAGGACGGGCAGGGGCTGCCTCATCCAATGTCTTACAAGACTAAAGACGATGATGACTGGGGCCTTGTTCTGCATCTCATGTGACCCCAGTGTGGGCATAAGCAGCAAACCTCTGCATAACTGGAAGGTCAGCTGTGTCATCCTCACCTGCCCCCTGCCAACCAAGCAGAGCCACGAGCAAGCGCAGTGTGTGTGAACCAGGCTCCGTCTGTCCGCAGGTCTCCCCGCCCCACTCGCTCCCGGTCCCGTGGGGGCACAGAGGTAGCCACAGAGGGGAGGCCTGCAGGCGAAGCGGTGCTCGAGCTTGGTTTGGAGGGATGTTTTGAGTTGAGCAGGCAAAGAAAGAAAAAGAATGAGGATAGCATTCTGGATAGAAGCGATGGCATGTTCAAAGGTCTGGGGGTAAGAGAGGCCACAGGGCACTCAGAACCTCCCATCCAGGAGGCCGGCAGACTCTGGAGCTGAAGAAGCAATGGGCAGTCCTTGCCACAAGCGCTCCTTTCCCAACACTTCTGAGCACACCTTTATTTGGGTCAGTGTGGGGTATAAAGTCAAAAAACAGTAACAGATCTTTGGAGCATAACTGTGTTTGGACATTAACTTGCTGTATTTGTCCCTGTACCCTCACCCTGACCCCCTCCCTGGTGCCCACCACAGTCCTGGGCACATGGCAGGAAACTCAATCATCATCTGTAATGTGAATGATTGAGCGGACAAGGGGTGACATGGCCACTTAGAGAGAAATGGAATGGAGCAAAGAGAAGCCAGCACACACACACACACACACCCCGCACCCCCCACCAACCGGTTGTTCTGTCTTTGTAAATTCAAGAAGGTTCCAGTTGTTTTTAGGGCAAAACTTAGCTTTGGCCCGTGCAGTTAGTCATTCTCCGGTTGTGACTTTTTTGGGATTTTTGCTGCTGATGCAACCTGGCGCAGGATTTCCACAGAGCACTGTGTTGAGCAAGCCGAGGCTGCAGAGGAGCGACTGGGCAGGGCCTCCTGGAGCTTGGAAGAGAGCCAAGTGGATGCAAGAAGAGGCAGACTTAAGCAGGGAAGTAAATGTCCACATTGTTGCCCAACCACACCTGGAATGTGTCCCGGGTAGCAGCCTTTGGACTTTCAGGGGACATTTATCTCGGCTGCCAGTGGCATTCAGTCAGCTCAGCACTGAAAACATCGGTTCTCAGAGTAGAGGAAGGCCCTGCTTCAAGCGAATGACAGGGCTCCCCAGGGGGCTGTGAGCCAACTGTCAGATGGGTCCCCCCACCCCACCCTTAGCCTTGGCGAAGGGCTTGGGGTTTGCGCAGTGAGGAAAGTGTACAGATGTGGACTAGCCACAGGTCGGGTCAGCCCTGTTGTCCTTGTCGTGGGGCCACCTCTCAGTCCCCTGGTGTGTTAGTCTGGGTACTTCAGAGAAACAAATCCACAGAAACTCATGTAAGAGAGAGTTTTAGATAAAGGTTAAGTGCACATCAAGAAAACATCCCAACCCAGTGCTGCCTAAGCCCGCAAGTCCAACATTAACCCATATGTCCGACACCAATCCACAAAGTCCTCCTCCAGCTCACAAAACAGATGCAATGATGCCGACTGCAGGGGGAAAGCCGAGTCAGTGAACAGGTAAGCACTCAGCGCTGGCAGGGGTCTCCACACGGCTGCTCCAGCACCCAGGGCTGCATCGGAGTAAGTCCACGTGGCTTCTCCTCAGGGATGTCTTGCAGGAAGTGAGCCTTGCCAGCTGAAACTGGGAACTGCTAAGGCAGCTGCACCCTGGTCCGACCATCACAAACAAGAGACCCGAGAACTAGAAAGGTGAGGCTCACCAAGTCTTTTATCTCTCCTCCTTCAATTAACCCCACATGTGTATATTGGCCAGGTTGGCACAATAAACTACCTACCTCACCTGGAGAGGCTGGGTTACAATGGGTCTGTCCACCATGGAGAAGCTGGTCAGGTTCCCTGCCCTCCACTCCCAGCTTCACCCAGGAGAGAATGATGAGCCCGAATTCCAGCATGTTCTAGAGCTTTCTGCCTTTAGGGAAACTCGATGCTCAAAGCGCCAACTTGGGCCGATTTTCTGGGAAGTTAATAAAGCCTATGTGGACTCACATGAACAGTGGACTCTGGACCTAGTTTTATTTTTTGACCATTTTGGATGATTTTTTTTGTTTGTTTTCTCAAAGAGGCTGGCTGTGTATCAGATTTAGATCCAACACAACAAGGCTCCGCTAGCCAAGGCTCTTAGACACTGTGAAGCCTGAGCAGCCTGTGGGCACCTGGGGGACTAGGCCCTAGAGGCCGCCATGTCAAGGTTCAGGCCAAGACCCAGATCTGGCCTAGCAGCTTCCCGGGGGACAAGAGGGTGATAGCGGTTCATTGCCATGAGTCAACTGCAAATTCTAGGACCTCAAGTTAGAACTTAGCTGTGCAGGGCCTTCATGAAAAGAGAGAAGTCAACAGGCCTCTTCTGGATGGGTGGGAACTACAGACCGTTAGGTGAGCAGTCAGTGCTCCAGTGGAGGGCTTCCGTAGCTGCCAGGATGGGCTGGGTAGCAAAAGGCTGGCAGCCATAGAAAGGGACATGGGGGGAGCCGAGGGCAAACGTCCCCCATCCAATCACGCTTCTAATTGCATGTCCGAGTAAAACTGCCCCCTGGGGTTTTCCATGGCTGTTTTTTCAGAAGCGGATTTCCAGGCCTTTCTGCAGATGGTCTCTGGGTGTGCCTGCACCCGCCCCGCCCCCGCCCCCCCCAGGCTTTGGATTAGATGAACTGTCTGTGAGTGCTTAGCTGCTACATGGATGCTATCTGTGTTCCCGGGCCCTGGGTTGGTGTGTGTTCTTCTGCACCTGCCAAGTGGGCACTTGCTGGAACTTAGGGGAGGGGAGAGGAGACCTGGACAGCTCTCACAGACCACCCTCCCACCCTTTAGGACAGCTGTACCCCAAGCCCTGTTGGTGGAGGTGTTGGGTGCTGGGTGGGGCAGGGCAGAACTGCCCCCCTTGAAAAGGAACTTAGCCTCCAAACCTGCCCAGCAGTGACCTGAAAGGCAGGTACACACACAGTGTGCCCCACATCCCACAGCCCTCACAGGTGCCTAAGCATCTGGGGTAGATAGCCCCCGCCTCCCCCAGGAAGCTTCTTTGTAAAGGCGAATTTCCAAGTCTACCCACTGAGAAGTGGCCCCTCACGTGTGCAGGTGACCATGTGGCTGAGAGATTGGCGTCCTTACAGGTTTTTCTCTGGAACCTGAGCTTGGTACCACACACACATACACATGCATGTGCCTGTGTCGGGCACACTCCTTCCCTGCGATTTCTGCAGAGAAACGGTGACTCTTGCCACACCCACTCTGCTGTCCGGGCTGACTATGTTGTTTTAACTGCCCTCACAGAGCCCTTCCTGGGCCAAGCAGAGGAAATGGGAACCTCTTTACCAAGCTACGCTGTTCTCTGGTGACTGCTCCAGGCATGGCCATTTGGCCATGGGTGTCAAGTCCTCCAGTGGGCAGCTGTGGGGCAGGGAAGAGCGGGGTGCGGTGGGGTGGGGAGCAGGACCCTTGGTTCCAGCCACCTCGGGAGAAAGCATTTGAGCGCATATGGCAGAAGGGCTGGAGAAGTGGCTATGGGTGGCAGTTGTTCCCTGTACACTTGGCTGTTCAGGGATCCTGTAGGGGGAGACCCGCATGCTAACAGCGCTCCCACCCTTCATCCAGTGGACTGCATTACCTTCTGCAGTTTAGAAACATCCTTCCTTGGATGCTCCAAATTCTTCCACCTGCTTGGCTCCATTCTGCAGAGCAAGTAGGCTGGCTCTAGATCCTAACTTGGTTACTCATCAAACGGCTGTGAGTCCTGGCATCTGCCCCAGAGATACTTCACCCTCAGCCCATGGAGGGCAACTGCTCCTGTCCCAGGCCCCCTAGTCCTGTCTGGCAGATGTTTCCCTGACTACCAGCACCCCCACCTTGATTGAGAGCCCCTGTGCTGACACACTGGGGAGGCTCAGGGCTGGTACCTTGCTTCTGATAAGACAACACCCAAGACTGGTTTTCTTTTGTAGTTGGAGTGACAGCTTTGCTGAGTTGAAGAATGGTGGAGTTACAGCAAGGCTAGGAGGCAGCGCCCAGGTATATGCCACGCCTGGAGCCACTCCCAGTTAGCCCAGATAGGGACTCTGCTCTGCAGGGTCGGGTGGGGATGGGATAAACCTATGGGGAGAAATTTACCTTTGGACACCCACTCCTAATGGGGGGGACTAACCCCAGCAGGTGGCCTAAGCCAGTTAAGACAAACAGGTACCTAGAGAGGTTCCCTGGGCCAGGAGAAACATTCACTGCAATAGTGAAAAAGCCAACCATGCCCTTTGCCCTTATTTCCTCTCCCTGATACTACCTCATAGATCTCCTTAGAGATTACTCTGGGTACCATGCAAGGGTTGCCATGAGCCAAAATCGACTGGAGGGGTTCCATTCTAGCCTGGTATACAAGGACCTGCCTGCCTGGCCACGAAGTGCCTCATGGCATGCACAGGTGGTGACTCAGTTGTCTGTGTGCCCAGACTGCACAGAGATGGCGTGGTGGTGGTGGTGGGTGTCCCGTAAATCCCCACCTCCCTTTCCCCCTCAGTGACACAAGTTGCTTACCCATGGGGCGACACCACTTTCAGTGATCATCATTTTTTAATTAAAATACTGTTGTGCCCAGGGGAATGCAGCAGCAATCCTGGCACAGGGTGGCGTAACAAAACAGCCGGGTTCCCATTTTAAATATTTACGATAACTTAAATATACAGACACACACCATGGTCTTTGGCAGAAACCGTTCACAGCACACACACACAAAATACTTTAAAAGAAATACCAAATATCAATCCAAAATATATTAAGTCGCTGTGTGTTTTTTCCCCCCTTCACAATAGTTTTTGCCTCCCACCCCACCTCCCTTTTCTTTTTGCTTTGTAAACAACGCACATGAACCAAATGTACTGTTCGGCTTACGGTGGGGTGAGGAAGATTAAAAAAATATGCAATTGTCCAGCAAATGCCAATGTTTAAAAAGAAAACTTGAGGAACTGTAGGAATAAAATAACACATACATAAAACCTAAAAACAGTAAAGGAAAAAAACAAAACAAAACACAAACACCAATAAAACAAGAGTCACAGAGTCAAGACAAACTGCTGAAATCCACCAGTCACTCCTGGGGTTGAGTTGCAGGGAAGGGCACCAACCTTTAAGACCAGAAGTCAAAGTTTGCTGCTGATGGCAGACTGCCCAGTGGGGCGCTTCACCCCATGTCCAAGGTTTCTGGCCTTGCTTCAGGGTACGGGTAGCTTGAGGAGCCAGCCTCACGGGCACCATTTGGTGATGGGCACTCCGTTCTGAGGACTATTTGAGTCTTGTCTTTCATCTCATTTTCAACAGCAGAGCTTCCTGTCCCCATCCATCCGGCGGGGAACAGGGTCACTCAGGAAACTGACCAGCTTCTCCAGTTTCCTCGGAGCACTGGTATCGATGGGGGGAGGCCCCCCAAGCCCACGCATGGGCATGGCAGATGTCTGTGTGTTGGCTCGTTCATTTCATGTGGCTCAGGATTTACGAGCAAACCAACAGGGTGTTTCAGGAACAAGAGCTGCAGAGCCGTGTCAAGAGGCTAGTGAGGGGTTCGAGATGGAGAAAAAGACAACAGCCAACATCCCATGAATCAACCGGTATCAAACTCCATGGCCGAGAACTTGAGGAGGAGAAAGGGCTGGGCGGCCAGCCAGAAGTCACAGGGAAGGTGGCAGCAGGGGCAGGGAAGCGCAGCGCAGGGGCCAGAATTGGAATCAGCACGTTTCCACCTTCGGTTCCACAAAAGGAATTATATACAAACTGCACAGCACCGCCCAGTCCATTTAAATGGCCCCTGACCCACACCAATCGAGGCAGTCAGGCTAGGGCGTCCGTAAGACCAGTGTCCCCAATGGTTCCCCCAGAGATTTACGTCTTGCTGATGCTAAGGAGGCAGTGAGGAGCTGAGGACAAGTGAAGGTAGCTGGGCACACACACGGCACAAAGGAGACACCGGGGCTGACTCAATTCCTAAACCAGCCTGCCCGCCTGATGTCCACGGGCAGCCAGCCTGGAAGTCAGCCCTCCACACAAAGAGCCCCCTTCCCTCTGACTTAAGTATCAACTGGGCGGTCAGAGGGGGTCCTCTCTCTTCTGACCTTCTGACAGCAAGCCTAGGGCAGCGGGCCAAGGCTGAATCCTCATTTTCCACAGACCCTGGAGGAGGAAGTATGTGGCTAAAAAGCAGGATCTTCCTGGTAAAATGTTAGTGCTCACCGCGCCCCTTGCCCAGAGCGCTCCTGCCAGAGCTCCGGGGACCAGATAATGGGTGGAAATGAGTGCCTGGTTGAGAAGCACAGGAATCAGCAGGTGCAGGGGCTGCTGGAATGGCCGGGTGGCAGATGCTGAGGAGGGCAGGAAACAGCTGAGTCTCTTTCAGATCAGTATCTCCACCATGTCTGACAAGTCCTGGGCTCTGGATGTGGCTACAGAGTCTGGGGAGAGACAAGACCACAGCACAAGTCCATCAGGGTGACCACTTGGCTTTTAAAGAAGCCTGCCACGTTCTGAAGAGAAGTCCTTTTGGGCGCATCAGCTTCTCCCAGCAGCCCCTCACAATGCTCTACTCCCGCATCCACCCCCAGCCGAGCCTTCCCGTCTCTGATGTGGAAGACTCATTTGTTTCTAACTTTGAACTAATTGGTCAGAGGGAACGGTGGCGAGGCCTGAGGGAGGGAGGCTACAGGATTCTTTACATGCCTGTGGTTCACTGAGCAAGTAAGGCACAGGCAAGTATGCAGAGGGGAAGGGGAAAGGGGCGCACAATTGTCACACTTCTCCTTCCCAGACTTTTTGGACAGTCTATTAACTGGAGAGCCCCGAACAGGAGAACAACCACGCTCCATGGTCTTAGCTGTTCGGAGAGGCAGTGAAATATATCGAGAAAACTAGGCAAGCAGAGAAAAAGTGCTTCTCGTTTTCTCGCTTGCTTTGGGGCTGTCTTTAATCAGGGCCCCTCATCCTCCACTTATGTATAAAACAGGCCAGCACATGCACATTAACATGGCGAAAGACCCTGCTCACACCTCCTGAGCCGTCAGCAGGGGTGGGCCTAGGAGGAAAGGACCTGGGGTCCCAGTGTTGTGAAGCTGGCCCTTCACAACAGAAGCCAGGGTGGGGCACTTACCTGGTGAGGCTGTCCGCTGGCTACGGGTGCCCCCCGGAAGGCTGTCGGGCTCCTGCACCACACACGTCGGGGCGCTATCCAGTGGGCCATCCGTTTGGGCACTCCCATCTTTGCTCCCGTGTTTGGCATGAGTTAGGAAAAGGGCTGTGCCCGCTGGCTCCCCTGCAGGGGCCTTGTCAGCTGGGAAGACAGAAGGTTGAGGGTGACCGATCAGCAAAGAACCGCGAGTGAAATGGATGTCTTAGGGTCACAGCTTGGCACACGCGGCTGACTCTTGATAGGCCCAAGCGTTCCAAAGTGGGTAACTGTGAACAGGTTTCCAAAAGCTTTGGACGGTGAAGCTCTTCTTTCTAGATTAGATCCTGAAACCACCACGGGCTCCAGAAGAGGGGCGCTACGTGTTTAGGGTTGGTGCGGAAAGTGCAGCCACAGGAGCAGCTCTAGGGGTGGGGTCAGGGTAGAAGGTGACGGTGTCCTGGGAGACAGGGTGGTGCCTCGGGTGCACTCTACGTTTGCAGGACAGGAGTGAGCTGAAGGACCACTCCCGTAAGGGCCAGAAGGTAAATTGGTTTGCCTACGAGACACCGCTTTGGCAAGAAAGGCCTGACACTTTGTGTTTGGGTCGCAGAGAAAGTACCCTGCTGTGGTGCCCGCCAGCCTCCTCTTACCTAGAGTCATGTGGGCAGAGACATCTGCTTGCTGCTCACTGGAGGGCAGCCCTGGCCAGCCTGGGGTGCCGGCCGCAGCAGCGACAAAGATGGATGGCACAGATTTGGCGGGCCGCAGGGAGCCCTGGGTGGCCTTGGCAGGGTCTTTCCTGGAGCGCTGCTGAAGAACCTTGATCACGGCGTCCTTCTCCAGGATCTGGGCGTGGAGCACCTTTAACCTGAGGGGGGCAGGGTGAGACAGGATGATGAGATCAGATGGTCCAGCAATTCCTCTTCCCCCTTGCCCTGGCACAGGGCCAGGAGTGGGCCTTCACAGCTCTGGCACCACCTGCTCTTGGATCCTGGACTCTGAAACCCATGGGCATAGGGCCCTTTTTACACCAGCAAAGACAGCTCACCAAGAGATGGATTGTAAACCTATCTGATGATGGCCCTGGTCCCAGAGGGCAGTGGCCCAGAGCTGACTGACCACCACAGGAGCTCGGCTGATATGTGTGTACTTTTGAACCAGGGTTGAACAAATGGAATTCACATTGGGCCTCTGGAATGAAGATATATATATATATGTATATACTTTTTTAAAGAAAACAACTAGTTACTCCCAAAGCCAGCAGCCTTTCCACATCCTGTGATAACATAGGGCGGACTCCATGGGAAAGCCTTCTGGACTGACCCGGGGACGGGGTAGGGAGATGGGGACCCAGAATGTCACCCAACCCGTGCACAGCCAGCATCCTAGATTGTCCAAAGACAGCAGGGACAAGCAGGTGGACACACACTGCCCTGGAGTGCCAGACCCTGGTCCGCTCAGAGGCAGGGGGGCCCGCGGATGCGTTAGGGAGAGGGGCCTCTCTATCAGGGATTAAGGACAGGGACCGGGCATTGCCACCCTTCCCAACCCCTTCCCTCCTCCCGGCCTGCAGTGCCGAACCTGCTCTCCATTTCCTGGTGCCTGTGGCCGCCGACCAGCAGGCCCTCGTTGAAGCTGCTGCTGGGCGAGGGCTGGGGGGAGTGTCGGATGAGGGTGGTGTCGCGCTGGGCGGCAGCTGTGGCAGCTGCGTCCATGGCAAACTGCCTCATGGCCCGTTCCTCCAGATACTTCTGCTCCCACTTGGTCATGTCGGCTTCCAGTGCCAGGATCTGCTCCTCCTTCTCCCGCAGCTGCTCTGACAGCCTCAGTGCACTGAGCTCTGGGGACCCGCCACTGCTACAGCTCAGGGTGCCTGCCTGTCTCTGCAAAGCAAGGAGTACTGGGGTCAAAGGCGGAGGCGGGACCATTGCAACCAGCCACGTGCGAGGACTCGCTTATATGGATTTGCTCAATGATAACACCCTGGGCTCCTGAAAGTACCCTAAGATATAGCAGATGACATAGGTCCCCAACACTGTCCTGAATCCCATGGCTATGGGTATAGGAAAAGTCAGGTCTTCACAACATAAACTAGAACTCAAACTCATTGCTGTCAAGTTAATGTCAACTGATGACTCCCCCCCCCCCCCCCCCCCCCCCCCCCGCCCCCGTGTTACAAAATAAAGCTGATCCACAGGCATTGCTTGTCTGTAATCTTTACAGAAGCAATTTGCCAGGCCTTTCTTCTGTGGTCCCTCTCGTGAGTTTGGTCCCTCAGCCTTCAGGGTAGCAGGTGAATGCAAGCCATTTCCACTACCCACAGACCTTTGCATAGGTGACCCTATAATCTTCAAGCTGGGAAAGTATCAGGCAAACTCGGAGACCCGTCACCCTATATGTGTGGGAAACGAGTGAGGCCGAACTCTAGCTGGTTTGCAAATGCAAGGGCTCTTTACACAGAAGTCCCAAAGGAGGATAAAGATTCGGGATCAGGGTGACCATCTTCTCTCCTGGTCTTGGGGAGAGACAGACTAAGAGTTGGCTGGTCTTTCTTCTACATCAAGGTTCCACTGAATTTCAACCTGGCATCAGAGGTCCTGACCTTTATTCACAAGAGTCCAAGGACTCTGGCTCCTGCTTCTGGCTGAGGACAGACCGAGAGCCTCGTGTCCTGGGAGGCTGGACAAACCAATGGCAAAGCCGCTGCTAGGACTGGTGGCTGGGCAGGGCCTTGCAGCAAGGGAGAAACACGGACCACTCTTGAATTCCAAGGGGGCTGTGGCCGAGATTTGAGCAGGGGCTCCCAGAGGTCCTGGACTTGGTTCCTAGCACAGGAGCCCTGGGAAAGGGCGGGAACTAACATCCCCAGACTGCTTCTCACTGGGCCACCTTCACAGGCCTTTGGGGCTCACCTGCTGCGCACGCAGAGCCTTGAGTTCCTGCTCCAGGCGCGTCCGCAGACGTAGCTCCAGCTGCTCGCGCTTCTCACAGGCGGCTTGCAACTGCCCGAGAGCCTGCTGCAGCCGCTCCACCTTCTCCACGTAGGCCTGCTTCTTGCGCAGCTCCTCCTCAGCTCGTGCCGCCCGGCCCTGGGCATTGCTCAGGGCCTGCTCCAGCAGCTCGGCTCGCCGCCGTTGGTCCTCAATGGCCCCGCGCAGCAGGGCCGTCTCCCGCTCCAGCTTCTCCTGCTCCTGCTGCTGCTCGTAGCCTGCAGGAAGCAAGAGCAGTCTGCTCATCCTCTGAACGTAGAGGTGATGGTGAACACCCTGGGCTGGCCCTACGGAGCGCTCACTCCGTGCCGGATATGACAGCAGGATTCCATCTCATCCTGCCAACAACCTGGCGTCAAGCACCACGATCAACCCCACTGTCCACAGGAGGAACCGGAGGCTCCTGCTAAGTCCCAAGTAAATGGTGGAGCCTGACTCGACTCCTGGGCCCTCGCTGTAACAAGTGGCACTCCACAAACCGCAAACACCTGCTTCTACCTGGTGTCACCTTTTCCAAAATATATTCGTCACTTCCCCTGACCTTCCTGGTGACACTAGAGACTGTCCAGGTAGGAGCTGTGATACTCGATTACAGATGGGGAAGTGGGGGTGAGACCGACTGTCCTATGGTCACCATGCAGGTGGGAGGAGATAAAGGAAGAAGACAGTCGCCGTTTGCTGAAGGAAGAGCCAGGCAGGCATTCGTGCAGCTTATTCTACCGAGGCCCCCCAACAACAGCCCCTGGAGGCAAGACCCATGACTCGAAACCAGATGAGGTGGCCACAGGGGTGAAGAGAATGGGTTCCAGGTCAGGCTGCTAACCGCCAAGTCGGCAGTTCAAAATTACCAGCCACTCCAAGCAAGTGAGATAGGCTTTTTCCTCTTGCCGAGATTTAGTCTCAGAAGCCCACAGGGCAGCCCCCACCGCCCTCCAGGGTCACTACGAGTCAGCTCGATGACAGTGAGCCTGCGTGTGGAATGCGCTCTGGTCGGAGCCGTCACCATCACGTAACTGAAACGGCGTTTCAGATCACGTGGTTTTGTGGACACAGCACTGGTGGTGGTGCTGCTGCTGAGGTTTTTAGGGCTGATCTGGTCACATTTTCCGATATTTTAGTTGCAACACCGTGGTGACTCGTATGGGTGGACCTGAATCGATACTTTTTTTGAGAAGGAAGTCATAACTACGGGGAAAGGAGGGGAAACGAGCTTCTGCCCAGTTACTGCTGTTGTAACGGATACTGTGGTAACTCAAAGCAGAAAGATTTTACCAAACAATTTACCATCATTGTTCACAGAATCCAAGAAATATTACATTTAAGCAATTTACAACTACAACGATCACATATGGCTCTGTCACTAAAATGGACGATAAACATCCCTAGAGCTTCTATATGGCCTGGCAGTGAAGGAGGTCCATGGGTTGGGGGGTTGACACTCTCTGCTCCCTCACCAGTGACAGCAACCCCAGGCCCACTGCCCAGAGACTTTCTCCATGCAGCTTGGCTAAACAAGGCCCAAGCCAGACGGCCAGTCTTCTGGCTGGTCCTCCAGGCTTCGTGCAGCTGCCGCTGGGCAATTTTGGCTGCTCTCCCTCTCTGCACCAGTGAGTGTAAAGGCTGCCCACCCTGCTGTGGCGCCAGAGGGGCACGGCAGGGCCTGCCTGGTGACCCCAAAGGAACAGCCCCGAGAGCAGCCCTAGCTGGTGGGATTTCTGCTACATGGAAATTCTCTACAGTCCCGTCCCACACCCCTAGCTTACTTCGCCCTCGAGAGGCAGCTACTGTGTTGACTTGAGAGTGTTAAGGTTTTCATGTAAGTTAGTGTGGTTCTAAGTCTCCAAGTTCTGGAACAGAATGGAAGGCTTGGGATTATGGGACTGAGAAGGGCCCAGGGGCGGGAGGAAGCCACAGGCCATGCGCGTGGGGCCACTCTGGATTCGTACAGGCTACAAGTTGGCACTGACTCGTGGGCAGTGGGTTTGGGTTTTCTTTTGGTTTGGGACTCAGGCTGGCTTCATTTTCTGGCACAGAGGGAAAGGTGGGAATGGAGCTGGGCTCAGATGACAACCCACTTCTTCCTGTGTTTAGGATCTGCTCACTGCCTGCACCTCACTCCAGCCTCTCGGAGGTACGAAGGGCAGGGAGGTCCCACCTTGGGCCCACCCTCAAAGAACCGTGCCAGAGCTACAAGAGGCAGAAACAGGGCTTGAGGTCCCCAGGGTGGGCAGGCCCTACCCAGAGGGGTCGGTACTGAGCTCTGCATGGCTTGCTAAGATGGCACTGGTGATAAGGACCATACTTTGGTGCCAGATGCTGACTCAAAGTGAAACCCACTGGAGTCTAGTTGCCTGGGAATTCCGAGACCCCTCAGCAGCCCTGCAAAATGGCTATCCAGAAGCAAGTCAGAGTGGCTTGCAGCCCTGCGTGCAGAGGGGTCATCGAACCAGCACTATGCGTTCCGCAGCTTCATACCGAGTCCTCTGGGCCAGCGGTTGGCGCTCCGGGTCATCCCCAGCTACCAAATCCACTGCCAGCGTCCACTCCCACTCAAGAGCAGCCCTGTAAGGCAGGGCAGAACTGCCCGTGTGTTTCGACTAACTCTTTGCGGCCGCAGGAAGTCCCATCTTTCTCCCGCAGAGCTGCTGACCCTGCACTTAGCAGCCCAATGGCTACTCACTACCCCACTCCAAACCCGAACCCCCAGCCATCAAGTCCGCGCCACCCCTGTCAGTAGGGTTCTGAGACTGTAACTGCTGACAAGAGCAGAAAACGCGGTCTCCCCGCCCCTCCCCAGCGAGCTGCTGGCGGTTCCAAATGCGGGCCACGTTGAGATCTCAGCCTAACACCTAACCACGACACCACCAGGACTCCCCGGCGAGGACCCCATAAAACCGTGGGCCCGTGGATCTTGAGAGGCAGGTCAGCGTCAGAAAGGTCCCGGGCCGGAGTGGGAGCCACGGTGGGGCATGGGGGGGCGCACTGGGCGCTCGAGGGTACAGGGTGGTGCGCTGGGCTAGCTGGCTTTCAAGAGCCTTTAGCCCCGAAAGGCCTTCCTCTCCTGCTCCCTTCCGGGTCACTTTCTTTCCTCCCAGAGCCGGGCTGAAGGGCGCCAGGCAGCGCGGCGGCTGCAGGCGCGGCGGGGGGCGGGCCGGAGCGGAACAGCCCGGCGCTCTGGAATGTCAGGCATCCAGGTCACCCGCGGCTGCGAGCTTAATGGCTCCCGAGAGGAGCCAAGAACAGCGCCGCGGCGCTCCCTCCCCGGGGAGCGGAAACACCGCCAGGCCCGCCTCCTCCCTCCCCTCGCTCAGCTCCAGGCAGGCTCCCAGAAACCCGCCCCATCCCTTCCTTTCTCTGCAGGACCAGGCCCCCAAACTCTCCCCTCTAGGGGCAGAACACCCTTTGAAGACCTCACAGCACCCACTGAGGACAACCTAGCCAAACTCAGGCGGTGCTGCTGCGGGAACTGGTCAATTCCCACTCAGCCAGTCACGCGACCGAGCAGAACAGCCCCACAGTGGTTCCCAGGCTTCTCATAACTGACTGCCATGAGTAGATTCCGACTCAAAGCTACCCCCACAGGTTGGCCTGCCCCTGTGGGCTTCCAAGACTGTCTAGGGGTGTAGAGAGACTTTCTTTCTCTCCAGGAGCGGCTGGTGGGTTCGAACTGCTGACCTTGTGCTTAGCAGCCCAGTGCATTAATCACTAGGCCACCAGGGTTCCTCATGATGTGTTAGGAGATGACTGCATCCTTCTGCAAAGCAGCTGGATGAGTTTGAACAGCCAACTTTTCCCGTAGTGGGCCAGGGCTTAACTATTGAACCCAGCTATTCCGTCAGTCTGTACTGTGTACCCACCTTCCCTGCCCTGGGCTTGGAGTCTCCCATTCAGAGCTGGCTGTGTCCAGGGGTCTGACACACCTTGAAGGAGGAGGGGGATATTCCAACCAGTGCCCAGTCCTCAAGTTGGTTCTCCAGTTCTGGACATCCCTACTATCTGTGCCCCTCACAGCGGGTTTCCTTGCCGCCCCTCCTTCCTCAAGGTCACTCTCACCCCAAGTCTACTTGTTCTACAGATGCATCAAATATTACAACAGTACTTGGTAATAACTAACTGCTTCTCTGGCTCCTCCCTCCTGCCCCTTGGTCATCCTGTCTCCCCTGACCTTCTTCCCCTGGTAGCTGTCTGGACTCCCACTCTCTGCCCAGTGCATGCCAGGTGCCAGGACAATTCTACTAAATGGACAAATGCATGGCCTGCTCGCCCATGAACTCATCCACTCCTTAAGAAGGCTTCCACAAGCCCCTTCTTTAGACTGGACTTCTTGATTAAGCTCCAGGAACCTACAGGGGCTTCTCCCCAGAACCCCCTCCCGCTCTACCACCACTACCAAAGAACATGGAATTTTTCCCATGAACTTTCGGAAGCCCCTTTGTTTTGGGAGCCCTGGTGGCATAATGGTTACCAGTTGGGTTGTGATCCTCAAGGTTGGCAGTTCGAAACTACCAGAGAAGCTCCTTGGGGGAAAGCCGGGCTTTCACTACCATCAATGGTTACAGCCTCGGAAACTCCAAGGGCAGTTCGACCCTGTCCTTATCCGGTCGCTCGGAGTTGGCAGTGAGTTCGGTTTTGGTTTGGTAGGCAGCGGATTATGTTCTACCCTGTCTCTGATTGGATCCCACCCCATGGCAGTTAAGTTTGGGGAGTTGTCTCCAGGCATCTCCACTCGGTCACACTGCTCTGGCCTCAGTTCTGCCCAGGGCTCACATTCCCGTTGTGTGTCTTCAAACTGCTGGGGAAACTTGGCCTCCTCTTCTCCTCACCCTCGGCGCCTCCAAGCCTCTCCTGGATCTGGCCCGCTGCACTTCTGCCTCAGTTACACTGTGCTTCCAGGAGCCACCACGATGGTCGGCACCCACACTGAATCGCCCGTCAACAGAGAAGCAAATCTCACTCTTCTCTGGAAGCCAACACCTGTTCCTAGTCCAGTGTGCTGCGGGACACCCAGTGGGTAATTCAACAAGCCTACGCTCAAAAAGCACTGCTTTGGCCCGGGGGAGGCTGTTGTGGCGCCCCCACCCACATGCCCACCAGGTTTCTCAGTGGGGCCCATACTCACTCTGAGCAAGCAGCTTGGCCACCATGTCCTGACTGCCGGCCTGGGCCTCTTGTGTCTTGCTTGTCAGGCGGCGGTTTGCAGATTCCAATCTCTCTGTTTCCAAAGAAGAGAAGATGCTTTAGTGTGAAGCTTCCCTGCCTGGGTTTTCTCTGGAGCCCTGTCGGGGGTGGGGGTGCACTCTATAAGCTAGACAGGGCTCAGAAGGAGGCGTTGGGGTTATCTCGGGGTCTCAAGCACCCCTTCAGGACCACAGTGGAAGGAGGGGACCACAGTGGAAGGAGCTCTGGAGGGGCTGCAAGGTCCTGAACACAAGGACTCTCAGCCTGGCCCCCTTGCATCAACTTGTACTTGGTTTTGCAGAGGACGGAGATTCTGAAACGTCCCTGGGAACAGCGGGTTCAAGCCCTCCAGACACCCCTTGCTGCCACCCGCACCACTGCCTTTACCTCTAAGATCCCTGTTGAAGTCCTGCAGCCTCCGCATCTCACTGTCCATTTTGTTCCGCATGGTCTTCTCAAGGGCCTCGCGCTTGGAGGAGGCTCTCGTCAGGCTCTCGTGGGCCTCCGAGAGCCGCTGGAGTTCGCCTTCCAGCTGCAGGAGGCAGACAGCAGAGCTGAAGGGAGAGCTCCCCAGGGGCTGGAGGATGCAGCCACCAAGGCCCTCCCCACGGCCCAGGCTGACAGCTCCTCGCCTTCTGAAATGGGGATAGGAGTGTGGATACAAAGCAGGAGCCAAGACTCCAGGTGGCTACAACAAGGTGGTCAGAAGCTCGGAGCCTCCTGAGCGAAACTAGATGATGAGGACCGCAGCCATGGCCCAGAGTCTGATCCCTTTGGACACTACTGGTCACAGGAAGCCATGAGGCAGCCTGCTCAGACTGAATCTCAACACACAGCTGGGAAGCTGATGCAGGGGGTCAACAGACCCCAGTCTGAGCTGGCCTCATTGCCCGCCATCCATCCAAGAGGCCAGCCTGGGGCCGAGCGCCCCTCCCACTTGGCTGCCAGCAGGTTCCACACGTGCTCCTAGCTGGCTCTGCAATTCCAATAAGGCGTTGTTGTTTTTTTCCTTTCCCCAAAAGGAGGGGCTTGCTCTGTGGCCAGGCTTGGGCTGGAACAGACTTGCTGTTGTGTCAGGGACACAAAGGGCTCTCTGTGGGAGGTGTCCAAGGGAGGGGGTGTGTTCAGGGCAAGGGTGCGAGCCTGCAGGGAGCTGGTGAATGGGCTCTTTCTAACCACCGCTGGCTAGCAACTGCTCACGCTCCCGGCCTGCTCGGTGGGCCTCACACGGCTGCTCCTCAGCTGTCTAGAGTCAGCAAGGGAGGGTGCGTGGGGTGGGGGTGGGGAGGACGTGTAAAGGCGCACAAAAGCCTTTCCTGGCCCAAGTTTTCAGGCTTCTGTCTGCTCTTGGACTACCTACTGCCCTCCCTGCCCCCTGAGGCCCCAGCAGGGCATACCTTCTCCATGCGGCCAGCCTTTTCTACGGAGCTCCCCAGCTCTCTCTGCAGCCTCTCGTTGTCTCTCTGGAGCCTGGCATTCTCCCGCAGCACAGTCTCCAGCTGGGCCAGGTGGGCACTGCCCGAGGGGGCCAAAGAGGCCTGGATGCTCATTGGCCCTTCCACTTCAGGTGGATTGAGGGAGCCCAGGTGTCCGTGGGCGTGGGCATGAGCGGCAGGGGGTAGAGGTGGGGGGTGCTCTTGGGGCTGCTGCATGTACTGATATTGCTGTTGCTGCTGCTGCTGCTGCAGGAATACTGGGGGCACCTGGGTCTGCAGGATCCTGGGGAACAGAAGAGACAGTGTTCAGAAATAGTGTTCAGATGCCCACAGCTTCTATCCCAGGGTGTCCCCACATTGGCAGGCTGGGAAGACCAGCAGACTTAGCTTCCCCACAGTGCTAGGTGGCAACATTCTTCCAAAGAGGATCTACCCAATCAATACCCTCAAGGGACACAGGAGCCGGGCTGGAGGAGATTAACGCCACGATATCCAGTCTCACAGTGGTGTAGGTCTTGGGATTGGGCTTCCTAGGCAACCAGCCTGAATAAAGCACTTTATGTATGCACACTAGACCCTTCCATTGGATGGGAGCTGCCTTTGGGGTCTGGAGGTCCCTTCGGTCACTTCTGAGTCCACAGCCTTGCTAAGGCCCCTGGCCCACTCTATGGCTGCTGCTGTTGCCAATGGCCAGTTCAGACCTTACCCTAGTGCTCACCACATGGCATGCCCAGGTCTTCACCCTCCTAGTCTGGGTCCTGCCCAGCCCCTCAGACCCACGTTCAGAAGACCCAGGTTAAGGTAAGCATGGCGAGCCAGATGCTACAGTAGGAAGCTACTGTGGTGCTGGAGTCTGACAAATAAGAATGCCAGTCCTGGCTCCAACTCTTAACTCTGGGCAGGTGCCTCGGTCCCATGGAGTCCGCATTCCTCTGGGAGTCACCTTGCCCCAGAGATATCCTTAAGGCCTGGCAGAGTGCTAGGCGGGGCAGACCCATCTATCATGGCAGCCCCACCTGCACCTCTCCTAGGATTGACCCCTGGCAATCCTTAGGTGCCAGAATAAGTGTGATCCTGACAAGGGATGGTCTTAGGAGCAGGGCTGCCTCTGGACATTGCTGTAACCCGAGTTTGGGGACAATGTTCCCCTGGCTTCTAGAACTGGTATGATAGCACCCTCATGGCCCAGCGTCGCAGGAAGGAACAAAGAGCAGGAGGCAGAGGAAGCTAGCATGCCTTTCTGGGACCGAGAGTCTCCACTTAGCTAAGAACCCAGCACCCCAGCTTCGTGACGTCAGCTGCCCAAGATCCAGAAGCTCCACACACATTTAATTCCACTTCAGTGTCCAGTACCTCAGCCAGAGTGGCCACCCCCACCCCAACCCCCGAGTCCCATCCCCACAGTCGGCCCAATGACAAGCCTCATCTGAGCTGGGGACACAAGAGGCTAAGCCAATGTCCTCTCACTCCTTAAAGCTGAGGGCTAGGGAGAGGGTCCCCAGTGAAAGGTCCCCACGCTCCTTTCACTGCTAAATTCAGCCGCTCTGGGGTGGCTTCGAGACCAAGCAGATACAGCTGGCATTCTTTGGGCATGACTGAGTCCAAGAAGGAAGAGTCTCCTGGCTTTCCATTCTCCCTGTCCTCCCCGCCCCGCCCCAGCTTTTGGTTCTCCAGAAAATAGTCTGCTTCCTTTCCACGACATTATCTTTTCCTGACAGGGTTCTATATGGCTGGTCCAAAAGAAACCACAACTCAGCTTCCGAACCCCTTCCGGACACAGCCCTGAGAAGGGAGATAAGGTAGGGAGCCTGGGGCAGGGGGGCGGAGGCTCCAACCTCTGATTCCTCCATTCCAACGCCATTGCGTCACCCATTTCTCAAGAGCAAGGAAAGGCATCTTTCCCAGGGAAAGGCCAAATGCTGGGAACATGGGTGACTAAGTGACGACTCAGCAGGCCGGGGGACTTTGACCTTCGGCTATAAGAGGAAGGGGGTCTGCAGGACCTCAGGCCCCTCTGCTGGGGCTTCTGGGATCTCAATGTCAGCAAAGATGGGTCCTGTGTCAACCCGTCAGGAGGAGGTCCCTGGGCCAGAGAGAAACCTGGGCAGTCTCCTTTCTAGGAATCCACATATTTGCCAACGAGCTAAGCTTCTCGGACAGGGGGTCCTTTTGAAAATAGGGAACGTAAACCCTCCCCATTGGCTTCCCTTCACTCTCAGAACCCCAACATAGATAGACCCTTCTTCCCTAACCCAACAGCCTCCACAGGCTCAGGTACATGGGGGAGGGTAATGGTGATGCAGCAAGGCAGCTGCCACCGCAGTGGAGAAGGGGAGAGGTCTGCAAGGAGGCCACATGCACCTTCCTGCTTCCCGTGAGCAATGCCTTCCAATCAGCCCCCAAAGCACACCGCCACCATCCTCTTAAAATCCGCTAGGGATGGCAGTTCTGTTACTTAACTGAGAAACGATCTGGCAATGATTCCCAACCCTTGTCCTTGGGAAGCTCCCTCTGAAATCTGACCTTGAGCCCACTGCTGGAATCCACGTCCATTGGGACCCTAGGCTAGTTGAATGCCAGGCAGACACTGGCGCCATTCACTTGATGTGCCCAGACTACTCAAGGTGTGCAACCTAGGCCAAGTCCTGGCTCAGCTGTAGAAGGGGTTCGATCAGGCAGCCCCCAGGGCAGGTTGGGGTCTCGCCAGCCCCGACATGTGTTAAGATCCTGAAGCTCTCTGCTCTGGGAGACCCACACTGGGAGAGCCAAGCATTGGTGCTGGAAGACCAAGGTGGGAACAGTTACCTGATTTCAGCATGCTGGAAGTGCGGGTTGCCTCTGGTGTGGTGAGATGGTTCCCACTGGCATCCCCTGGGACCCGGGAAGGCGGCGATGCTCTCATGCGCTAGTACAACTTGTGGATACTGAGGTGGGGGTCCTCGGGGCTCTGGGCCCTCGGCAAGGGGGCCCCTGGGTAGGGGTCCCTGCTGGTTTCGGGCCAGCTGGGGGAAGCTGTGGGAGGAGCTCATGTGGCTCGGGGCCCTGGCACCATTCCTCTCCAGAGACAGCTGCAGGAGCCGCTCACTCAGGGAGCGCACGTGCCCGTGCCGCAGCTCCTTCAGGGCCTCGTCCTGCCGGCGGCTGCCTCCCAGGGCCCCACGTGGCTCTCGCTCGCTGGTGGGAGGCCGGGAGCCTGCCTGCTGGGCCGCATAGTACTGTGAATGGGCTTTGGCCTCCTCGTAGGTGGGCAGCTCCTCTCCCTTGCTGGTCTGTGGGCCAAGCCGATAGAGGGTGTTCTCTGCCAGGTGGGCCTCCCCACCCTGATGCTCCTGGCCCTGGGGTTCTTGTCGTGTGGCCTGCTGCAACACCTGACTATCCTCAGGTGGCAGGATCTCCGAGGAGGCTGGGGGGCTCCCTGTGCCCCCAGCCCCACCCCGCAGGGCCTGCTGCTGGATGGCCAGCAGCGTGCGGGTCTCGGTCAGGTTGCCATAGCGCAGCTGCTCCTGGATGAGGCGATGCAGGACTGTGCCCGAGGAGTCTTCCAGTGTCCTCATGCTTCCGGGCTGGCACACGCCCACTCCCGACAGTGGCCAGCAGCACCTGGGCGGGGAGAGAGCCAGCAATCAGTGAGAGCGAGTCGGGAGGGGAGGACTTTCCATCACTAGTACAGAGTAAGGCTTGGTGGCATAGCGGGCACACGCTGGGCTGCTAACCGCAAGGTCATCAGTTTGAAACCACCATGGGAGAAAGACGGGCCTGTCTTCCTCCATAAAGAGTCACCATGTGGGAAACTCACAGGGAATCATTCTATTCCGTCCTGGATCGACAAGGTACCAGCGAGCTTAGGATTTGGTTTTGGGGGGAAGGGGTAGCCAAGCCTGGGTTCATGTACCAAGGCTGCCCCCTCCTGATAAAGGCAAGTTCTCTAACCTCTGAGCCTCAGTCGATCCAAAAAAAATGGAAAGAATACCAGCCTCATACAGCGGAGCACTGAAAGCAGCAGTAGCTGTAGGGCTCCAAGGACACTGCAAACGCTTAGCAAGTGAATGCTAAGCAAATGCCATTCTGGAAATTGCTATACCTAGGGAAAGACAACCGCGGCCAGATGTTCATCAACCAGTAACAATGGCCCCTGTGGGTAGCTGTATGAGGGCGGACAGGGCAGGTCCACAGGAACCAGCTAAGATCTAGCCTGGTCTACCCAACACGAAGCAAGCCTGAGCCAGCCCCACCACCTCTGACCCCTGAACGCACTACCCATTCCTCTGAGCCAGTCAGCTCGGCTAAATCAAGGTCTATTGATAGAACGAGCCCAGGGCTCCTAGTCAAGGGTTAGCAGGAAGGAGAGAAATGCACCTGGACTGGTAGACTGAGGTTAAAACTTTACAATAGGACCATGATTGTGAGCTAAGGCAAAGTTTTCCCTAACATCAGCAATACCACTGGAGCCAACTGGAAGAGCTGAAGGGGTCTAAGGTCTCTGGGACCTCGGGGCACAGGGCGCGGACAATCCAAAGACGGGTTTGCCTTCCAGGACTGGCCTCTTTGAGACTCAGGCCCTTGGAAGGCTGCCCATGTCACTGGGTCTCCTTTCCACAACCTTCTCCAACACAAACCTCCAAGCCTGTATTCAGGGAAAACCAAACAAAGCCCATACTTCCACTGATCCTGTATATGGGGTGGGGGGGAAAGGGGGAGGGACGGGTAACAGGAGAAATGAGGCCCTCCTGCGGCACAAAACTAGTCGCGCCCCGCCCCCGCTTGGTTTTGGTATGCAGTGAGAGCCGCCATCACTAGACCACTCCCCCCTCCCCAGGCCTCTAAGGAGTGGGAGGGTGCTACCGGACTGGAGGGGTCCTCTACTGCCAATCTTTCTGTTACACACACACACACACACACACACACACACACACACACACACACACACACAGCATGGGCGAGCAATAAGAGCTTCTATACACACACACACACACACGTTGAAAGACCCTAAAATTTCCATAGGCAAAACAATCACCTGGAGGGCAATTTGCCCTGGATTTTCATCAGTGGCAGGGCATTTCTTAGGTTAATCACTGTCTGAGCTGCCTCCGGCTGAGGCCATGGGTGCGGCTCAAAGGAATGCAGGATCGGGCCGCCAGATTCCCGGCCCCCAACGCTGTGGGAGCGCAGGGCACAACCCCAGGGCTTCCTCGATCCCAGGGTTTTTTTTTCCCACCAAGCCCCTCGGGAACACATCCTTCCCGACCCCAAGGGACTGAGCTGTACCCCCGACCCCAACTCAGCCCCTGCTGCACTGGCGCGCCCGGCTGACAGCAACCTGCGCCCCTTTCGAAGCGCCTCTGCGCTTTGGGCCTGGGCTCACGCTCGCCCGAGGAATCGGCGCAAGTCCCTCAAGGAGAGCGCGCTCGGCGGCCGCGGGGCACCGGGAGCGGGCGAGGGCGGGCGGCGGCCGCCAGAGGTCTCTAAGCGTCCCGGGTCCGCCTCCCGGGTCCGAGCCCTCTTTGTTTTCCGAATACTCCAGCGCTGACGTCAGCGGGCTGGACTGCGGGCTGCATTCTTGCTCTGTGAGAGCCGGCTGGTGGCTCCACGGAGGATTTTCCAAGGAAGACAAAGACGAATTCCTAGGCTAGTTGGGGGCAAAGACACCTGTACCCCCCTATCGAAGCAAACAGACCTCCAACGCCCTGCAACTTAAATTCGACGCAGCCCCTCCAGGGCAATCCCCCCGCTTACGTCCCCCCCCCCCC
>NW_022111322.1:1274470-1281368 GCF_000313985.2 Echinops telfairi | reverse complement strand
TTTACAGCCTTGGAAACCCAAACGGGGTTCCACAGAGTTCTACTCTGCCCCATGTAGTCTCTGTGAATTGGCATGGATTTGATGGCAGCGGGGTTATGAGTGAGACTTGACTAGGTTTGGTTTTAACAACTGAATCACCCGGCACCTGCATCTCTGCGTGAGCTATCACCCACGATCTCTTCTGAGGGAATTCAGTCCTCATCCCTGTTATAAATGCAGCAACCAAGGTTCAGAAAGGCTGTTGTTTGCCCAGGTAAGTGTGTAGCCAGGTAATTGCCGAGCTGCCCAGTTTCTCAATCTCAAACTGACCACCAGAGTCTGGGCACCGACCTTCTTCACAAACCTTCTCTAACCTCTACCCTCCTCTGCCTCCCCACCACCTCCATCCCTGACCACCCTGGACCACTCCACACATCTCTCCACCAAGATGGTCCCGACAGACTTCCATCCCTGGTTATCTTTAAGCGATTTCCAGAGCCTGTGCAGGTGACCAGGGTGGAGAAAACGTTGCAAGCTTAAAAAGCTATTTCCTGGCTAGAGACAGT
The DNA here is from genome assembly GCF_000313985.2 of Echinops telfairi. Lineage (NCBI taxonomy): Eukaryota > Metazoa > Chordata > Mammalia > Afrosoricida > Tenrecidae > Echinops > Echinops telfairi. The sequence continues at coordinate 1,280,823 of NW_022111322.1, read as the reverse complement.
CGTGACTTTTAAAAATAAATAAATTGATCCCAAAACGTGTGTGTGCTTGAACGCACACAGTTTACTTGGGAACCAAATCCTGCATTTCAAATAAGGAATGGACTTCAGATGAATGAGAACATAAGCCCTTTGTGCCAGCAGTGGGAGGTTGTACAGCATGGGAGCCTCCTTACAGAGCAAAGCTATGGCCAACGTTCCAACTTGATAGGAAAATGAAAAAGACCCCGAAAGAGTCCCCAGGTTCCCTGGTCTGGCTGCCTGACCTTGTCTGTGGCCAGTACTCTTCTTGGAAACACGTGGTGAATGTGTGAGACTGGGTGTAGATACGTGAATTCTGGGGAAAATTTGGGGAAGAGCTACCTTCCCCTAATGCAATCTGTCAGGGCCATCTGTAGGGTCACTTGACACAAGACCTAACAAGCGTTCCTGAGCTGGTTCCAAAGAGGAGCCTGCTTGAGGCAGCTAGATGAGCCAGGCCCCTGTGAGTGCTCACCTCTGTGCCCTGAGTGGGGAATTTACATGCCTTCTTTCTTGTTCTTTCTCCTTTGGAGCAGAAGAATGGAGAGCAGGGCCTCCCCAGGCAGAGCAGGCTGGAACCCCAGAGGCATGGAGCTGCTTGAGCCAGCAGTCATATCTGGCTCTGAGAAGGTGGCTTCAGCTCCGATGTGCTGCAGGCAGGTATGCACAGGTGGGCACTAGGCTGGCTTGCCTGCCTGTGAAAATCTTTGCTTACAGCAGAGGAAGAGAGGCTTGTGACTGCCACGGTGCCTAATGCTGGGCAAGCTAGGACTTTTCTCATCTCTGTCTCTCTCAGCATACTTGTTCCCCTCCCTCAAACATAGCTCCCCCACCCCACACCCTGGCAAAAAAAAACAACAACAAGTAATGATTCTTCCCAGGTGATAGTGTAGCTGACTAGATCTGGAATCCCGCCCAGGAAAGATGCCTTGGTGACCCAGTTCTCAGAGTCAGCCAGGCTCCAGGCCTTTGCTCTGGAGAGTGTGGCAGGGGTGTGGCCGCATTGTAGGTGTGTAGAGTCCCTAGCCAGGGAACTAGGCACCCACACCCAAGTCCCTGCTCAGCCTGGCCCTGAGCCTGTGACCAGGCCTCAGCCTGGCCATGTGGCTGCATCCCGCAGCACCCACTGGAGGACCCCAGCAGCCCCACCCAGAGATCTAGGGAGGGAATCATCCACTTTGCTTCTCAAATGGTCCTTTAGTGGAGGAGGGACTCTGGGCCCAGGTGGCAAGATCAAAAAAGGACTCTGCCAACTGTGAAATTCCCCCTCCCAGCCTCTGCTGGACACTTCCTGTGGCAGGTTATGGGAAACAGGAAGCCCACCCGAATCTGGGCCAAGGAGCAAATACACAGGAAGAGGCTGGATATTGGGAGTTACGCAGTACCAGCTCCAAGATCAGAAGAGGAGCCAGTGGTGGATTGCCTGGTTGCTTTCTGCAAGCCCCAGTCCACTGCCTCCCTAGCCCCTGGGCCCCTCTGCTTCTAGGTGCTCCATCACGAGCTGTCTCCTGCCACTGCCCCATTCCACTCTCAGGCATCAGGCTTGGCCTCTGCGTCAGATGCAGGGCACCTCATAGGTTTATGTCTTTGGGGTTCATGCCTCCTGGGTTGACACATTTTCACAATCGGACTCCATCAGGGTTGAGATAAGAGGGTCCTGGAAAAAAAGGAAAAAACGCCAACTTTCAAACGCTCACGTGCTCTTTGGCCCATGGCTTCTCCACAGCCTTTTGCTTCGGCTGCTTGAAGAAAGATGAGGCTATTTGCGTAAAAGTGTACTACTGTCTTAGAAACCACAAGGGGCAGTGCTCCTCTGTCCTACAGCGTCATTAGGAGTTCGAGTTGACTCGCTGGCAGGGAGTTTGAGTTTGCTGCTGTTGCTCTTACAGGTAGGGGCAGGCTGGGAGAAGTCCTGTCCGTGGTATGGGCTGACGCTGGGGAGGGAGCTCTAACCTTGCTCCCCTGTCCTCCAACCTCCAGGATGGCCAACTGCCCAGAACCACCACAGTTCCCAGTCCCACACAGACCATGTGTCCAGTGGATGTAAGTAAGTAAATGGATACATTGGAGTCCGGCCTTCCGTTTTTCTTGGCAGGGCATCCATCCGGCTGGGGAAGGGTATAGGGGCAGGACTTGGAGACTGGCACCTTTGGGACAGTGAAGGTGGGAAGATGATTTTGAAACGTCAACCCAATGCAAGCGCCCTGCCTTTTCTGCAAAGGTACCTTGTTCAAAGTGACCCTGGTGTGATGGATGCGCCACTGCTACATGGAGAGGCCCTCTGGCTCTTGGTGAGACATGGCGGGGATACTGGCACGGGGTTCTGGGGCAGAGTCTGGGTCTAGAGGGCTCCTTGTAGAAAAGACCCAGGGCAAATTTATCTGGCTGCTGAGCAGGGCCAGTGTGATGGGAGAGTGCCCCCTAGTGATTCTCATATCAGCGAGAGGGGTCAGCTTGGTTCAGTGCTCCCCAGGTGGGCCTTGAAGCCCCCGTGGGAGGGAAGATGTTTGTGGCAGGGTTTCATCCTTGAGGCAGGTGTCTCCCAGAGGCGTTCTCCTGGGACATGGACTACTGGCTCCATTTGTGCTACTGAGCTTTCTTCTCATTTCACCCTCTCTTGGACTTCAGAGAGAAGCCCTCTTTCACACATACCTCCATCAATGGCCTTGGGAAAGCACCTCACACTGACTCGCTCACCCTTTTGTGCATCTGTCCTCTCACCCTGCAGTAGGGTCCCCCCCCCCAACCCACATCAGCCTCTGAACCCCCAGCACCACGAAAGCGCTCTCATTTGAAAATAAGTTCTTGGCAGACGCCATCAGGTTAAGATGAGGTCCTACTTGACCCACAGTGAGCCCCTTTCCAACGACTGATGTCACTATAAGAAGAGGAATATTTGGGCACAGACTTATCCGAAGATGGGGCAGAGAGTGGAGCAGTGCAACTACAAGACAAGGATGCTAAAGAGGCAAGCATGACCCTGCTTCCTGCTGACACCTTGATTCCAGAACTGGGAGAGAGGGGCTCTCTCTGGTGGCACTTTGTTGTTGCAGCCCTAGGGAGCCAAGGTACAAGTCTTTCCTGCATTCATTCAACAAATATTTCCTACACACCCACTCTCCATCTGCAAAACTCACAGATCCCAGGGTGCAGAAGGAGAGACAGGCAAGTATGCTACAGAGTAAATAGTTCCACCTGGAAGGAAGGGAGTATGGATCTGGAGGGAGTCGTGGTAGGCTTCCTGGAAGAGGCACCTCTTCAGAGGAATGCTGAAAACCAAGTTAGACTGTGATGTCTCTACCTGAAGCTGAAATCTGGAAACAGGGAACCAAACGCAGGGTGCCTTGGTTTGCCAGGAGCAGGCGGTGTTGACCCACCCATTCTTGGCTAGCTGCTCACCTCCAGTCATCATCTCTCTCTCCTCAGGAGTACTCTTGGGAAGAAGAGATTACGAAGAGGCACAGGGAAACCTTCAGTGGTAATGGCTACACTTACTATCTTGATTGTGATAGATTTCAATGAACCACTTTAAATAGCTATCGCTTACTATATATATATCAGTGATACTTCAATGAAAAGGAAAAATGTTTTGCAAAAATCAAATAGCACTGCAAGGCTTAAGGTACAAAAAAGCAGCTGCCAAGTTCATGTTTCTCCCCACCAAGTGCTACTCCTAAGAGAAACCCACTTTCAACTTGCTTAGATGTTCTGTTATTTGTACCTGCATTAAAAGAAAATCTATTTCGTGGGTCCACCATTTTAAATATTATCTATCTGCTACCTCTAAAAGATCAAGACTTAGCTCATTTTTATGTTTCCATACTAGGGCACGCACACGTGCACATGCGTGCTTCTCACCCTCCATCCTGTGAGTATGGTTACATGGTGTTTTATAGTTAAATTAATATTCACTGTTCATACTGCTGTTACTATGTAAATATTATTCATAGCTGGGTCACATGGTGTGTTACAATGATACATCTTTCCTTTCACAGCGTTTTATTTGTATTGGAGCTTAATATTTTAAAACGTGCTTGGGTTTTCGATGTGGACAGATGGACAGATGCCCAGTGGACAGATGGAAGGCTGAAGGCCCACTCCTCCAGCATCGCCGCGTGGGTGTTCGCGGGGCCCGCTTTGGTCTTAGTGCCAAGCCTCCTGGGGAACTGGGACTGGAGGCTCTCTGGTCCCACCAGACAGCTTTCATCTTGTGGTCTCCCTCATGATCTTCATTGTAGGGCTTTTCTCATTGTCCCTCGCCCCCCGTTTGGTCCCTTTTCTTGGATTGACTGTCTTTCTCTTACTCTCTGCTATCAAGTCGATTCTTACTCAGAGCGGCGATCCTATAGGACAGAGTAAACTCCCCTGGCGGTTTCTGCGTCTGCCCATTTTTCCAGGAGTAGAAAGCCCTATCTTTCTCCGATGAGCACCTGGGGGTTTCCAACTGCTGGTCTGGGAGCTAGCAGCCCAGAGTAACCGCCCTGCCACCCGGGCCTCTCTCTGTGCCTTTCTCTGCGTTTCCTCTTACAGCAGCTTCTTAAGAATGGAGCTGTGGGAGGCCACGGCTTTGGAAGCTTGCATGTCTGAAATGTCTTCATTCTCCCTGCATACACTGCACAGCCCATAGCCACACTAAGGGGCTCAAACATAGCAAAGACCATGAAGATGCTGTCGAACTAGGTAACGCCTCGTTCTGTTGGGTATTAGGCTGCAGGAGTTGGAGCTGACTTGGCAGCAGTTAATAGCAACATACGTTGTCGGTAGTTGGGTGAGTATGAAATTTTAGGTTAGAAAGAACTTGCCCTTTGTGGTTTTCTTTCTTTCTTTTCTTATGTGTATAAGGAAGAGGTTTCTATACAAGAGCAATTGCACATCGAGAAGACAGCCCAGCCCAGTCCAGATCAAGTCCAATATTAGCCCATATGCCCGATACCAATCTAGAAAGGCCTCTTTAGACTCACGAAACACATGCTGGATGCGGGAAGTTAAGATCTCAGGCCAATGCCCTTTGTGTCCTAACAGTTGTTGCGTTATCTTCTTCAAGCGTTGCTACTGAGAAACTTGAGATTGTTCTGAGGGCTGGCTGATTCCTGGCTATCAAGACTTCTTCTGTCTCTGGAAGCTTTTAGGTTTTCTCTGCATGGCTGATGTCCTGGAATCTCCCCGGCGCTGTGCCTCGGAGGGTCGCTCCATTGTGCTGGTCCCTGCCATCTGGAATCTCATCTCCCTCCGCTTTGGGACATTTTTTCATTTAACTTGTTTCCTTTCATTGCTGTTACATTCCTCCAATTTAGTTAGTCTGTTTTGGAATTCCAGTTCCTTCGATGTTAGAGCTCCCCAAATAATTCTTTAATTGTTTTAAGCCCTTTCCCGCCCCTGTTTTCTTTTATGTTTCTGGGAAATGTTCTCCACTTTATACGGCAACCTTTCCTTCCATCTCTGTGCTCCTGTTTAGCACTGTTTTGGGAGCATTGCTTCATGTGCAGGGTTTCTTTCGTAGCAGTCTTCTTGTTTCGTGAATTAATCATCCTCTCTCACCCCGCTGGGAGCAGTTATTGTAATTAAACATTGTTTTCTTATTTTAATCCCCACTTTATCTCTGTTTCCTTGGAGTTGGAGTTTTCTGTTTGTTTGTTTTGCTCGCTGCTTGATTGTCGTTAAGGCTTCCCTCAAATGACTTGGCCTCTTGGCCCTCCGGTCCCATGTAGAGTGGGTTGTTTAAAGCTGGCGGAAGCTCGGTGTGGAAGCAAAAAGCAGTTTCTTGGTGGGCTTCACGAGAAAGAGATGGGCCTTGGGTTCGAGCTCTGGCCCTGAGGCGGGGCCCCCAAAATTTCAGAACATGGAGGTCATTTCTCCTGGGCTGCCCAGTTTCCCTCTGAATCTCCTGCGTAGAGGCTGGAAGCCAGATTGCCCACATTTTAAGAGCCGAGCAAGGAAGGGAAGCCGGAGGGGAAGATGGAGAGTGAGCTATGCCAGGACCCTACTGTGCCACCACCACCTTCCGTTTCTCCAGAGGGGAGCTCTGGATTTGGTGGGAGCTGGAGGGACAGGGGTGGGGTGCGAAGAAGGTGCTCTCTCTTTGTGGTGTGGGAGAGGTTCTGGGAATGCACTCCTCGCTCTAAGATTTTAAACTAGCTCCCTATTGTTCACCTCACCTGCTCCTAGAGGTCCTGGCGTCTCCACTTTCTAAAGCCTCAACTCTCTGAAACAGTCCCCTCCCCCGCCCACTGGGCAGTGAGGAGGCAGCAGCGGATGCCTCCTCTACCCGCTTTCCAGTTTTCAGGAGGGTGCTGCTGTGGCAATTCACTGTTCATACTGCTGTTACTATGTAAATA
>NW_022111322.1:1252987-1274292 GCF_000313985.2 Echinops telfairi | reverse complement strand
TCCTCGTCATTTCCCTCACCCAGGTGCTCATTCCAGGCCTTGTCAGGACTGGTGTGGGCACTTGGGGCAGGAAGCTGGTGAGCTCAGGGTTGCTCGGTTGGTTCTACAAATTCAAGGCTTGTTTTCTGGTCTGTGGGCTGGGTTCCCATAGATCTGACAAGGATGCACCCCAGGGCCAGGGGGTGGGGGCATCTGTGAAGGTACCCTGGCACTGTGGTACTCCCGGATTAACAACCAAGACTTTGGGAAGGAAAATCCAATGCAGGGGTGGGGTGTGGGTGGGGTTGGGTTTGGAAGCCCAAAGGCTGAGCTCCCATTTTCAGGAGGCGCAGGAGACTCCCTCCCAGACTGTACGCTGTCTTCTCCAGACCTGGTGTCCCAGAGGAAGGCTGCCCTGAGCTGCTCCTATTGAACCTCCGTTCACAAAACATCTCTGGTCCCGCGGGCTCTTTGGAAAGGTTGTGTGGTCTGATCGGGCAGGGCTGGGGTTGGAGACAAGCTAATGCCCAGTTCATTTTGTGCAGGGGTTCTCAGGATGCTGTGTGTAGGTGTTGGGTTTTGTAGGATGTGAAACCCATGCTCAGATGGGCTAGGAAGACTCCAAAAATAGAAGCCCTCTCCCTCCCTTTCACACCCCCCTCACAGGTTCATCGTGACACGAACCTGTATAAAGAGCCTGGGAATCCCTGATGGCAAGAAACCACGTGTTTTGGTTTTGACACCCACATAAGTGAGCGCAGGCCCACAAGCTTCCAGAAATTAGACTGATGCCTAGAGATGGAAGGTAACTGTCAGAAAACGTAAGTTGGGCCCAGACTTGGGGGCTGTGAAGAACGTGGCCCATGTCTGCCCCATGACGAAACTCTGTTGGAAGCCAGGTTGGTCGGGCCTTCCGGATCTGCTTTTTCACAGCCTTTGGCAGGCCCTCTCCTAACTGCACCCAACCCCAAGGGGATGGTGCTGAGGGAGACGTGGATGCCAGCCCTCGGTCTGCTTGGTTGACCCGGGAGAGTTTGTCCTCTGTGGCCAGAGGTCAGGCAACCAGCCTGGGTAGTGATAGGAGGTCTGGAAGGTGGGAGAGGTCAGTCAAATCAATGATTACTACTATTGGACATGGCCCTATCTGCATGGCCCGTCTTCAGGAAGATAGAATTCAGGATGATATAGATCAAAGATGTTTAATAAACTGTGGTGATTGTAGCTCCCATCACATTAAAGGGTTAGCACTTTTCCAACCTCCATAACATGAGCTCTTGGCTCTGCTGGCAGTCAATTCCTTTCTTGGAGTCTCGGTCCCAGGTAACCACTGATTGGTTTCTGTCACTGTAATTTTGCCTGTTTTAGAATTTAATATAAATAGAAACTTTAATTATATGTAGGTTTTTTGGTATATAATTTGATTTCTTTAGCTTAGCATTATTCTTTTTAGGTTCTTTCATGTTGTTGTCTTATTAATATTCCATACGGTTTTATATTGTATTCCTAGCATGGATGTATACCATAATTTATTTGTCTCTTCATTAGTTGGTGACTGTTTGGGGTGTTCCCAGTTTCTGGTTATTATAAATAAAGCTACATTCTACCGTTCTCAACTTGAAATTAAAAAACAAATTATTTTTGCTGTTAACACACGCGGGAAAACATACGCCAATTCAAACATGTCTACATGCAAAGTTCCGTGACAGTCACCATATTCTCCGAGTTGTACCACACTTCTCAGCCTCCCTCGCTCAGTGGCTCCCCTTCATCAACATAAACGCACTGCTTTCTAAGGTTCCCCTCTGACCTTTCCCTTCAGACTCCTGGGTGGAGTTGTGGTTACACCTTCGGCTGCTGCACTCAAGGCAAGCAGTTCAAAACCACTCACCAGCTCTGAGGGACAAAGATGGGGCTTTCTACTCCCATAAAGAGTTACGGTCTTGGAAACGCATAGGGGCGGTTCTACCCTGTCTTGTAGGGTCATCAGGAGTCATAATTGACACCACAGCAATGAGCTTGGAGCTGAATCTGGTTTTTCCAGTTGTGGTTGTCGACCTGATCCCATATAGATAGATCTTGAAGGAGTGCAATGCTCAGGGCAGGTACTCTTCACTAGGTAAGCTACACAGTTTTCTCACTTTAAGAGAATTCCAGGGTAAATTTTTTTATTGAAAATTTAAAGATTATCTCAAGACAATAGCTTCAGGGCTTCATTTTGCAGCTATGGTGTCAGATGGTTTGGATGCCATGAAAATTTAAAATTCTGTTCTGCAGAATGTGCACCAGGGGTGCAGAATTTGATTAGGAATTTTCTATAGAATCTTTGATCAAGAAGTTCTCTTTAGTTGTTTTTCTCCTTGACGTTTTGTTTCTTTTTTTTCTCTTGAAATATATCTTTATTTTAGAACATCTGTATTGACCACCCGCTATAATTCTCTTCAAATAAACACGTATTTTAAAGATTTAAAAATATTCTGTAATTATAAAGTGCCAGGAATTAAATATTTTTATTCTGGATTAAATGATTAGTACACAACTAGTGAAAACACAGAATGCATAACAGATTTAGACAAATGATTATTAAGCAAAATCACATTTAATTGGAAATGTATTTCTTAAGGACATGGATGGAAAGCTGAGTTTTACATGTGTCCTTGTTTGGACCTTGGGGACGCTGTACTTGAGAGAGAGTCCTTTGCCCAGGGTGAGAGGGTGAGGTGGAAGGGGAGGAACGAAGGCGTCCACAGGACCCCTGTACCAGGTGCAGTCGTAGGCAGTCAATTTTAGGAGGTAGTATAGCTGAGTCAAAAGAACTTTGGTTGCCTAATGCTTAAGCACTTGGCTGCTACTTGAACAGCCCATGGTGGCTTTTTGTTTTGTTTTGTTTTTGTGTGTTTTAAGACTATAATTCAATTGTATTAGATCAAGCCACCAACATCTTGTACATCGATTTGGAATACTTTGCGTGGAGGTTATTTTACATATTTCACTGTGAGTTAGATGAAGGTTTACAGAGCAGACCAGTTTTCCACTTAACTATTCACACACCCTTTGTTTTGTGCCATTGATTGCAATCTCCATGGGTGACAGTACTTCTCCCACTTCCTCCTGGTGTTTTCTGTCTCCTCTCCTCCCTCTCTCCTAGTCCTGCTGAACTTTGCCCTTGGGCAAATCCTCCCCTTCTTATCCCAAATGATTGATCAGTTTAAGTTGTGTGTACCTCCCTAGTGTTAGTGTTTCCTTTTCAGACTTGTCTGTTTGACTAAAAATTGAGTCACGGAGTTAATTCATTTCCAGACTTAAAGGGCTCCGCTAATCTCAATTCAACTGCTCTTTTTGTCCGATGTTGAGTTTTTGTTTCACATTTTTCTCCCACTCTATTGGGGATCTCCTCCGTAGGGTTTCCTACATCCTACCACCAGACTTAGAACTGCCCCTCATGATAAGCTCTGTTGTTGCTACTTAAAACACGTGAGGTTGCCATGGGTTGGAATTGGTTTAATGACAACGAACAATAGACACAATATTTCATTGATGTGTTTGATTGTTGTTTCAAGACAACTAGTGAAAACTCAGAACATGTAACAGATCTTGACAAAAATTTATTAAGCAAAGTGACATGTAATTTTGACATTTATTTCTTCAAGAGATGGATGAGATGACCTCTTTATATTTTCTTTCTTTTGTGTGTATGTGCTTTAAATTTAAATTTTAACCATTTTATTGGCATTAATTCATGTAATTGTACAAGAAGAGTTGTCCAGTCATCACCACAATCAGTATTAGAACATTTTCTTCATTCTTCTGCTCATCATTATTAGCAACCCATTTCCCCCAACCTCCCCTGCCATATCCTCAAGGAACCATTAATCTAGTTATTGCCTTGGTAGATTTACCTGTCCTGGATTTCATACACAGAAAAACATTTTGCTTTAAAAAAGAAAATAAACTAACAACAACAAAATAAAACAAATAAAAACTTCCATTGAAAAGAAAGCAGAAAATATTAAAATCTAGAACAAATTTAGCAAAGATAAGGTGCTAAATTTTGACTTAACTGCACCATCATAATCCACTTCCTTCTGCATAACAGTGAGGCCATTCACATCCCTGATCAATGGTCAGAGAGGCTTCACTGGAGGCTTCATCCATGTTTCCCCTCCTTGTCAGTTGCTCCCCACCCTTTTCCCCAAAGCCAAGCCAAACTCATTACCATAGAGTTGGAACCCATTCAGAGCAACCCGCTAAGACAGGGTCGAACTGCCCCTGTGAGTTTCTGAGACTGTCACTCCAAAGGGATGCAAGTTCAATGGTGGGGGCACTTTGTCCCTCTTCACGGCTTTATTCCCAGGGCCAGACTCCTAGTGTCTGAATGCTTAATGTCTAAGTACTCAGTGTCTGGATACTTTATACTTAACTTCTTTAAGTATAAAGAAGAAAGAGAAAGAGGTGAAAAAGAACGGGACCAAAGGAAGAAGATGGAGGGAGGAATAAAAGATCAGAAAGGAAAAAAAGGGGGGAGGGGAGAGACAGAGAGAAAGTACACGTCATCGTGGTTAAAAACTAGGGCTTCGGGGTCAGTTAAACCTGATGGGGTACAGCTTTGAGTGTGTGCCCACTTACCTTCTCTGTTCCCCGGTTTCCTCTTTTGTGAAATGGATTTTCCCTCAGAGGCTACTTGGAACAGTTAAATGAGATCATGCATAGAAAGGGCTGGCACAGTGCCTGGCACTGAAGGAGTTCTCCATACGTGGAAAAGTGAGAGAGAACTTGGGTTTGTTTTTCAGCGCACGGATGCAGAAATTCTCTCACCCCCCCTCTGCCTCATCTGCCATGTAGAGCCGTGGAACCCAGGAGCATCGGAAACCAGGATAAACACTGGGCATCTGTCTCAAGGCCCTGTCCTCTGGTGGCTGACCTGACCTGTTCAGAGCAATCCAGCTGGAGAGGGTCCATGTGTGTTTCCCTGGGGATGCAAAAATTCCTGCTCATTCCAGACATCCTCCCTTTGGGTCTGTGGCCATCTCTTCGGCCAGGGAGGGGTTGCAATAAAGCCCCTGTCCCCCCAAAAAAAGAAAAAGAAAAAGAAAGTCCCTGTCTTGTCACCTCATTTCCATGAGAAACAATGGCTGAGGGAAGAAGGGCTGGGCCTAGTGGTGGCAGTCATCCAATGAGGGAGAGGGATGGGAGGAGGGCAGAGCCCCTGGTCTCTGTAGCTGCAAATTCTTAGCTGGGGGTCTAGCCCATTGTCTCCCCACACATAAAGGTGCCTCCAGCCTCACCTCCCTCCCCCACCTCCAGTGCCCCATCTTAAAGCCATAGCCAGAGGAGGAGAGAGACATTCAGTTTGGAGTTCCTAGCTGGGCCAAATCTTCTTTCCACTCCGTTCTCTGTGCTTCTGAGCTGACAGAGCTCTCTCCAGCTGCTTCTGTTTACTCTTCACATTGACCTGGTGGCAGTCCTTGGAGACAGAGGGGTGGGTTTGTAAAGCACAGAAGGCATTGACCCACAAAAGCTTCCTCCCCTGTGGCTTCTGAGCTTTGCCGCTGTTGGCCAAAATCAGCCCCAGTCTCATTTTCTGCAAAACGAGCAAGATAATAAACTCTACTTCCTACATAAGGCTACTGGGAGCGTGAAACGAGCGACCAAGCTACCTAAAGTGCTCAGCAGCGAATCAGCGTTCAGAGCATGCTCAAGGGCTGCCCCTTCCATGGACCAGGTTTTCAAAGTTCTCTTCTTTTCCACCTTTAATGGGACCCACGCACCCCTTCTCTTCTCCAAGCACAAGGTCAGTTCTACATAGGCAACACTTTCAGCCAAAACCTTTCCTGAGGACAAATCATAGTCCGTCAGGATTTCTCTTGGTCTGGCATGAGGTGAGGGGAACTTTGTGCTCATGTCATTTGTCTCTCTCACACACGTTGTGTCTTTCATTAAACATCCCTTTTCAATATAATCTCCCTTGACCACCTCATTCAAATGGCAACCTATCCCATTCCCTGCCCCACTTTCTCCATTTTTCCCCCTCCATCGACTTATTGCCATTTTAAGTATTATTTATCGCACGTACTTATTTGTTTATTGTTTGTCTCCCCCCCACCCCCGGACTGTTAACTGCATAAGGTTGCAGAGTTTTGGCTATGCCCCTGGTGGCAGAACAGTATTTGGCCCATGGTAAGTGCTCTACAAATATTTCTGGAATAAATAAACCTTTGTTTTCACTGTGGAAAGATCCATATTGTTTTGTGATTCATGGCTCCCTACAGAAAATCACCTTTTTGGACCAAACTCATGTACATTGATTATAAATTACGGTAGCAATATCGCTCTGGGGGTGAGACATGGATCTGCCTGAGGCTGGGCTCCCCTGAATAAAGCATTGATGGGGTCTGATTGGTTCAAGTAGCCTCATCTGTTGCAGTAAAACCACACTCATTACTGAGTACATCTGCTGCACAAGGCCTCTTTAAAGTGTTGAAAAGCAAGGATGTCACTTTGAGGACTAAGGTCTACTTGACCCAAGGCATGGTATGTTCAGTCACCGCATATGCATGTGAAAGTGGGACATTGAATAAGGAGGTCCTCAGAAGGATTGATGCATTTGAATGATGGTGCTGGTGAGGACGATTGAGAGGCCCCTGGACTTCCAGAGAACAAACAGCTCTGTCTTGGAAGATGTACAGCCAGAATGCTCCTTACAAGCAAGGATGGAAACCCTTCCTCTCATGTCCTTTGGATGGTTGTCAGGAGAGACGAGTCCCTGGAGAAGACACCATGGTTGGTAAAGTGGAGGGGCCGCGAAAGAGAGAAAGACCCTCTGCATTACAAGCTAGATCGACACAGTGCTGCAACGATGGGTGCAAACATGAGAACAATTGCGACGCTGGCACGGGGCTGGGCAGCGTTTCATTCTGTTGCACACAGGATCGTTATGCGTCAGAACCGACACATTGGCATCTAACAACCACAGGACCAGCATCCTCCTTATTTGATATGATGTGCTACACACCTAGTGGTTTTAATTTGGCTAAGGTTCGTGTCTGATAATCAGTGAGCCCTGCAGACATAATGACCGACACTTTGTGTATCGGAAATTGTGTTTGGCCAAGACACAACAAGTGTCTTAAAGTGAGAGAAGTTTGCGATTTGCTTTTCCTTCACAGGGAATCACGTCAGGAAGGAGGTAGTCTGGGGATTGTATGGCATCTTCACCGTCCCGGGGTCTGTCTTCTGTTCTGCTTTTCCATCTGTTTCCACTTCTAGAACTCAAAAGTTTCACGGTTGCAAGATGACCACTGAGGTGCCAGCCACCCAGTCAGCCTGCCAAGAAGTCAGAAGGGAGAAGGAGAGCAGGTACATGCTTCCTGGGACAGTGCCATGAAAAGGCCAAGCTGGCGACCCTAGTAGTTAATGCCATATATTAATAATATATTTAGGTTCAGATCTACCATCTTACTGTTTTTTCTTTATGCTTCAGTTTGTTGTCACTGTTTGAACTACATGTAGCAGAACATCGATCCAGCCACTTCTACCTGTGTGATTCAGTGACGCTGGTCACGTGAAGTCCTGCAGCCCTTTTCTTCTCTGAATTGCATGCCTCTTTCCCCCGAGCACACACTCACTGCCACCTGTTTCCGATCTAATCCTTCAAGTTGCTGTTAACAGTTGGAGCACATAGAGATGGAGTTTGAAAGAGCACTGTGCTCAGGGCAGATAGTCCTTACTGGTTAAGCTAAATTATTGGTTTGGTTTTAAGAAAAGTTCAGGAGATACTTTTGGTTTAAGGTTTAAAGATGATCTGAGGGCAGTAGTTTTAGGGGTTCATCTAGACTTCATGGATCTAGAAAATCTGGGCTCCATGAAAATTTTAAATCCTGTTCCTCAGATTCTCCCTTTAGATCAAGATTCTTCTGTAGAATCTTTGTTCAGAGCATCAAGTAGTGGTAGCTGGGCAGTTCTAGTCTGATGATAAGGGAGAGAGTTGTTCATAGGGTCAGCTAGTTACACATCCATGTCCTCCTTTGAATCCTCTTTCTTCTTGTGCCGTGAAAGGGAAATAGAGACCAGTTGTTGTGCCCACTGACAAGCTTCAAAGACAAGAGGTGCTACCCATTGAATAGATAGAGCAGAGAGGGCACATAAGACACAGAATTAGACCAATTAACTGGACTATCTCAGACATTTCATGACCCGAAATCTCCAAACCAAGAAACCAAAATCCTAGAGGTGTTCTGTTGGACAAAGCCCTGTCTTTTTGTTGTTGCTGTAAATAAATCTATCACGCAACTGTCATCAATTTAACTTTTCGCAAGGGTACATCTTATTGATAGTAATTATATTGATTAGGGATGCAGCCCTACCCTTAATCAATGCTTTAAAAAAATCCTTGTAAACAGAAGCACAGTGTTCCATCAGCACGAATATTCCTTCCTCCCCCTCCTGTCTCTGGAAACCACGATTTGTTTCACTTGTTTTAGCTTACAGTTTTTCATTTCTTGCTCGGTTTGAGGTTTAAGTATTTTTTTTTATTATTCCACCCCATTTAGCTTAGTATTTACATAATTTTTTGCTACCCTTTTAAGTGGTCACTCTAGAGATTACAATGCATATCCTTGAAGTCGAGCATAAATTAGTGCTTTAATATTTTTATGATAATGCAAATATTTTAAAACCCTTTAAACCCTTTTAAATGAGTATGGGTTTAGATTTCCTCAAACGCTTCCCTTTCCCTCTACTCTCCACACTTTCCTGAAGCTCCGTACTGTCGTTTCCAGGCAGCGTCCTTCTGTTCTAGACCCATTTCACTAACGGGGCGTTGCTAGGGACACTGCTCCCCATCTTTGTCCTCTCTGTCTTGGAAGCAGTGGGGCACTCTTGGCTGCCAAGATAAGGCATTCCGAAGAGTGGGGCAAGCTCTCCAGCTCTCATGGGCAGGCGAGAACACTAGGGGCTTCTTCCTTGGGCGTGAGAGGCATCGCCTGAAGCCAGCGTCGACAGAAGTCAGAGCAGTTATTTGATTCTGACGTGGGTCACATTTCTGAAGGGGAGCGGGTCTCGGGATGTCTTCTCATAAGAAGGCTTCACCACTGGGCGGCTCCCTGTCAGGGCCCGAGCGTCCACTCTCACTCTGCCCTGCAGCCAGAAAGGAGAAGTGCTGGATCTTCCCAAGCAGCCACTGCATCACTTTCACGATGGAAGAACCTTATCAGGTCTCCATTATTCTCTACACAAACACTTTGTAAACTAGCCCTCAATGGAAGTGCTCAGATTAGCCTGTGGCCTCAGCAGATGGAAGTAAGTGGTCAATGGTGGCCCAGGTCCCCAATCGTTCCATTCCATTATCATTATTATTATGGTAAAAGACATATCACAGAAGATTTACTGTCTCAACCAATCTTAAGCGTACAACTCAGTGGCATTAACTACCATCATCACACTGTGCAACTGTCACTGCGATCCATTAAAAAAAAGGTGACTCCCCCAGGCAGAAGCCCTGTGGTGGTTGTTGCTGTGGGGTACTCCTGAGTCACACCCTCCCCCCAGGGTGGTTTTAAGGCAACAGATGACCAGGGCGGGTACCCCCTGATGGGGTTCAAATTGCGAGCCTTTCATGTACAGGCAATCACTTAACAGTTGTGCCACTAGGCCTCTTTAAAAACCTAGAATCAATAACTTTTCATTTTCCTCTCCACCTCCCTCTTGGTAACAATGATAAACTTTTATCTCTAAAAAACTCCAAATACACTGCCATTGAGTCGATTATAACTCATAGTGCCCTTGTCAGAGTAGAACAGTCTTTTTGGGTTTCTAAGCCTGTAAATCTTTATAAGAACAAAAAGCCTCATTTTTCTTCTGTGAAGTCGCTGGTGGCTTTGAACTACCAACCTTATGATTCTAATGCATAATCCACTATACACACACACACACACACACACACACACACACACACACACGGGTTCCAGTCCATGCCTGCATGGGTTTATTCCAAACAAAACGTGTTTAAACTTGTCTCTGCCATCGGTGGATGGCTGTAGGGACGTCCTCTCAGTAATGCGCTTGTCTTAGTCTCCTTCAACTGCCTTCCGAAAAAGATCCAGTCAAAGCAGCATTTCCAAGGGGGTGGGCTAGGCCAGTGAGATTCAAGGGAGAGCAGTCAGCTGGGCAACTTATGGCGACTGTTTCATTTTTTGGATTCCAGAGACGTAATCTTGGTGAAACAAAGGGTAATCATAGGGGCTCACTATGAAAATGTTTTAAGGAAATGGAAAGCTTCACTGGTGAGGAAAAGGTCAGAAAAATTACACCAGGAAATGTTCCCCATCAGACGACAATGCACTTGCTTACTCTTTGAAGTAGCAAGAATTGTCCTACCAGAATATCACTGTGAAATCTTACCCACTCCACCCTACATCCCTGATCTTGCTTCTTCAGGGGTCTTTTTTATTGCCCACATTTGAAGAATATTTAAAAGGGGAAGTATTTGATGGATATTTAAAAGGGAAAGTATTTGAGTTTCTTGAGGATGGAAAACTGTCATTTTTACATGACATAAATCCAGGAGTGCAGAAACCTCCAGGGGAGGCTTAGACAGGTGGAAACACGCCCTCCTGAAGTGTGTAGTCTCAGAGGGAGGATATATTGAGAAATAATACCATCACATTTTGATATTTTTATTTAATAAGGATGTCTATGATTCCATAGCAATACTTTTTGACTTCATATTTGTTTTAGATATCTCATTTAAGTGAATCATACAATGTTTTTGCTCTTTTGAGTCTGACTTATTTTACTTAACATGCTATGTGCCTGAGGTTTAGCCATATCCTAGACTTATCCGATGCAATCACATTTTGAGGCTAGAGTAGCTCTGACTTGGACCCTGAGAAGGTCTGGCCCAATGTGACCTGGTACACTTAGATCAGCGGTTCTCAACCCATGGGTCGCGACCCCTTTGGGGGTCACCCGATTCATAACAGTAGCAAAATGACAGTGATGAAGTTGCAACAGTAATAATTTTATGGTCGGGGGTGGGCGGTGGGGGTGTCACCACAATATGAGGTACTGTATTAAGGGGTCGTGGCATGAGAAAGGTTGAGCACCACCGCCTTAGAGAGAACTGGGTCACTGAAGTCTCCTCCAGGCCTGGAGTCCCTGCGACCAGGTCCCACATCGTGTGCTCTCAGTCAAGTAGGAAAACCAGACCGGGGCAGATGGTGGGGCAAGGAGGCATGAGGTAGGTTTCTTCCTCACCCCAAACCCATGGATGCTGCCCAGGTGAGGGGTAGCTGGCAATCCTGAGGCTGTAGGAAAAAAGCAAGCTGAGAAACCAGACACACGGCTGAGTTCTGGTTCTCTTGGAACAGGAGGAGAGGTGGCATGCATTTTTAGTAGGTGGCTTGTGTTTCGTTCTCCTCTTGCAGGATGAAAACAGAAGCCAAGGGCCTTTCCTTCTGTCACCTTGATTTTGCCAAGCAAAACCCCAGCAGAGATCCAGATTCTTTTCTCTGCCTGGGACACTCTTCCTCCAGATAGCCCGTGAGCATCTACAGACCTCTCCGGGCCTCTCTAAGACCACAGCCACAATCACCACCACCAGCAGCCTCCTGGCACTTCCCCATCCTCCTCCCTCCTTTGTCTTGCTTAGCACATAGTTGGTATGTGAGCTATTTATGGCTTTATTACAAAGTATCCCCCAACTCAGTGGTCCAAAACATGTAGTATCTCACTGTTAGTTACTGTCAGACATCTGAATGGGGTGGCAATGAAGGTGTGGGCTGAGGCTGCCGTCTTCTCTGAAGCCTTGAATGGAGAAGATCGGTTTCCAAGCTCACAGACTGGTAGGAAGATTTCCTTTCTCACAGGCTGTTCGAACGAGGGCTCAGCGCCTTGCTGGCTGCTGGTCAGAGGCAGCCCTCAGTTCCTTGCCATGTGGGCTTCTTCTGAGGGAAGCTTACAACATGGCAACTGACGTCATCAGGGAGCAAGTGAGAAGAACCACAGAGAGTGCGGGCCAGGCAGAAATCACCATCTTTTGTAACGTAATCATCAATCACATCTCATCATTTGTGCCATAATCTATTCATTAAAAGTTCAGCCCACACTCAAGAATGTGAATCACAGGAGGCAACAAATCACTGGGACCCATTTGAGAAACTCCCCGTCATAGCTGGCTTGTGGTGAATGTGGATCAATGTGTGGATGGAAGGATGGATATGTCTGGAGAGGTGGTGAAGAAGAATAGAGGCACACAGGGGGGGACATTGGGAGCTTGCCAGTTACCATTCAGCACATGTTTCTTTAAGCTTGTTTAGCCTCTGTTCTGACCCCGCCCTCCCATTGACATGCAAATGAATGCCTGCCGATGGAAGGACCATTCATTCTCCAGGAAAATGAAGAAACGGAGGGAAATATGTATGGGGCCAGAAGTTTGAAAACTGTTTTCAGAGGAAAGGCTGGGGCGGGGGGTGGGATTTTTAAATTTGGGGAAATCCACATTTTTTCCCACTTACACAATTCAAATCAGGCTGCACACTCTCATGCTGCAGATTTCCAAGCCATTTCTATGGTTCAGATGGAGAGCGAGGGGAAATTTTGGACAAAGTAAAGCTTTGTGTTGAAGGGTGAAGTGAGCTGCAGCTAAGTTATCTCTTCAGGGAGGAACACCAAGCAGTCGAGGGACAAGAACTACGCTCAGCGGGTAGCAGTGAAACCCTGAAGGCAAGGCTGCCCAATTATCAGTCAGATGCCAAAGGGGCACTGCCCTCAGCCACCCTCTGCACACCTGATGTCTTTCTTCTCTTCTTCACATGTGCCCTCGCCACCTCCGCCTGAGATCAGGGCGCTGGAGTGGGCAAGCCGAGCTGGACTTGTCTTAATACCCACTCCTGGCCCCCAAAATTGCCAAAGGGAAAGTCTCGCTGGAGTATTTCAGGGGCTCTAGGGCTGCATAAAATGAAGAGATGCTTCATATTTCTCAGAAAATGAGCCATTGCTTACAGTTTCATATGGCGCCCAGAAACCCCTGGATTTCCTGGAATTTACATGAAGAATTCCCGCCATTCCAGCTGTCATTTTCACACAAGAGCTCCTGCCAACAGACTTTGATCATCTGGGGAGCAGCCTGCTGGCGCAAAGAGACCAGGCTGTCAAGCCCTAGAGAGCTGCTAAGGGTCTTGGCTCCACTGTTGAGCCCCTGTATGCTGTGGGTATTTTTCAAATACCCAAGTTTTATTGAGGTTTCACTGACATAAAATAAACGACACTTAACAATTTGTAAAGTTTTGACATAATAGATGTGAATAGTGACCTTCTCCATGCTGACCTTTCGGATTGCAGCCCTCCTCTTACGAAACCACTGTATCACCAGGGCTCCCTAACTTTTAAAGAGACTGCCAAATTGTTTTCCAAGGTAGCTGCACAATTTCATGGTCTCACATAAAAGGTCTGAATGAGCATGCCATTTCCTCCACATTCTCACCAACACTTGGTGTGGTTAGTCTTTTTCATAGGCGTGTGGTGGTATCTCATTGTAATTTACGTTACCCTAAATAATATTGAGCATCTTTTCATCTACTTATTTGCCAGCTTCATGTCTTCTTCTTCTTTTTTAAAAATTATTTTATTGGGGGCTCGTCCAATTCTCATCACAATCCATACATCCATGCGTTGTGTCAAGCACATATGCACATGTGTTGCCCTTGTCGTTCCAGCGTCATGGCTTCTTTGGTGCCTGTTGGAAGCTTTTGCCCCTAGTTTTTATTGGGTGGTTTTCTTACTGTTGAGTCTGAGTTCTTTTGCTTTCTCGGTACAAGTCCTTTAAGGATACGTAATTAGAACTATTTCCTTCCAGCCTGTGGCCTTTCTTTTTAGGTCCTTAACAATGTCTTTGAAAAGCAATCATTCACAATGTAAATAAAACTCAATTTTATCCATTCATGTATTGTGCTGTTCTGAGCCATTTGAAAGAAATAATGGCTAACCAAAGTCATGAAGATTTACGTGGGTGTTTTCTTCTAAGAGTTTTCTAGCTTTTGCTCTTACACTTGGGTCTACGGTCCATTTTGAGTTAATTTTTATGAATGGTACAAGGAGTAGCTTCAAGTTCTCCCCACCCACATATAGATAGCCCATTGTTCCAGGTCTATTTATTGAAAGGGCAATTGGAAAGTGCCGTTGCCCGTATACATGTGGGTCAATTTCTGGATTTTTCATTCTGTTCTACTGACTAATTTATATTTCCAGTAATGCTATACTGTTTTGATCACTTTAATTTTATATACAGTATTAAAATCAGTTATTAGTTTTCTAGTTCTGTTCCTCTTTTCCAGGATCACTTTTGGGTACTCTAGGTCCTTTGTACTTTCATATCAAAACAAAAAACCACAGCAACAGCCAAAGAAGATACCACAGGGTTTTTGAATGGGGTTGCTTTGAATCTATCGCTCTGGGGTATTTTACGTCACTTCTTCCCCAAATTCGAACACGCTCCTCCTGTTCAGTGCAGATGCTAATCTTTGTAAGGTGATCCTGTGAAACCTCCGATAGTGCCTGAAGCGTGCTAAGGACTAAAATATGTGAATTCGTCTTACCTTACCACCATGTGACAAAAACCTTACAATGTCACCCCTCACCCGCTGTACATTCCTCTCTGTCACTGTCACAAACCCCGCCATCGCATCCAGGTCAACAGCGGATGTGACCTTTTTGCCCCTCTCCCTTCCAAATGATCTCGAAGGCAATGTTTCCAAGTTCTGTTCTGTTTCACTCACCCAAACCCCAAGCTGTGCGCACATTCTGGCCATTGTGCTGCTGGAGTTCCACGTCGTTTTTCCTCCCTGGATTCCCCATCCCAGCCCCGTGTGCTAGTGAGAACGGTGACAGAGCACTGTTTCAGGGTGGCTTAAACAAGTACGGCTTAGTTGTGCTTATGGAACAAAGAATGGGCATTCCTGCCCAATCCAGTATTTGTGGGTCAACTGGGGAGACTCTGTTTGTGGTTGTGGCTTTTGAGAGTGACCGCGGCAGCTTTGTTTCACCTTCCTTCTCAAGGGCCAGGCTAGCGGGACACAGCTTCTAGTGACAGAAGCATAAGGGATAGGAGGGAGGCAGGTGAGGGGGCTGATTTACCTGGTTAATGATAATTCGATTCCCTGAATTCTCAGAACTCCTTGCAGCTAGAGATGGCTGTGTGAGTCGATTCCTGCCAATGTGAACAAAGCAGGAGTCTTCTGGGGCAAGATGTATTCTGAGAACACTTTCACAAGGCCCACACTTTTCTTCCACCTTCATGTAGTTGTGTCTAGAGCCCTGGCAGCCATCGTGTAACCATGAGGAAATACACGCAAGGGTGTTGGCCACACGGTAGCATTTCCTACGCATAGGGCCTCTATCAGACAGGAAAGAACTAGCCATACGGCAGCCCTCACGGTGCAGCCCTCCGTTGTCACCCAGAAGGTTGGTGAGTCAAAGTCACCAGCCCCTCCGTGAAAGAAGATGTGACAATTGCTTCTCTAAAGACTGTAGTCTTGGAAAACCTATGAGGCAGTTCTACTCTGGCCATTTTAAATTGTTGTTCTTGTTCATTGTTTTGTTTTAGAGTCTTCACAGGAGCAAATGGTCAGCCTTGTCTCCCAGGGAGCAACGGCTGGATTTGAACCTTTTGGTTATAAGCCGAGTGCTTAATGACTGCACCACCAGGAGTCCTCCTTACTGCGATCAAGCGGATTTCTCGCTAGGCCTGAGAAAAACTGTCCCTCTGTCTTCCTGAGGCTTTCACTCTTTATGGAAGTCGATAGCCTCATCTTCTTCCGCTGGCAGGTTTTAACCACTGGCCTTGTTAACAGCTCAATGCATAGCCCGCTACGCCACCACAGGTTAATAAGCAAAATAATGAATTGCATCACATGTTTCATAGTGATAAAGAGGGGATCTGGAAGGCTGGGTGACTCCAGAGTGATGCGTTAGATAAGATAGCTCAGGGACATTTTCATGAGAATGAACAAGGGCACAATAGCAGGGCAGCAAATGCATTGTATTCAGGGTTTTGTATAATCTAAGGAGGAAGTGTAGCGAGGAGACTGAACTATTGCTTCCCATTCTCCCATCCCCAGTAGCATACTCCTTTGCCACCACTTCATGGCGTTAGCATGTGCATTACTCATCTTGATTTTGGACTTGGCCATGTGATTTCTTTTGGCCAATGGAATTATGCTTCGGTCACTACCAGAAGAACGTACCCCGAGGAGCGGTGTCATTCTGGCCTCGCTCTGAATAAGATACGTGGAGCAAAGCTGACTTAGCCACTTGCAAAAGCCACAGCCTCAAGCACAGTTGTCCCAGCCAACCCACAAATGTTGAATAAAGAAGAAATGCTTGTTTGTTGCATGTATTCGTATTTTGTGGGGTTTTTTTTTGTTGTTGTCACAAAACATAACCTGACTAACCCACCTTCTTTCCGCTGCTGGCTTCCCTTTATTTCTCAGCTCCCCCTCTCCTCCACATTGCAACAGCCTATTGTCTCCCCACTGACAAGCCTTGCTTTGACTCACCCAAGATCTTCATATCCTCTTCCCTCAAGACTTTCTAGATGGAAGTAAAGGGACTGAGAACAGTAATCCGTCTCCACTACAGGGGAATTGGAGTGCAAAATGGTCCAGAAGGTTTGGGACATTTTTCACACTTTTGCATTTGACCCCAACAACCTCATGTTGTAGATCTTCTTACTCTGGCTTGACAGAAGAGACAGCCAAGTTTCAGAGATAAGGAATCTTGTACCAGGCCCTAGTTGTGAAAAGTCACTAAATTAGGGACCAGGGGGGTTGTCTCCACCAAATGCCTGTGCTAAATGAAAATCAGCTGTACATGCCACAATAAAGGGGTTGGGAAAAAATCCAGCACACTAATTAAACACCTATGGGGAAATCCAGAACTGGGCATGCTCAGACCCAAGTCTGAGCCTAAGCCTAGGTGGGAGATCCACCTGGGTGCCCAGACTCGACACCAGCGACATGACATTACATGGATGTGCCTAAACGCAGCCAATACCCTCAACCACGGCCTCCCCAGCTGTGGGGCGATGGGCAGGGTGCCTTCTCCTCTCTTGTTTCGGTGCTGTTGGAGATTGGAGGGTGAGATTACTCCCATCTGCATGCCCTACTGGCAGCCCCCCCCCCCTTGGGATTTCCTGCTGTTGGTTCTACACGCTGGTTCCTCGCTGCTGTTCCAGTATTTCTTTCACGTGGTTTTATGTGCTCTGGATCCTTTTTCAGTGGAGAACTTTCCCACGGCCCCGCTGTGCGGCCTTGCACACTTTCCAGGGATAGTGTGTACTTTCTGAGACTGTAATACCTGAAACCTTGCTGGATGCAATTGATAATGTGGATTATTATAAGAGCAGTAAGAGCCCCCGATAAAATGATTTATTAAAATATAAAACACCTTGAAACTTCCCTTTTTCTCATAAAAGTTACTTGGTTTTACATAAGCGCTTCTGCCACGTGAACTCTTTCAGTGTTGGGAAGCAAGAACCAAGATGTAAACCATCGCAGAGGGCTACACACAAGGCCAAAAGCCCGGATGAAAGTGAAGGCCTTCTCTGCGCCAAGCCCAGAAAACCAGACACTGCCATTCTGGAAACAAGGCAGGACAGATACGTTTTTACTGAATAACGTTCTGAATTATGTACCATGTATTTATAGTGTGTGTATGTACGTGCGTGCGCACACGTGTACACACACACACACACACACACACAAACACACACTGCCAATTGCCCAGCAATAATTAGTGATACTAATACACCTAAAGAAAGACTAATCTGTGATAAGGGAGCAGGGACTGGAGATTCAGAACAGCACATCTCTGTCCAAGGTGAGAAACTGGTTCTGATTTCATCCTAATCCGGCTTAATGAGGAATTATGGGCTGGCAGCACTGAGTTCTAGAGGTTGACAGCTCCACTTTAAACCGGGATTCTGCCTAGAATTCTGCGGGTGTTATGCGGGTTTGCATTCCGGGGCACAACTGTGGGCTGCCAGCATCTCTCCACCCAAGCAGGCGCCACTACACGGGCAGCTTCCCTGAAGTGTTAGCCAGGGGATCCCCAACTAAGAGACCAGCCGCCCATCTTGTGCCTTGAGCCCTGACACCCGTCTTTGTTCATAAATGTCGGTTCATGTTATAAACCCAAAATGAGTGTGACTGCCTTTAGGCTTGAATTGACCGAGAAGAAAAGTCTGATTTTGTAGGGCCTTTGACAAAACTCCTGCTGTCACTTGGCCTTGGCTTTTCCCACTTATAAAAACAGGTGATGTGCTATTTTGTTTTATTGGGGCTGGGGAGCTATTCGTGGGTGGGGGGGGTGTAGATTTGAATTGCGGGGACAAAGCTGTAGTTTGAAATGGCAAGCTGGCAGTCATCATATCTTTGTGTTATTTTTGGTGGGGATTACTCAAGCATTTACAACTTGCAGTAACATTAAGGAAGAATGTGAGTTACTAAACAAAGACTACGGCTCCCAGGCTGCTGGGGCAGCAGGCTGGTTGGTGGGAAGGGAACTGACGGCCAACGTGGTTGCTGAAAAGAGAACCTTCAGGGAGCCAAGCTGCCCAAGGGGCAAGGCAATTGGGGTAAATTCAGAGCATCTGAAACTGGGACAAAACCAGCCTCTGCATTTGAAACAGGCTCCCAGGGGCTCTTCTGGGAGGCTCCTGGCGGGACTTGTAGGCGAACCGGCTCCTCTTGCCCAGATAGCATCCTAGACAGCCCCAGGGGAGGACCAGCTCAGATTGCAGGCCTCTGGCCTCCGGCCTCCGGGCCCAGCGACCCCCCTCCTCCCCGCCCACCCCCTCAAACAGAAAGAAATACTGTGCCGCTAGCGTGAGGGCCTGGAGACGGCGGGTGCCCCCCAGGCTGAGCTATTTTGCTCAAGGTCACCTCCAAACGGGATTGGGAATAAACCTTCCTTGTTTGCCTAAACCCCGGGTCCCCTTGGGTGTCGTCCAGGACGCCAGGCGCGGCTGCTTACAATGGCGCTCAGACGACAGATGGCGGTCGGGGAGGGTGGGGCGCGGATGGCGGGGCAGGTGCGCGGGGAGACAGGACGCCAGGCTGCCCGGGAACAGAGCCGCAGCCCCGCCGACTGCAGACGGCGGCCGCCGAGCTGCGCGAACAATACGAGGATTCTTGCGAGCCGCCTGCGTCCCGGGCTCGGCCGCGTGCCAGCCGGAGGGCGGGCCATTGTGTGCGGGGCCAGCGCCGCCTGTGCCCTGCAGTCCACACACGGCCACGTTCACACGCCACACATGCGCACACAGGGCTCCGGGTGAGGGGGTCCTTGGAAAAGTCACCAGAGTGGAGAGCCCCGTGCCAGGCAGAAGCGTGTCAAAGGCATGGCAGGTATGGCACGTGGCCTGGGCGCCGCTTGGGCGGGAGGGGCTTAGAGTGGGGTGCCAACGAGTGCTTTCGATTGCCATGGTCATTTCCATCGCCAGCTGTAAGAGAGCATTCGGTCGTTTACAACTAATTCTCAGTAAGGGCTATGTGCTGGTGTCAGGACACAAAGGCGCGCAGGCAGACTTCTGAAATAAGTCTGGTTTTGAACGAGCCGTTATCACAAGCAACTGCGTCCTGGGACTCCCATAGACTGTTGGAAATGCTGAGGACAGAGTGCCCGAATCAAAAGTGGCAGAGAAACATCCTCGTTTGGACGCTGTCACGTGGCCGCCACCAAGTGAATGGGTTGCTGAGCCTCAGTTCATTCCATCCAGGGGACATCTAGAGGACAGTCCCTCCGTTGTCAGGCTTCACTACCACCACCACGACCAGTTGCCTCAAGTCAATTTCTATTCATGGGGACGCCCTGTGTGTAAGCTAGACCTGTGTTTTACAGAGAATGTTCTATTTCTGATTTTTCAGAAGTACACCACTGGGCCTTCCCCAGGCACCTCTGGGTGCACTTGAACCACCAACATTTAAGTTAGCTGCCTAACATGTTAACTGCACCACCTAGGGATTTTCAGGCTGAAGCCACTATAATTATAAACTCCATTTCCTCCCATACCTGAATTTAACAGGTTAGATGATCCCAAGCAGCCCCATCTGACCACCCCATCAGGTTCGAGGCTTTCCTGGGGCCAGGGAGACACTGTGAGGCCCTGGCTAAAGGAGTGTTCACTTGCTAGGGGAGACCTCCGGAGATTGGGGAATTGAACAAGTCCCATGGTAAGGAAGGCAGGATCCACCAGTTTCATATGCTAGGAACCCTTAGTTGTTGAAGATTGGCCTGACTGTGAATGTTGAGAGAGAGAGAGTAACTTTGTGAGGTATGGATGTGCCACTCACCTAACCTCCTACCATACCTATAGTGTGTTGATAGGTAATAAATGCTACATAACAACCACAAAGCATATGAGACCTATTCCAGGAAAAATCCCCCACTATAGGAAAGGCAGATTGGACTTTCGGGTCCTCACTCCCAGATCCCGCTGTGAAGGGGTGGGTTCCTTGTGAGGGGAAGCCTGTATGATGGCCAGAACCAGCGGTGGGATTCAGCGGGTTCCCACCAGTTTGGCTGAATCAATACCTAACTTTTTTGTTGAGTCCTGCAAACTGGTTGTTTAAATGGCACCTGTAATCAAGGTTCTCTCCAAGGTGGGCAGCAGGACAATGTGGAAACCACAAACTCCTTACCCTTTTTTAACGTGCATTTGCACAACAGCATATTCTAAGCTCCCATAGTAATGTTCATTATGTCCATAGGCAAAAAAAATTCATGGAACTCTGCATGTAATATTTATTAATTCATTTCATAAAAGTTGTTATACTTTTGGTGACATACTAAATTTTTATTCTCTGCGTTTGTTTCTTCAGTAAACAAACATATAAAGAGAAAAAGTATCATCCAACCAGAGGGTGAACACTGTCATCGTTTCAGCTTTGTGTTATACCTCAATTCCCATGAGATTCTATGAGTGAATTGTGCAACTCCTGAAAGTGTTCAAAGAGCTAAAAATATTGTCAGAACAAAATTTTTATTGTAAAGCTCTGCTGTAACCAGCAAAAGTGGAAAGGGTTTTTCAAAGATGAACATAATATGTTCAGATAAGAGAACTCACCTGATTTTAACATGTCAAACACAATGACTCCTGTCTAATTGGCTTATCTATTAAGGAATGGGATCCTATTCCTACAGTGAAAACAAAGAAACAAACTTGCTAGTGGTTTCAAATTGCTGACCACGAGGATCACAGCCCAATGCATAACCACTATGCCACCAGGGCTCCTCATGGCAAATACAGTTGGGTTAAAATGTAATTTCTTTCAAATGGG
>NW_022111322.1:1244283-1246027 GCF_000313985.2 Echinops telfairi | reverse complement strand
TTTTGTCCAGTAAACACACAATATTTCTGTCTTGTTGAAAGATAAACTCCAAAGTTTATGATTTATTACCTTATGGTACACCAATAGTCTATTTCATATCTAACATGGTAATCTTATTCTAGCATTATTAATTTTTCTTTCAGTATCTAGCTCTCAAATTTACTTGAACCATATTACCATTTTACCAGTTACCTCAGTAAGTAATAAGTTGAAAAATCTTTAAAACTTTAAAGTTTTTAATTCATTTTTGTTGAGAATGTACAGGGCAAAATGTATACCAATTCAACAGTTCCCTCATGGACAGCTGAGTGATGTGTACATTTTCAAGTGTGCAACCACGCTAACCCTCCTTCCTTAACATAAATCTACTGTCTCTTAAGAATTCTGTTCAAGATTTCAAGTTGCTGTTATCAATGTGATCCCATATAAACAAGCAAAACCCTAAACCCACTGCCATCGAGTAGGTGCCTACGCACAGTTACCTTACAGGACAGGTTAGAAGTGGCCCCTAGGACTTTTTGAGACTGTAATCCTTGTCCCCTGAGAAATGCGGCTGGTGGTTTGGAACTGCTGCCCTTTCTGATAGCAACCCAACCCATAACCACTACACCATCGGGGCTCCCTTTGATACTGTATCCATAATTCTTAAAAGAGCATAATGTTCAAGACAGACCATTTTTATTAGTTCAGCCAACCTATTGTTGGCTTTAAGAAGACCTGAACAAAATAATTGACAGGTATTCTATATATGTATGAATGATGCTTAAAACTTTTGAAAATTATACTTCTCTCTATAAAGAAAGTGACCGATACATTTGATAATGCTAGTCAGGTAAACACAAGATTGAGCGAAGAATATCCATGTTCACAGGACAATTGCAAAAATCCACCATGTACTAGACCCTAAGTAAATTCTTGGTAAATGGTAATAAACAGTAATTTCACAGATTACAGTCTTTGAACATAATCCAACGAGAGCAGTAATAAATAAGAGAGGATTTAAGAGATATAGCCCACTGGGAAATTAAGAAACATGCTCTTGGAAAATTATTGGATATGAATGATTAAAATCCATAAACTAGGGAATATAGTGACAGTTATACTTAGAGAAGACTTATAGGTCTAAATACCTTCATTATTTATTTAAAATGATTTAAAACACTTTGCATTTATTAGGAAATAAAAATAAGAAAAAAATAAACCAAGAGCAATCACAAATTGGACTCTAGTTAGAAAAAATGAAACAAAATACAGTAATAATAGTTTAAAATTTATTAAACACTAAAATTCACAAGAGGGAAACAACAAAAAAGAAGAGGACAAGGAAATTTCATTTTTCGTAAAAATGAATGAAATAAACTTTTTCCAAGCGTGATTAAAGACCAAAGAGAGAGGGCAAAATCAAACAGGATTAGCAGTGGGAAAGGAAACATAACTATAGATCCAGAGACGAAAATAATTATAATAGCCTGTAACTAGCAATTCTTCACAATAAATGTGAAAACTTAGAGTAAATAAAAAATTCTCTGGAACCATATAAATTTCTGACATTGGCACTTCCAGAAGCTGAAGGCTTGAAAAGTCCAATTACCATAATTGATTGAAAAATGAGAAAAAAGCTACCTTTGAAAAGTACCAGAAGCAGACAGATTAATAGTTAAGAATTTCTGACCTTTAAAGAAAATTAAACTATAGAATGTTCCAGATCAGTACTGAAGCGAGCTATATTCTTCAGGTTCTGCTG
>NW_022111322.1:1241444-1243614 GCF_000313985.2 Echinops telfairi | reverse complement strand
CAATAAAAAGTATAGAAATGACCACTAGAGTATTAAATACAAGCACAAACAACCCACCAGTGATCCACAGACCCAAGAGCAAGAAACGGTTTGCTGGTGTAAGTCATTATCTTTCTATTCACAGCTTGCTAAAATAGTAAACTTTATGAGGCACAAGTATTGTGTGCTTTGTCCACTGCTGCGAGTCTTCATAATGCCCATAACATGGTAAACTGCTTATAATTATTTGTTACCAAAACTTTAATAAGTAAAACAGCAAACAATCCCAGAAAAATATCTAAGGAACAATACATTTTAACCAAGTAGAACTTTTTTTGTCCAAGATTAAAATCACAGATCGCATTCAACATAAATTACTCTATCAGTATATTAAAGGAGGAAAATGGATATTGAAAAGACTTAATAAAATTCAACACTCATGTTTTAAAAAATATCTAAAAACAATTCCAGAGTCATCTAGAATAAAAAACTAAGCTAAGAAAGAAAGAAAAGCTACTTAAATAATAAAAAAAAGAGAAACGGGAGAAGGGTAGGTGGGGGAAAGGAAGTGGGTGTTAACAAATTCAGGGACAAAGGAACAGCAAGTGATCTAAAATCGATGGCAAGGAGGGTGTAGGAGGCCTGGCAGGGCTTGATCAAGGGCAATGTAACCCAGAGGAATTACTGAAACCCAAATGAAGGCTGAACATGATAGTGGAACAACAGGAAAATAAAATGAAATAGAGGAAAGAAGTATGAGGCAAGGGCATTTATTGAGGTGTAAATACAGGCATGTACATATGTCAATATATTTATATATGATGATGGGGAAATAGATCTATGTGCATATAGTTATAGGTTTAGTATTAAGGTCACAGATGGATATTGGGCCTCTACTCAAGTATTCCCTCAATGCAAGAACATTTTGTTCTATTAAACTGACATTCCATGATGCTCACCTTCCCTACACGATCACTGAAGACAAAGTGGGTGCATAAGCAAATGTGGTGAAGAAAGCTGATGGTGCCCGCTATCAAAAGCTATAGCATCTGGGGTCCTAAAGGCAAACAAGTGGCCATCTAGCTCCGAAGCAACAAAACCCACATGGAAGAAGCACACCAGCCTGTGTGATCCTGAGGTGTCGAAGGGATCAGGTATCAGACACATCAAAGACAGAACAAAAAAGCATATCATTGTGAATGAGGGGGAGTACGGAGTGGAGACCCCAAACCTATCTGTAGGCAATTGGACATCCCCTTACAGAAAGGTTGCAGGGAGGAGACAAGCCAGTCAGGGTGCAGTATAGCACCGATGAAACATACAACTTTTCTCTGGTTCTGTAATGCTTCCCCGCACCCCCCACCCCGGCCCACTATCATGACCCCAATTCTACCTTACAACTCTGGCTAGACCAGAGCATGTACTCAGGTACAGATAAGAGCTGGAAACACAGGGAATCCAGGACAGATAAACCCCTCAGGTCCAATAATGAGAGTTGCGATACCAGGAGGGTGTGGGGAGAAAAGAGGAACCAATCACAATGATCTACACATAACCTCCTCCGAGAGCGATGGCCAACAGAAAAGTGGGTGAAGGGAGATATCGGTCAATGTAAGGCATGAAAAAATAATGATAGTTTTTTAATTATCAAGGGTTCATGAGGGAGGGAGAGGGAGGTGGGGAGTGAGAAGCTGATACCAAGGGCTCAAGTCGTAAGAAAATGTTTTGAAAATGATGATGACGCTGCTCCCCCCAGAAGAATTTATTTCAAAGGATAGCATTGAATCTACAGCTCCAGGAGAGGGACATATCTGATTGGAGCACACGGGAGCAGATGAAGAGGGAGGAGGAGAGAGTGGAGCACATTCTGGCCTACCAGGTATTGAGGATGATGTTCCCGATTAGAGCAGCCAGTCCACAGAGAGGACCATATGGCCGACCCCACTGACCCATAGCCCTACAGGGGACAACACTGGAGACACAGTGTGAGAATTGCACCCGATTTGATCCTCCCACACCGAGGCAAAACACTAAGGGGGTGCAACAGAACACAAGGGAATGGAGTGGCGAGGTTCCCAGGGAATGTTAAAGGTGGACTTTGGGGCCAGGGCGTGGTGCCCCAACAGACTGGACTGGAAAACACTCCTAAGGCCAACAAACAATCCTTGAACTAACTACAAGCTTTTCTTTC
>NW_022111322.1:1238005-1239448 GCF_000313985.2 Echinops telfairi | reverse complement strand
TGAAACAGGGAACTGGCTAAGGCAGCTGCACCCTGGTCCGACCATCACAAAGCAAGAGACCCGAGAACTTGAAAGGCGAGGCTCACCGAGCCATTTATCCCTCTGCCCTTCAATTAATCCCACATGTGTTTATCGGACAGGTTGGCACAATAAACTAACTCAAACCCCTAATAAAATGATTAGAATAAAAAAGAAACCCTCCGGAGCAGTTTGACTTGTGCCTGCAGGGTTTCTGTAGACAGAATAGACTTGATAGCAGTGGGTGGGTTATCTTTCACATGCCCATGGGGCAACTGAAAATATCATGGCTTGGAAGAAAACGATGATGACAACACAGGTCCAAATGTGCTTGACACAAAGGATGGATGTATGCATTGCGATAAGAATTGTAAGAGCCCCAATAAAATGATTTAAAAAGAAGAAGAAGAAAAGAATGATGGCAACATATGGACACATATGCTTAATACAATTGATGTATGGGTTGTGATAAGAGCTGTAAAAGCCCCCAATAAGATGGTCTTTTAATAAGAATAAAAGGAAACGCAGATTTGACCCAAAAATAAATAAATAAAACCACAAAGATTGTGAGCACAGTGCAGGAGTGGGTAGTACTCTGCTGTGTTGTACACACAGGGTTTGTGTGAGTACTGACTAATTTGATGGCACCTGACCATGACAATGGCACAAATTTCTGTGGGATTTTAAAAGGAGCCCAGGACAGTAAATCATGAGGAATAAAGAAAACAGCACCACAAAAAATACACCCATCAAAATGACAGCAATAAATTTGTACCAGTCAATAATCACACTGAATTTAAATGCACCCATCAAGAGAAAGAGAGTTAGAGGAATGGATAATAAAACAGAACCCATCAATCTGCTGTCTACAATAGAATCTTAGATTTAAACCTTAGACTCAAAGGAAAAACTAGACTAAAAATCCAAGAACAGAAAAATGTATGCCAAGCTGTTGGCAGTCAAGAAAGAGCTTGAGTAGCAATAAATAAAGAAGACTGATAAAGTAAATTTTAAGGCAAATTTCAGAATAAGAGACAAAGAAGGGCATTATATATTGATTCCATTAAAGTGTCAATTGAAAGAGAAGACATAACCATAATAAATGTCTATGCACACAACGAAAGAGCCTCAAAACACATTAGTCAGGTTTTTACAGGCTTGAGGAGAGAAATGGACAACTCTATCATAATAGTAGGAGACATTAGCATACCATTTAGAATTAACATGCCATTTAGAAGAATAGAACTAGAAAGAAACTCAAAGACACAGAAGAATTAAACAATACAGCCAAACATCTGACCTCTTACACATATACACACATATACGGGACACTCCATCCAGTGGCAGCATAATATACATATTTTTCTAGTGCATATGGAACATTCTCTATAATATTTCATATACATTCAGAGAAAGTTTCAGTAA
>NW_022111322.1:1221617-1237743 GCF_000313985.2 Echinops telfairi | reverse complement strand
AAAACCCCAACCTCAAAAAAAACAAACTCACTGCGATAGAGATGATGCCAACTCATAGCAACCTTATAGGACGGGGCAGAACTGCCCCAGTGGTTTTCCAAGACTCTATGGGAGTAGAAAACCTCATCTTTCTCCCTCAGCATAGCTGATGGATTCAAGCTGCTGACCTGAACCAAAATCAATACCTTAACGGAACATATCCAGTAGTTAGAAAAAGAGCAGCAAAAGAAACCTGCAACCACTGGAAGAAAAGAAATAATAAAGCAGAAATAAAACTGATAAACAGTCAAAATAATTAACAAAATATTGAGTTGATTATTTTAAAAGTTCAACAAAAATCCATATATCACTGGCAAAGCAAATACAGGAAAAGAAGAAAGAGATGCAAACAATACAAATAAAAAAACGAAGCAGGTTATGTCACAACAGCAGGAACGGAAGTAAGATGATAATAATGGAATACAATGAAGAACTGTACTTCAACAAATTTGAAAACCTAGAAGAACTGTATAAATTTCTAGGAACAACACTGTACCTAGCTAAACCAACACAGATTCAAGTAGAAAACTTTAACAGACTTATCACAAAAGGCAAACTTGATAAGTCATTAAAAATCTCAACCAAAAGTTTGGGCCTAGTCACTGGTGAATTCTACCAAACATGCAGGAACCAATTGACACCAATTCTTCTCAAACTATTCCAGAATATGAAGCAAGCCTAACCCTGATATGAAAGCCAGGCAGAGACGTCACTAAAAAGAAAATTATAGATCAAGATTCTTCATGAACACAGATGCAAACCTTGTCACCAACCTCTTAGTCAACAGACTCCTAAAACCCAACAGCATATAGAAATATAATACACCCTGACCACGTGGAATTCATATCATATATAAGATGGTTGAATATTAAAAAAACAATCATTATGATCTACCACATAAATAAAACAAAGGAAAAAAATCCCATAAGATTGTGTTAATTTAATTCAAAAAACGCATTTGACAAAATTCAACACCCATTCCTGACTTTAAAAACTCAACAAGATAGAAATAGAAGGGCAATCCTCAACATAATTAAGGGCATATAGGAGGTGGGGAGGGAAGGGAGAAAAAAATGAGGAGCTGATACCAAGGGCTCAAGTAGAAAGCAAACGTTTTGAGAATAATGAGGGCAACAAGTGTACAAATGAACAAAAGGTAACAGTGGGAAGTACTGTTATAGTCACAATCCTGCCATCACATGATCTACAAATGGATGCATGGGTAGATGTGCAGTCTCATAGGTGTGGGAGGGGAAGTAAGACTACCCATGCATTTGACAGAAGCTATTTCTACATGTGTATTTATCTATCTATGCCGCCAAAAGATACTGAATGTTCAGGTGGAGCGTAGAAGGGGCAGACTTATGAAAACGTTGACATAACCAAACACCTTGAGAGTCACTGGGCCTTGGGCGAAAGACTGTTGTCTCGGGGGACACCCAGGTCAATCAGCATAACATGGTCCACAAAGACAGTGCTCTACATCCTCCTTCCACTAGGGTCCTGTAGGGTCTTAAACGCTTGGGAATGGCCAGCCAATATGCACGGATTGATCTCTATCTGTGTGGCAGAGGAAAGAATAGTGAAGGCAAACGGAAAAAACTAGTCCTACGGACTAATGGACCATGTGAACATTAGTCTCCATGACTTTGAGAGCAAAAGAACTAGATGGTGCCCAACAACCACTGCTAATTCCTCTGAAAGGAATCATATTAGAAGGGGCTGGGTAGAGAGGGAGAAAAAATGTACAACAAACTCACGTAATACAAGAGACTAGGTCAGATAGAGACCTGTGGAACACCTGAGAATATGACCATTACTCAGGCTTCAGGTCTGCAACGGAATTCATTTCCATGACTCAATTTCTAGCCAAACAATAGCTGTATCCTATAAACAAAAACAACCACACGCGAAGGATTCTCAAACTGTTTCTACATGCTGTAAGTAGAAAAGGTCAGAAATCTGGGAATAGTTAGAGAAGTATCTTGTCCTAGATGGAGATACATTGTCAAGTAACAGTGGCTTATTATTATTATTTGTATTTAGTAAGAGTTTCTAAGATTTTGTACCACTTCTTTTGGATGTACCGTGTGTGTTTGACACGGAGTTCCCGTGGTGTAGTGGTTACAGGTTGGCTTGCGATCTGCATTGTCGGCAGTTCAAAATCTCTGCAGCTCATCAGGAGAAACACTGGCTAGTCTACTTCCGTCAACAGTTACACTCTCAGAAATCCACTACGAGTCAGCAGTGACCCGAAGGCGGCGAGTTTGGATATGTATTACAAATAGATCCATGAATTTAATAGAGCATGTATGGGGCAAAGCTATGAAAACTTCTTAACCATATGCAACCAAACACCTTGAGGGGATGCGTCGCTTGGGGGGGATATCAAAATCCACGAAGACAATGCATTACATTCTAGTTTGGTGAGTACTAACTGGGGTCTTCAGTGTGTTGAGCACCCCTCTAAGGTGTGACTCTTAAGATCTCCCTCTCTGGATCCTTGAAGAGTGAAGAAAATCAAAGCAGCAAGGGGACGCTCAGTCCAAAGGACTGACAGGCCCCCATAGGAACCCCCGCCTCTCAGAAGAACTGGATGGTCTTGACTCTCACAGCCGACTGCTCCAAAAGTGCTCACGACAGCAGGTCCTGGACAGGGTGGGAGAAACTCTGGTGCAATACTCAAGATAATAATAATAAAGACCAGGCTTAAATGGTCGGAGAGAAATTGTTGGAACCCCCTAGACGTCCTTCAACCCTGGAACTAAATGTACCACTCCTCCACACCATCCATTCATCCGTGGCTCAACTTCAGCCAAATAATAGCTCTATAGAGTGAACAGTAACATTAGGGAGGTGCGCACTCCTTAGAACAGTCACCCACACAAGACCAAAAGGGCAGTGTTTGCCTGGGGATAAAGCTCAGAAGGCAGGAGGGGTTGGAAGAAGGGCAAAGGGAACCAGTAAAACAGGAGGAGGAAACAATGGATGTTGTTATATTGTGGAAATTGCAATCAATGTCATGAAGCAAAATATGTATGAAGCCAATTTTCTATGTACACCTTCACCCAAATTCAATCAAAAGTTCCAAAGACAAATCAATTGAAGATATACTCCTCATTGATTCTGCCTCATTAACATAACAAAGAAACCGAAGGTATAGAGATTAGGATTTATAATACAAATTTTGGGAGGAGCACAATTCAATCTGTATCATCAAGTAAAAGCAAATTAAACTAAGATAGAAGTATTGGCTCTTTTGACTGGCAAAATGTAATGCCATGTTTCCCAAGCAGGTGATACCACCCCTCTGGAAGGTGCTGGAATGATGTGGGGGCTGCTGCAGAAGCAAATACCTATGTTTTATCCTGGGCTAAAGTACAAATGTTTATTTATGGGCTATCGTACAAAAGCTTTTCATTGCCAGGTGGGCCTTGAGTAATTTTTTTTAAAGGAGGTGGTAGACCAAATAAATTTGGGAACCTATGAAAGAGAGATAGCAGATTCTTGGAGGAAATGCAAGAAAAACATACTATTGTACAGCCCTGGTAGAAATGTGGTTTGTTGTAGTTTGGGGGGGAATATAACTAACTTTTACAAAATAAAAATACAACTTCTTTTTGACCAGGAGCCCACCAACTCCATATTGATTGCACAGAAATAAAATTGCAAGTCTGTAAGATATATGAACAAGGATATTTGGAGCACCAGTGTTTACAAAGGGCAAGAATCAGATTCAGTGTGGATGCTCTTCAGAAGGGGAATGGTGGCAAGAATTGTGACCATCATAGTTTGGTTTATACACGCTGCATCTAGCCTCTAAATAAGCATAATTTAGAGCTCTAGTATGGGTCCTGGGGGAATGTCTGAGAGGTATTTAATTTTCTATGTCAACTTGGCTCGGTTGTTTGGCTCAACAACCCTCCAAACTGTTGGGCAGTAGTTACATGTGCTGAAATGAGTGTTCTTGAATGAAACAGATTATGCTTCAGAATGGCCTCAACCAATCAGATGAAGCTCGTGGGAGCTACAAGAGCTTTGCCGTAGGATATTCTGTCTTCCGCACTCCCAAGAGACACATGAGAAGCGCTTTGTCTCATTCGTCCCTTTCCCACCTACAGATGTTGGATTTGCCAGCCCCCACAGTCTCATGATCCGATACCTTAAAACAAATCACTCTCATAATTATTTATTTATTACTGCTTCTTTTTCTCGAGAGAACTCTAAGAGACATGATTCCATTTTTTTTTTGGTGAAACAAGCAATAGCAAACCACATATATGAATAACTTTTTAAAAGTTTTATTTGTTGTTGTTGAGAATATACACATCAGACCTTACAGTAAATCCTTACAGTAAATTCCTACACTGATGCTGATTACGGTCTTCAGCTGTGCAGGCATTCTCTCCCCTCCTGTTCGGAATTGTTGGTCTTCAAGAACATGAGCTCACGACTGTGGGAGCCCTTGATGGTGACTTGGACTCCCTTGGTCTGACTCTTTTCTAAGAGCTGGGAGGTTCGTCCCGCAGCGGGTTTCAAGCATCTTCCCTGTTCTCATGCCATTTCCTCTCAAGGTTAAAGTGGGCAGACTTTTTGAATGAAGAAAATACAAAATGTGAAAGGAAGCTAGCTCTATTTCCACGGTAGCTAGAGTCAACTACATTAAAATAAGGTAACGGAAGACAACGCCAACAAAATGACAGGATCAAATTCTAGCTCCGATCAATCCTCAGGAGCTGGCTTGAACCTAAGACCCGCTTCCTGCTCTCCCGCAAAGAGACTTGAAGAGTGACCAGAGAGGGGTTCAAGGCCTCCCAGCATCAGACACACTTTCTCCCTGGAGCACGAGGGGATTCAAAGAGAATTGCAAAGGAATCCCGGGCTTCAATGCCATGTGCCTCTGAAATTCACCTGGTGGCATAGCTCCAGCATGCCGCAGAAATGCCGATTTGGTCGAATTTTCGTTTTTTCGGGCAGGGAAACCTGGAAACCTGGAAAGGTGTGGCTCCTCCCGCAGGTTTCCGCAATGGAAGGGAGACGGCCCTCTGTGTCCTGCTCTGCTGCCCTCCCTGAAGGAGCGGCCTTCCCTCTGGACGTTGTGAAGACAAGCAAACTCAAGAGGGCCCGGGGTGGCTCTCTTTTTTGCTGGCTGTGGAAAATAACTCCTTCCTCCTTTCCTCTTGCTCCCTTATAAAGATACCCGTTCTTAGTTTTAGGAAAGTTAAAATAAATGCCAAGGGGTCAGCATAAGCTATATAAAGTTCCTGGGAGGAGAGACATGTAAGTCAACAAACCCTGTGAAGTGCTTTGTCTTGTTGCCCAAGGCGGGGGAAGGAATTTAAGAATAGAACATGGGGTAGCCAGGGTCCCAAATGGCAGAGAGGGGTGGCAGGGTAATTACCATGTGGCTGCATAATTATGGGTTTCCAGGAAGTGCCTAAATTATAGAGCAAGTGCCATTTCCATGTTGCTTCCTCTTTGGAAAAATAATCCCGCTTTCTCCTAATTGGGAAAAGCCAAGGCCTGCGGAGTAGGCATTTGCCACCTGGGGCCCCTCTTGGTCAAAGCGAGGGCAACTTGTCCCTGGGTCTCCTGCCTGCTCTCTCCCAAAGAAGCTTCTGTCCTTTGTCAGCTGCTGGGACAGATGGCCGTGGTCCGCGACTTTGCTCACCTTTCCTGACCACTTCCCCGGTCCCCACCTGGCCACCTCGCTAACTCCAAGAGGTGAGGCGGTGAGAGTGTCAACAGGGATGAGGTCACGGAGCGTGAGCAGTACAAAGGCACCTTTCATCCCCCTGGAAAATTCCACTCCGGGCACTTGGGAAGAGCTGGTCTTCCCCAGGACGGCTGTTGACTGAGCTCTCGCCGGGGAGGCCGACACACATCCCACCGTTTAAGCCACACTGACCTCAAGTTGGCAGCGTGGAGAAATAGGAGTCTGTGTTCTGGGCGGCCACTGGGCAAGCCCGTGGAATTTTCCTGCAGCCATTTTGACCGCTGTCTTCGCAGCTGTTCCGCGAGGGCGCAGTTGTTTTGATGCCGAGAGATGTTTGGAGCCAGCCTCAAGCCCAACGGAGAAACTTTAAACTAAAAAACAACACAGCAAAACGACTAAGCACACACACACACACATTCCCGTCCTGTTCCCGAGCCTCACTCCACTGGGTGAGGCGTGAGCATCAGTATGCGTGTCCGTTTTGCACCTTGATTACCTGATGAGTTTAAGAAACAGCATTTTACACTCTGACATAACCTCTTAAAAATGGCTAGGGGAAAAAAAATGGCTAGGTCACAAAGGTCCCTGAATTTAAGCCCAGGTCAGAAAGGTGGCGTCTGATTGAGGACATGGACACAGAGCTGCTCAGTCAGCCCCGCCCTCCCCTCAGGTATGGCGCCCCCTCCAGGAGCTCACTGGTTAGGCGCCCTCCCCACCGTCCGGAGGACCTCCTGGGGGGCAGACTTCGCTTTGGAACCTCAAATAGCAACAGCTGTTCAGGGCGTGCTTTCTTGACTGAAAATACGCTTTAATTCAGTTTGGGACTTTCCTCCATTTCCAAAATAAGAAATTAAAGAAAGAAACACCTCTATACCAGTGGGTTGTTTTTTTTTGAAGCTCTTTAAGCACACGTATAATACACTTTTTTCATGTTACAATTCAGTATATAATAAACACACACACATACACACACCTGATACTAAAGTTTAATGAAACACATTCTCTGGGTGCAATGCCTATTCTATTCTATTCTATTTCATTTTTTAAAACCTTTCCATTGCTCTCGCGGTGGATGGTGACCCACAGTGGGAAGCATTCCCTTTTGAGCCTGTTGGACCCAGTCCTGAGAGCGCTCCGCGGGGCTTCAGCCGCATGTGTTGCTGCTGGTCCGCCGGAGCGTGGGCCCGGGGCTGATTCCCAGTCCTCTCCAGCTCCTTCCTTTGCATGTGTTGCTTGGTGCTCAGTGGACTTCTGAGGGTAGGTGGGTAGAATGATACTTTTGTACACTGGGAATAACCCTGAGAGCTCAGGAAAGTAGAAACCACCTCAGGTATTCCAACAGAGAGAAATTAATGGAGGGACCTGGTAATTCAATCGTCCTAGAAAAAGGCACAGGAGATAATATGTAGATAGCTAGCTGTCAAGCTGTTTCTAACGCAGCCACATGACTGATGGCAGCAGCATGGAGCCCTGGTGGTGCTGCTGTGTAAGCACTAGACTGCTAACTGCAAGGTCAGTGGTTCAAACCACTAGCCCCTCTGTGGGAGAAAGATGAGACTGTTTACTTCCATAAAGACTTACAGTCTCAGCATCCCTGGGTGGTGGAATCAACTGTGAGATGGAATTGATGGCAGTGGGCTGGGTGAGGAGACAACTGACGGCGGTGGGCTTGCTAAGGCCACCATGGCCTGAGCTGGTTCGTACAGCATATGCTTCAGACGTCACTAGTGCCCCTTCAGGAGGATGTAGATCTGGGATCGAGTGGTGCTTCACACACAGTGTATCTCTGTCACAGCTGAGAATCCTGAGCTTAGGAAATCCCTGATCTAGCAAACCTGTTCAACCTTTGACGTAGGGTGAGCCTTTATCCTGATTAGGAAACCTGCCATCTACCCCAGAGGGAGACACTGTGTAAATCTCCTTGAAAAGAGAGTCTGAAACAAAAGCTGGCACAGGATCTGTAGAAGCACAGTGGAGCCTTGTGTCTCCATAGATAATAAGTGCAGGGTGAAACTAACGCTTCTAAGGGTTGGGAAACAAAAGGAAGTTGAGTGTTATCAGAATTCAGATGTTCAGCTCTCAGGTGCCAAGGCCCCATGGGACTAGGGTTTAGACCTATGAAGAGGGACCCTGACCTCTAAAGACACCTAAGGAGACCACAATAAGGCTAGTTCCTAGAGCGTACGGAACCACATGCTGTTGCAAGAGAGCGAAAAGGAGGAGCCAGCCCCGTCTCTATCTCACCCTCTCGATTGGGCTAAGGGGAGATATAATTTGCTGAGCCCTAATCCCAGCATCAAAAAATAGAATCTAGAAGGGACTTGGGACTGAGCGACAATAACTTAAGCTACACAGTCTATCTCTCTGGCTAGTGAGCATTGATACCCACCCTGTATAAACACTTGAACCTCTAGCCGCAAATACAACTTTATCTATCTATTTAACCAGATGCAACTATGTTTTCTGAAAAAGAATGATGCCCCGCCCTCCCAAATGACCCTCGTTATTGGGGCCATTTCTGGGAAATAGTCACAGTGATATCTCGGGGTGATGTTTAATCATATGTCTAATTCACAGTCCCACCTGATTATTTGGTAACCTCCACCCAAAATCTACAGGTAACTGCCAACAGTAATCGTTACATGAAATAAAAAGGGTAAGGAGAAGGGATGCATACACTGTATGTGTGTATGTATTAAGGTGAGTCAGAGGCTTTGCTGCGAGGGTTCCAGTTGACACAGGCAGGCACATATCTTTCCAGTGTGTCTTCGCCTGTCCCTGCAAACAGTGAATGGCCGCAGAGGAGTCCTCTCACTAATACACTTCTCTTAGTCATATTAGGGTCCAACCAAAATAGCGACTTCCTGGTGACCGTTTCTGTCAAGAAAAGCCTATGGAGCAGTTTGATTCTCTAACACATGAGATCGTGAGAGCTCCATGGGTCAGAATGGACTTGACCTAACAGGCTTGGTGTTTTGGTTGTTGTGGTTTTGTTTTGTTTTTTGTCAAGTTTCAGATGTTTATTATTCAGTGGAAACCCCACCATGACACACCAACATGATTTCATGCATTTAGGAGATAAGGAGATCCTGGTTGTGTGGAAATTTGTGCGGATAACTTCTGGAAGACCTTCATTCTAAGCAGCTTTATGGGAAAACATTGCATTGAGAAGTCAGGGCCTTCTTTCTTCAGTTTGCTGTGATCCGTATTCACAACGAAGAACTTAGATGGTTCAGGGGGACCAAGTTTATTCTTTCTGTGCCAGCTGCTGTCTGGATTAAACAGTGCCAGACCATGACGTACAGGGCAGCTCCAGTCCCTCCAGCTCCAATCGACACGGAGAGAGGGATCAAACTCCGGGCTTCTCCTCCTGACCAAGATCTGGCACAGCATGTTTGCGGCTTTGGCCTTGGGACGGCAGGGAGAAAATGAATTGGGCAGACCCAGGAGCTAGGATTCTGCATGATGTTTTTGTGGGCACCCAAAGACACCCTGGTTGTTGTTTTTTAAAACAGATGCATGTATGAACGTACAGTTCTCAATTTTGTAGTCGTTCATGAGGCAATAGTTCCTTATTCATTACTTTCTTCTTCTCTGACCTATTTTATCTGTCTTTGTTCTCAACCGGGAACTCAGTTGGCTGAGGTGTTTGAGCACATGGCGTGAGCCAAACCTTCATGCCTGAGTGATCTGAATTCTTGGTAGCAATGACTACTCTTTTGGGGGCTGCAATCCTTTCATTAACAGTTACTGTAGAATGTGGACACACCAAGAGGCACCCTAGATAAGCCTGTGTGCTCCAGATATGGGCCACCTTACCTTACTACTGCTGTGTAGCAGTCACCCAGACTGCCTCTTGGTAGTTGGTATTCACCATCCCATCCTGAGAAGGGCCCCTTTTGCCGGCTTGCTGTCTCACTGGCATAAGGATCTTCAAAGATCCAGGTGGCAGAACCCATCTTCCAGTTCAATGGAACCAATGAGCATGTTGCCTTGTAGAGACACTCAAAGCCTCTAGAGCCTTCAAAGCGCTAAGTCTTTGGTAAGGAATGCAAAACTTCCAAGACTGGGTTGTTACATGCAATCATGAGATAAGTAACTCTGACTTCTTACGCTTGAATCCCTGATGGTGTATCGCCACTTTGAGAAAAGCGACATCATATATTGGCTGCCTATGCTGAATCCTGCAGAGCAGTAGCCTTATCATTCCAGGTGTTGCCTCCCAAATGGTGCTGTAACTGAGTCTTCAGCAAGCCTTTACACCATTCTTCTGAGCGATGGAGCAGATGGTAAGCCACATTGCTCTACTTCTGTTGCCAGGAAATGAGTTCCATGTTATACCTGGGTTCTTAAGAGATGAGTGGAGAAAGCATTTCTGCAAGAAGTCTACACCCCCGGGCCCAACTTTCAGGGTCCTTTTCTCACCCACACAGGCCTCCTTTCCAGCCCTAGCCACTTGCTCTGAAATAACCACTGTCTCTCCTGCTGTGACCCTTCTGAGTGCACCAGACTATGATCTCTTGTGTCGCTGCCTCTTTATGTGGGAGCCCCTTCCAAGGCTTGTTGGGGACCCTCTTCTCCAAGTCAAAACATCACTCCTAATCTCCTAGTGCCGTTCTTTCTACCCACTCAGCCTCCCCCTGCCAATCCTCCACAGCCCTGACTCGTGCTGTTCCTTGGGAGCCAGTTTTGGAAAGGCCCAGAATTGCATTTGGATTTGAGTCGCTCCTCCACATTGGGTCAACTGCAGAGGGTCATTTGTCTGGGTGGGCCACAGGGTTGGCAATGTGCTGACTCCCTGTGTAGGGCGCCCACACCTAGCTCT
Source organism: Echinops telfairi (assembly GCF_000313985.2). Lineage (NCBI taxonomy): Eukaryota > Metazoa > Chordata > Mammalia > Afrosoricida > Tenrecidae > Echinops > Echinops telfairi. Next base: position 1,227,163 of record NW_022111322.1, on the reverse strand, counting down.
GACCTGTCAGAGGGAGTTTGTCCCCCTGGACGGGCCTGATAGAAGATGAAGGTCCCCAAACCAGGCTCAGAGAAGCATCTGGTCCCAAGGAGGGTATTTGGTGTCAGGTTACAGGCCACAACAGATGGCAGTGGCTCAGCAGCTCTGAGTGAGTCTCAGGACCTCCAGTTCACAGTCCAGGTCACCTGAGTCTCAGTGAAAATCAAGGCTCCTGAAGGGGTCCAGAGGAGGAGGGATGGGGCACATGTCCATGGGAGTGGGCGACAGAGGTGTGGCCTCTGAGAAGATCCTTCTCTCTCCCTCCCCCCAGCACAGCCTCTTCACACTGTGCAGGGAGCCTTTGGCTGAACCTCTCCCCACCCCCCACCCCCCTGCATCCCCCCCTTCCCCCAGGACACTAAGGATCCCTGCTGAGAATCCTGATTCACGAGGAAGGAAGACACAGCTAGACCCATAGGCAGAAAACAACAAACCACTGGGTGGAAAGGGGTCTTGAAAGACAATGTAGAACCAAGTCATTTCTGAGACAGAAAACAAAGACAATCCTGCCTTTTCTTTAGTGTGGTAATATGATGGGGTACCCCCACCCCCCAAAAAAACACAACAAAGTGTCACTGATGTGAGGGGGATTGTGCATTTGGAGTTCGTTCCATCAGGTTAGACGTTAATCAAGCTTTCTATTTAGTGATTCTGAAAAGATTGCTTAACAGTGTGAGACAAAAAAGGCTTGATTGTGGCAGACGGAGGGCTGGTTTTGCCACCACAACAATGCATCTGCTCACGCAGCCATCCAGCGTGGCAGTGTTTGGGAAAAACAGCATGCCTCTCTTGCCCCACGCACCTTACTCACCTGACCTCTTTTTGTTCCCACAAATGCAGAGGGACATGAAAGGATTTGATGATGGAGAAGAGATAAAGAAAAACATGAGGGAGGTGCTGTCAGCCATTCAAACAGATGAGTTTGAAAAATGTTCCAAAAATGGAATCACAGATTTGACAAATGTATTAAGTGTAATGGAGAGTACTTTGAAGGTGATAAGGTTGTTTGTTAAAAAAAAATTAAATACATAGCTTGGGGAAAAAATTCCATTTTGGGGGGTATCCCCTCATATAAATACCTATGTGCCCCCCCCCACGGGTGTCACATATTGTCGGTGGGACTGTAATTATGGACATAGGTTGCTCTTCCTGCACAGGCCCTCCTTCCAGCCCTGGCCACGGGCTCTGAAATGAATAACATCTCTTCCACCTTCTGACTCTTCTGTCTTCTCCAGATCACTGTCTCCTGTGTGTCGCTGCCTCTGCCTCTGTGTGAAGCCCCTTCGAAGGCTTGTCCAGGACCCTTTTCTCCATGTCAGAACATCACTCTTAATTTCCCAGGTCCAGCTTCAAGGTTGGAGGTTTGAACCCATCCATCAGCCACTCAGTAGGAGAAATATGTGAGTCTGCTTCTGTAAGGACTACAGCTTTGGAAGCTCTATAGAGTAACTACTCTGCCCTGCACTATGAAGAGGAATTGACTCAATTCCATGTGGACAATGATACAGCACTACCTCAGAAAACTGGGAAGAGGATTCCATAAATCCAGGAATCCCTCTGCTGGGTATATACCCCAAGGAAGTAAGAGTCATACCATGAACAGGCATATGTGTACCCATGTTCATGGCCACACTGTTCTCCACAGCAAGAAGCCGAAACAACCTCAATGCCCATGAGTAGAGGAATGGATAAAGAAACTGTGATACATGCACACAATGGAATACTATGCATCCCTGAAAAAACCCCGGTGACAACATGAAGCGCCTTATGACACAGTTGGACCTGGAAAACATTGTGCTGAGTGAAATGAGTCCGTTGCTAAAGGGCACATTGTATGAGACCACTGGTGTGGGTGGGGGGGTGGTGGGAGACAAAGACTTTCATACCAAGGGGAAGAACAGCCATTGGAGGCTACCAAGGGCGGGAGAAGACAAGGGAAGGCAGAAGAAGCAGTGGTCTAAAGAGTTGACAAGTATTGACTTGGTGAAGCACAAGACAGTAATCTGAAAAGGGAGAAGTCAAAGGAGGCGGAGCAGGGTACTCTATTGAGAGGGTTGATTCGTGCTTTAAACTGTTGAGTATAAAATTGACTATTTATACTTACCTGGCAGGGGAGACACCATGATCACGAAGGTGGGTTTCCCCGGGCGAGGCTCACCCATTGCACTCCGATGTGCTGACCCCTGCGATTTCCCCAAATGTGGGAAACTTGACTGCATAATTTGTGGTAGTGGGGAACTGCGTTCACCCTCTCCCCTGAAAAAAAATAAAATAAAATTGACTATTTGAAATGTAAACACCCCCTCCCCCCACCTAATTCACAATTAAAAAAATCGTTTAAAATAAGTGTGGTAGTTACATAATCTGGTGTCAATTTGAGACTGGATATTTTTTTACCAACTTACCCAAGTGGCTGTGCATTTTTTCGGCTGTTAGTTTTTTTCTTACAGTAAACCATAAATGGGTTTACATCTCATCAACTTTTAATCATGTTTATTTATAACTTTCAGTTTTTGAATAAAAAACGTCTCACGTTATGAAACCATATTTTGCAATGTATGCGGAACATTATTACTTTTATGAACTATAATCTTCCTGAAATGATAAACTTCTTGTAAAAATAATCAATATAATCCATATTCCTTTGAAAAACAGTCAAAATAAATACAGTATATCAAACAAGAAATACATTCTTTGTTCCCCAGTGTTCATTTGTTGATGTGTTCCTTTGTTATACAAGGCACTATCGTTACTACACTCGACAACTGTGCTGCACAACTACACGGAGAAACACAGGCAGTGCAAACATTATCCCCGAGACACTGTGCAAATGTTACCTCCTCACCCTTTGGTTGGATTTGTTGTGGAGACCTTGTCCTAAACAGTTAATCATTTCACATATTGTAGTTAGCATAGGGCCTCCTTATAAACAAAGGCTCCTAGTACTTTTTTAATGTGTGGTACTTTGTATAACATTTTTCTCTGTGAAGCGCTACCTTACAAAATTCGCAAATCTACCTGGTTTCACGTCTTTTTCCATGGGCAGTGCAAACTCTACAGGCTCTGGTAGGACATTTCTTTTTCCCATTGCTTGAAACGAACACAGGTTCGTGCTGCTTCCTGTCCCCTGACAGCTTCCTGGTGGGTCTGTACGTGGTGCTCTCCCTGCTCTGCTAGGGGTTGGGCTGGACATCTCTCTCTGGTTCCAGAGAGCCTTCATTTTCATCGTCAGTAATCCAGTATTTTGCCACTGAAAGGAGAAACGGCTTGTCCTTCCTTTTTTTCTCTGGATTCAGGGCATTGTAAATTCTATAACAATTGAAAAGTCCACAGTTTATGAGATAGAGGACGACTTTTTTGGTCCATTTCATTGTTTTCCTTAGACTAGGATAATACGAGCGGTACTGATCTGCACGATCAACTCCCTTCCGGTGGGCATTATATTGATGTTTACACACAGGTTTCAATAGATCCTCTCCAGTTTTTCTATCGCTCTTTCCTGTATTTGAGACGGAAGCGTCCTGACTTGTCAATATCATTCTGACATCTCGCGTGTCTTTCCATGGGAGGAGAAGCATGGCACCTTTTCTGCAGAAAACTGCGTCACCTTTCTTCATTCTTGATGCTTTGGCTTTTAGAGTTAGCGGTAAACCTCGGTTCGCTCTAATAGTACCACAGACTCTAGTTTTGTTTTTCAGTAGTAAGTCAGCAGTAGAGGGACTGTGATAGTGATTATACCGGTAGATATGGTGCCACATACCAAGATAAGGGTCAAGAACTGGGAGAACAGTTTCTTCCAATTTCTCCCCTTCACCAGTATAAACTTCCATGTTGCAGATATAGCCTGTGTCACTCGCACACCATCCTAACAAGTAAACCCTGCTTTGTCATCTTCGCTGCGTTGTATGTTCGAGACCTCGGCGTCCTCTCCACGGCATCATCCCCTCGTCCAAAGGCAACTGTTGCTGTGGTCTGTAAAGTGTCCTGGATTTATTGAGGAAACAATCCAGCACAGGTAGAATTTTAAAGAGTTTGCCAGAACTATTGTCCATTTCCGTGTTTTCATTAAAGTGCCAGAACGCCCATATTTGTTCAAATCTATGACGACTCATGGTCTGCGAAAATATTGGGGTAGCTGTTTGAGGATCTCTTGACCAATAATCTTTCCAGCTATCTTTTCTTGTTTGTCCCGTTAGAAGAATTAGGGCTAAGAGTTTCTTCATGTCTTTCTGTGTTACAGGAGACCACTCGAGTGATTTAGGTGATGTTTGACATTTCACTGAGGTTTGATCATGATAAGTGCATAACTCCTTGCAAAACAATTCAAACAAGTCGTCACCAAACATCCGGCTCATCACAGAGGCTACAGAATCACATTGAGCTGGAAATGGAATCACCCCAGGATGACCTTCAAACATTTCCGCATGTGGTGGAATGTCAATTTCACACCAATCATTAGTAACAGGATTACAAAACGAATCATTCACAAAAACAGAGTCCCCTTCATCGTTGGTGTCAGAGTCACTTGAAAGCACTGCCACTTGATGCTCTTTACAGGTCTAACAACGTCACTGTCCCTGGAAGCGTCCTCAGAACCATCGAAGCAGTCATTCACACCGGCATCACATCTTCATTTTCACCAGGAACAGCCGAATAGTCATTGTCAAAAACTTCTGAAAGTATTTCAGATTCGTTCCTTTCCTTCTGTTTTCTGAGTGAGACCATCTCTAAAAGTAGGCAGAAATTGAAGACGAAAATAGTAACTATTTGATTTAACCAAAATGCACTAAAATACGAAATAAACAAAAAGAACATGAAGACAATCGAGTTTGATACATTCACTACTGATGTAACACCTAAATAGACGAAGTAGTTAAAATATATCCAAGCAGATGGCATCTGAAGACAGCGTGTAGAAATCATGAGTTATCTCGCGATCCGTCAGTAACAGATGGCGCGTGAAACACAAGTACACTCGGGGTCCGTCCGCAATGTGTTAAGAGTGAAGAGGTTGAGGTTAACCTGTCAATCAGGGCACAGCTTGATGGCCTCATTTGGAGGCTCTAAGGGGATAAAGAGCTCGCTGGAGGTGGGACACTAAGACACTCCCTGCAAGACGTCCCTGTTGAGAAGACACATGGAGCTACGCTAGAGCCCTGGAGCTGGAGGAGCCACGTGGAGACCCCTGCCAGCTCTGAGATGCTTACACTGCCACTGGATCCACAAGACTTTGCACCCACTGGTCTGTGAACTTCCTGCACTTGGAGTCATTGGATGTGTTTCGTGAGTCTGAAGAGGACTTTGTAGATTAGTATCAGACATAAGGACAAATATCGGACTTATAGACTAGATCTGGACTGGGCTGGGATGTTTTCTCAATATTCAATTGCTCTTGTATATAAAGCTCTTTTATTTATTTTTCTTCTTCTTTTAAAAAAAATCATTTTATTAGGGGCTCATACAACTCATCACAATCCATACATACATCAATTGTGTAAAGCACATTT
>NW_022111322.1:1209810-1220530 GCF_000313985.2 Echinops telfairi | reverse complement strand
CCAGTCTCTATCCTAATAAGGTGACCAGATTTAAAGCGGGACACCATTGACGGGGTGGGGGGTTCTTGATTAAAAATTTGGTCTATATGGACCAAATAGACCGTTCCCTAGCTTGTCGTGCATTCTTTCCAAAATTCGGGACTTTTTTAAAACGCCAAAAATCGGGACTGTCCTGCCAACGGCGGGACATCTGGTCACCTTCTACGAGTAAGTCTGGGCTCTTCCATGAGTCTGGGTTCTGCTTCCTATTTCTCCCTCACTCTATCCAGGACCTTCCTAATACGACCCTTTTCAGAAGAGCACGGTGTGTTCAAGGTTCACCCACGCAGTAGCACGTCAAAGGGTTCCATTCATCTTTATGGCTGAAAGAATTGATTGTATGTATATAATCACATTTTGTCTATCCACTCATCTGTTGATAGGCATTTAGGTGGTTTCCATCGTTGGGTGATAATGAATCATGCTGCAGTGAACATTCGTGTTCAAGTATCTGACTGTGCCCCTGCTTCCAAGTCTTCCGAGTGCATACCCAGGAATGGAATTAGTGTCACATGGTAATTCTCAAACTCTGTCCGTTTGTGGCACTCTAGTGGCTTACATGTTGCTATGATGCTGGAAGCCAAACTACCAATATTCCCAGTGCCAGCAGGATCACCTCTAGTGGACAGCTTTGGAATGGGGATATGCTGGAAGGAGCCCTGGTGATACAGTGGGATACGTGTTGCACTGCTAACCACAGGTTGGTAGTTCAAGTCCATCTTTGAGAGAAAGCAGCCTGCTCGTGTAAAGACCGACGGTCTCCCAAAGCTCGTGGAGCAGGCCTGCTGCACTCTACAGGGTTGCTATGAGTCAGGGATGGTGGGTTTCATATGCTGGGCTCCACTTTAGAGCCTGCAGTGAATAATATCTATAAAATCTGCCATCATACAACATAATGATTCATTGAGACAGGCAATAAGTAAATTAACAGATGACTGTCTCATTGCCATTAAGTTGATGCTGACTCATAGTGATCCTAAAGGACAGGGTAGAACTGTCTGTGTGAGCTTCCAAGACTGTAACTTTTTTGTGTGTGTGATTAATCACTGTGCTTTAATTATGTTCAATTTGTAACAATGAAAATACATCCTGCATATCAGATATTTACATTATGATTCATCACAGTAGCAAAATGACAGATATGAAGTAGCAATGAAAATAGTTTGATGGCTGGGGGCCACCACCACATGAGGAACTGTATGAAAGGGTCGCGGCATGAGGAAGGTGGAGAACCGCTGCTCTAGGGAATCGTTTTCTATGAACAGAATCTCGCGAGGACAGTAAGGTGGGTTCAGGTTTACTTGTCACTTTCTTTCCTCTCACGTTACGGCATCGTGGCCTGTCTGTGGACACTGTCGTGTGAAGGCTGTGGCCAAGTCTGTGACTCTTTATGGGAGCACAAGGAGAGGCTGGTGGTTGGGAACTGCTGCCTTGCAGCTAGCCGCCAAATACATAACGACTACGCCACCCGGGCTACAGCTAAATATATAACCTAATGTTCAGAAGTGAAAGGGGTTATGAAAAAATATGAGGGTGAACAAGAGTTTGTGGGGAAGCACCTGGTAAATTATAGAGCACCATGTGTTCTCCTTGTTATATGGAGACAAAAAAGTATTGCTACAGAATCAGAAAATTCTATTCAGCAGAAGCATCAAAACATGCACCTATTGTTTCTCTACACTCACTCCATCTAGGGCTACACAATTCTGAAGACTGTTTCCATCTCTCTCGCCCTTCCCCAAGGAAGTCTGCACTCTTTGATTAAAACAGCAGTTCTGACATCTTTGAGGGACTCAAATCGTGTTCCTTTGGAATGTTCTTTGAGTTTGGGGAGCAGAAAGAAGTCTGAAAGGGCGAAAGCAGGGCTGTAGGCAGGTTGGGGGAAGGTTACCCAGCGACATTGTCACAGGATAGTGCTTGTGACCCTGGAAGAAGGAACAAGTGCATTATCATGATGGAAAAGAACACGCCTCATTGCCACTTTCCTAACCTGGTTCTCACCACTACAGTTTTCCAGTCGACTGAAACATCGTGCTAATAAGCCCCTTTGATCGTCCTGTGAGAAAATCTATCAAGGTGAAATGAACCCTTTGGAATCCCGAACCCGTGGCAGCAACGTCTGCGCTGCCTCTCTGCCTGGCAATGAACTGGCCCACGGATCCTCTTGGAATCCACTCTCCTGGATGGACCTTGATTTTTGAAGGCACCCTAAGGCCAGGGTGCCTGAGAGAACTTGTCTGCAGTCACCCGCTGGTGGCAGGGACAGGTTTAACAAATCCGGGCATGTATGAACTAACCATCGTCGCAACACTTTTGCCTTAGCCTTTTTCGATTTTTTGTTCACTTGTAAATATGCACTCTTCCCTACTGGAGAGTCGCCCTAATTATTAATAGCTCTGGGTGTGAGTTGCTTGCCTGGTCTGTTGGAGTTCAAGGTTGGAAGTGTCTTTGTCTAGCTTCTGCTTAGGGCTTCAGATAGACAACTTACTTTTTTTGGGACAGAAGACCCCAAAGCAAACTTCCTTCTATAGCAAGCCCTCTTTTTACCCTGTCTTCCTTTTGAGATCCCCAAATCTGGCGGGAGGGAAATGGCCTATTGAGAGTTGCTCCCACGCAGTTCATCTGAGCGAGGTTGCGTGTGGACTACAGAGGCTAGCAGTCACAGACCTGGCTCTCAGGGAGCTCACAAGGAGCCCACAAGGAGAAGTCCAGCTCACCCTCCTCCTGCCACGATGACCCAAGACTCAGTTTCTCTATTCATAAAGTGAGGAATGGGCCTCCAAGTGAGACTACTACCTACTGCAGTCCCTCTCCGGCGATACTCTGGGGACAGCGGTACTTGGGCCAGGGAGCTCTGACCGCTCTAGGAGCATCTCAGGAGGAGCCCTGGACTGTGGTTAGTTGTGCTGCACTGCGCCCAGTGGGGCTACAGGCCCTGGCTGGAACACAGAGCCCTTTACCAGGGGTGGCTGCAACCAGCCCTCCAGGAGAAGCCAGCTGTCAATCCCAAAGGCCAGAGCCCCCTGGGTTCCAAGAAAGGCAGTCAGGAAAACACGCCCCCTGGGGACAGTGAGGGAGGAGCCCCCTCTGACCTGAGTCTTGTGGTTGCATTCCTGCTTCTACTGACGTGCTCCAGCTGCCACCAGCGCCTGATATCGCGGACTAGTGGTTAAGTGGGCAGATACGTCTGGATGCGCAGTCCCCTTGGCCCGTCCTCAGCAATGAGCAAGCAGCGGGTCACTCCCTACTGCTCCACACAACGTGCCTCCGCCCGCCTTTCCCACACCCGCTCCCAGTTCTCCCAGTGAGGGTCCAGGCTCGGCCCTGGGAGGCCCAAGCTAGGCTTCCTGTAGAAATGGGTGAGGAGGCAGGATGGTCAGCAGGTGGAATTCATCTTCGGGACCCTTCTACCTTTCTGAGACCCTCTCCAGCCTACAGCTGCATCCTTCACCAAAGCGGGGCCACATTAGTCCTGGGGTGGGGGGTGGGGGGTAGAGAAAGGACCACATACAAGGCCCCCATTCCAATGACTGTGGCCCGAGGACAGGCTGAGATGGAGGAGACAGGGAGCAGGAGACAGAGACCACAGACGTGGGCATGTGGGTGTCTGGCCGAGGTGCTGGCGTGGCCCAGCAGCAGGAGACTGCAGGAAATCTGCCGGGGAAGCCTGAGTCATCTGGGGACAGGGCGGCGGAGAGGCAGGGCAGCCACCCCCAGGAGGGCTGAGCACCTTGACTGCGTGCAGCGTCAGTGGTATGTCTGGAAGGTGAGTCAGGATCACAGAATGAAAGTCCCAGCATTCCTGGGAATGGCTTCCTCTTACTGCCTGGCTCCCACGTAGTTTCTTCCCTCAACAGCCACAAGGGGACAGAGGCTTTGCAACGGCAGTGAGTGTACGTCAGCTTTCTGAACCGAACCCTGGCCGCAGGGGGGTGGGCGGGGGACTCTGAGGTGGATAACCTGACCTCCCTCTTTTCCCCTTTCCGTCCTCCTTTCTCTTCTCTTTTCCTCTCCTGTCCTCTCCTCTGCCTTTCTGCCTTCCATTTCCATGCCTGCATCTGTTAGGGAGCCAGGATAGGGCTAGAGGAGGTTGGCCCTCCCATGCCTGTATAGGCCCCATAGAGGGACTTGGGAAGGAATCAGGTGAGCTCTAGCCGCCTATGAATACTTTAACTGGGCATGCTCCAAGTCAGCCCCTCTCCCCCACCCACTGAGCCTGGTGGACATTATACCTGGGTGGCCCAAACTAGGCCCAGGCTCATGATCCCACCCAGGTGGGCTTAATTCAGCCAATGGGGTCCTCCAATACCTTCCACCACGCCTCCGCAGCCTGAGATTTAAAATACCCTGGCAGCAGGAAGGCCGCCTCTTGGACGCCCCCTCCCCTTCAGTGGCAGGTCGGAGAGGATTCTCTCCTCTCTTTTTAGCCTGCTCCTGCACCCACTGGGCCATGCCTCAGCTCACGTGTGGGCACGCAGTCCCATGAGGTTGCCCATGTTCAGTTGTGAACCCCAGCGAGGCTTACATGCAGTTTGGCACACTTCCCTGAAATAGCGTGTACTCTTTTGAGGCTGTAAAATCTGAAACTTCACCCATCCTTCAAAAACACTCACTTGGTTTACAAACCAGGTGAGAAAAAGTTTATTGTGCCAACCTGGCTGATAAACACATGTGGGGTTAATTGAAGGGCGGAGGGATAAATGGTTCGGTGAGCCTCGCCTTTCGAGTTCTCAGGTCTCTTGCTTTCTGATGGTCGGACCAGGATGCAGATGCCTTAGTCGGTTGCCTGCTTCAGCTGGCAAGGTTCACTTCCTGCAAGACATCCCCGAGGAGAAGCCACATGGACCTACCCCGATGCAGCCCTGGGTGCTGGAACACCTGTGTGGAGAGTCCTGCCAGTGCTGAGATGCTTACACACTCACTGATTCGGCTTTCCTCCTGCAGTTGGTGTCATTGTGTGTGTTTTGTGAGATGGAGGAGGACTTTGTGGATTGGTGTCGGATATATGGGCTAATGTTGGACTTGTGGGCTTGGGCAGCACTGGGCTGGGATGTTTTCTTGATGTGCACTTACCCTTTATATAAAACTCTCTCTTATACATATGTTTCTGTGGATTTGTTTCTCTAAAGTACCCAGACTAACACACCAGGCTTCAGTGTGCCAAGAATCCAGGCACTCCCCACCAGAGAAACCTCACCTTTCTACCTTTCAGATATTTTGGGGGCTCCTTCACACCGGGCACTGTGGACTGGCCCTGCAGGGATGAGCAGGACATGTCTGGCCGCTGCTCACTGTGGACTCTGAGCTCATGGGCTGGGGAGCCAGGGAAGATCTCCTGAGGAAACACACCCCGCGGGGAACAGTGTCCTAAGCTGACGGAACATCGGAAGAGGTTGCCTGTGCTGAGAAGCTGAGGGTGGTCAGTGTGTCTGGAGGGAGGAGCGTGAACATGAGGGTCTGCATCCAGGTCAAGTGCAGGGCTTGAGGCCACAGGGAGGACTCAAGGCTTTCCCCCAACAGCAAGGGTTGGGAGAGAACTGGGTGGCCAGGGCCCTCGGCGGGGAAGTTGTTGTGAGAGTCTGCACCTGGACTCCCTATCTGTCAGTCATGCCAGCACAATTGTGGGAATCGGAGTGAGTGAGAAGGAGGCTCAGGGCTAGGACATCCGCCCTAAGAGGGCGGCTGTTGGGGAGTTGTCCTGCCACAGGCCCACCATGGGTGAGCATGGGCAGATGCATCAATGGGTCTGTTAACCCTCAGTCGAGCATGTGGAGAGGTATGAGGATCAATGACAGCAGTGGCTGGAGGGGAGCTTGTGGTTTTCAATGGACAGCCCAGGCTCAGAAGGATCCAATAAAGCCTCTAATCCAGTGGTTCTCAACCTGTGGGTCGTGACCCCTTTGGGGGGCGAATGACCCTTTCACAGGGGTTGCCCAATTTGTAACAGTAGCAAAATGACAGTTATGAAATAGCAACGAAAATAATTTTATGCTTGGGGGTTCACCACAACATGAGGAACTGTATTAAAGGGTTGCGGCATGAGGAAGGTTGAGAACCACTGCTCTAACCCCACAAAGCCTGGGATTGCAGACACACTTGTTCCTTGTTCTATACTTATTCCAAGGAACTGGCACCCTCCCAGGAAATAATCAAATAACCCACAGATACTTGGATGTAGTGGAAGGAGCCCAGGCTTTGGGGTCAGAACGACATGAGCTTATCTGTTGGACCTCGTTACTAGTTATGCTACTTTGGACAAGTCACTCAAATTCTCGGAGCCTCTGTTTTCCCTTCTGTAACAAGAGTGCAATTGTAACAAGCCACCCTTAACTGATTGTCTTAAGGGCTGGTGATGGTGGGCGTAAAAGGGAAGCAGACGGTAAGAGAGCTCTTTAGTATCTGGTAGAGGTAGGAAATATTCAAACCACTTGACACCATGGCTTTTCACCTGTACTCAGAAAAGGGAGAATCCCCACCTACCATCAGTGCCTTTAATAGGACTTCCCCAGTCAGCCTTTGCTGCTAGGGTGTCCTGCTTTGTGTCTGACATGCAGGTGTCTCTGCGCGAGAGCTAGAGCCCAACCCCCTTAATCCCCCCCGCCCCCGTGAAGCCGGCAGCACCTGCTCACCAGCGCTCGCAAGCCACCAGGAGCCCTGGCCACCTGCATGCCCTTCTCCCACATGTGTCTCAGAAAGGACTCCAGAAGACGTGGAAGGTTGGTCCTGAGACAGCAGGTAATCTGCCTAGATTAAACCATGTCAGACCACAGGTTTCATCATAGGCCATCACTGTCATTGGTCCCCACACCAACATCTCTCATGTTAGGCACTAAACCCATGTCAGGACCCCTGGATGGATAGACCAACCCTGAAGCGAAGTGATTGAGGGACCAGGATGAGGATGCGGGGTTTCTGGACACACACCACACACACACACACACACACACACGCACACCAAAGGAGACACAGTAAGGGATTCCAAGTCCGGAGACTCTCCACTCCACATCCAGAGCACACAATAGTTATTAACTTTTCCTACCTCGTCTCTTGTCAAGAGCCGTGGTGATGCAGGGGTTAAGCCCATGCCTGCTGACCAAAAGGCTGACACTTTGAACCTACCAGGTGCTCTCACGAGAGTGGTGCGGTGCGGCAGCCTGCTTCTAAAGATAGTTCTGGAAACCCTGTGGGGCAGTTCTACCCTGCGCTACAGAGGTCTATGAGCTGGGACCCACGAGATATTTAAGCCATGCTGGACTCTTGTCTGCAGAACGGGGATTGTCAGAACAGGGACGGTATGTAAGGATTACATGTGAGACACTTGGAACACTGCTTGGCCCAGCGTGGGCACTCAGTTTTTGTTACCTGCACTTATTAGAGGACATTGGCACACAGAGGGACACATGCACACACAAATACACCAGGTGTGATGCAATCAGGTTAACGGGTTCATCAACACTGGAGTCTGGGCACAGGGACAATGGGGCTGCTTTGCAAAGAGCTGTTTCCATGCTCCTTTAGAGGGACACGTGGCAGGCTCACCTGTCTGACCTTACAATGAAAGGGAAGGTGCTCAGCAAATTTAGGGAAGGTGATTTGGGGATGGAGCATAGAGGCAGCTGGGGAGAGGGACAGGTGTAGGGAGTGGCAGGGGTGGTCTGAGAGGTGGCAGCACATGGTAGCAGTGTGGCCAACAGCAAGGAGAGTTCAAAGTGGTCATGGGACAAACCTCTTTTAAACTTTGTTGATGGGTCACGCGTATCCTCTTGTTTTCATGCCCAGATGTCGCTGATGGGTTGTGCGTTAATTTGTTTTTGGATTTAGATTAGTTTATAAAGTCTGAAGGCAATAAAGGTTTCTATAGGTGTGTTCTAGATGGAATTCTTAGTTCTTTTAGTTTAGGCTAAGATTCTAAGTGTGCTTGTGGGATAAGTCAAGGCACCCAATGACTGTCTTAGTTTGGCTAGCCCCCCTTTTCCTCCTTGGGATGCGTGCCTTTTTACTGAACTGTGGAGTCTGTATCCCCAGACACGGGACATGCAGTCCTTCTCACGTCTTTCCCCATCTTTCAGTATGGCCAGGGTTTCAGAACAATGAGTCATGGCAGCGAAGACCTTTCTAATGAGTTATGAGCAGACACTTGGTCTGATTGTCGCCGTGACTTTAGAATACGTCGTAGTCAGCTGAAAGAAGATACTTTATCTAATGGAGTAATGAGTCTGGCAATAGACCATCACGCAAGCAAGCAGAAATGTGATAGTAGCCAGAAGTTAAAATGACTCTGAAGAAGGATGGATGGAAAATGACCTTTTTCCAACCTGGGAGGATCATATGAACATGGCAGGCATAACTGTTCAATTGGAGGCCCACGAAGTACACGTGATATATCGAATTCAGTTATTGATGGTTTTGAAGGTTCTTGAACCTAATCACTTCTCCAATCAACGTATACCATCAGCAAATAGAACAACGTCACAGAACCTCTGGCAAACTTCAACACAGATGGAAGTCACCCGTCAGGATATAAAGAAGCTTCTTGGTTTACTTATATTGATGGGACCAATGGCAAAGTCTTCTGCCGTTTTCATGGAAGATCCCTGATCAACTGACCCTTTGCTTGAAGTGCCCGTATTTCCTCAAACTATGACTAGAATGAGGGTTGAGCAAACTTTTACATCCTTTCATTGTAGTGACAATCCACAAGCTCCAGCTAATAGACTTCATGTCATCAGGACTCTTTTGGATCACTCCATTACAAAATTTCAGTCTTTCTAGACCCCGAACAGCAGCTCCCACTCAGAGAAGCAACCATGCCACATGGAGGATGTATTCATTTTAGAATGTAGAATCAGGCAAAAATAATGAACGATAGGATAATAAGCCAAGGCACCTAATGACCGTTTCTTAGTATGGCTAGTTCCCACCCACCCCACCCTCCCACACACACTTTTCCTCTTTGCGATGTGTGCCTTTTCACTGAACTGTGGAGTCTGTATCCCCAGAGCCGGGGCATGCAATCCTTCGCACGTCTTCTACCCATCTTTCAGAATGCAAAGACAAAGCAGTTGCTCTGTGAATCGGGCGAACATGCCATGAACATGATTTGGGGAGAAAGGATGGGGAGAGGGATGGAGGGGGTTTGAGGGAGCAGTGGGGGGCGGTCTGAGAGGTGGCAGCACATAGTAGTGGGGCTAATAGTAATGAAAGTTCGAAGTGGTTGCAGAGTGCTTTGTGAAGTGGGATGGTTGCAACTCTGAGCCTTGTTCAGGTGAAGGCACAAAGTTACCCCAAACTCAAAAGCCAGACTCACTGCCATCTAGTCCCTTCTAACTCACACGGCGACCCTATCGGACAGGGCAGAATGCCCCTGCGACCCTCTAGAGGAGTAGAAAGCCTCAGCTTTCACCTGAGGAAAGGAGCGGCTGGTGGTTTTGAACCGCTTACCCTGCGTAATCCACTATATCGGCAGCCCACTATTTTCCTTCAAAGTGCTACGCCATCCATCGGCTGGATCTGTAGCATCGCCGCAGCTCCGTTGTCAGAACCCTCAGTCAAAGGTGCATTAGCAGCGGGGCCGATGTGGACAGGGATGCTGGGCCCTCCAGGTGGTCAACTTCAGGGCTATGAACGGAGCAGACATACGAGGACGGTTGAATGTTCAGGCTTCTCTAAAGCAACAGCCTCCCCTGCTCAGGGAGGTGGGAGGGAGGAAGCTTAGGAGGATTTGTTAGGGAAGGCTTTGTGGGAAAGTGGGCGTGGGGCACCGTGGTCAACCAGAGGGCAGCGAGGGTTGTGTCTGGTGGGAGGTCCTCAGGGGGCATTCTCTGCCATTCATCGAGGTTTTGGGGACCCCACACCAATTGGTTTGAAGGGACACTTAGAAAGCAGTCCCAATCACCTTTCTTACTCGGATCAGCTGAACTACGGCCCCAGGAGTAACGCACACTGCCTCTGGATGCCAGGGAAGATTAAAGGGAAAGGGCGGAGGGTCCCATCTGGCTGGTCCAGGTGCAGGTGGCTGTGGCTGGAAGGTGGCAGATGGTTTGACTGTCTGAAAACAAATTAGGGCACCCAGAAGCTGACAGATGGGCAGGTGTTGGGTATTGTGAAAGGGCTTAGCCTAGGTGAAACAAAGATTTTTTTTTCCCATTTAAAGTTGGGCCGAGCACATGGATTTCATCACAATTTAGTAACTGCCTTTCAAACTGTGCCCACAAACATGGTAGGAATCTTGTGGCAGTATTTGTTTGGGGACCAACTTGGACATAAAGGAGAAGCAAGGAAAGAGCCAAGATCACGTGACCCTCCCAGTCCTGAGCTGTAATTTCAAACTGTGATACAGCTCTGAAAATGGTTGACATCAAAACAACAACAGCAATTTAAAAAAACCAAAAACAACCATCGTTATTTGGCAACCAAACCTGGCCCTCATTGGCCTGAGACTCTCTGCTGGCTGTCTTTGTTCTGCCAAGTCTGAGCATTCAGTGCAGGATTATTGAAGGGCTTCACTACGGAACACTGGGGTTTCACCTACCGGAGTGATACTGTATTGCTTTTCTAAAATCCCCAAAGTTCTGCATTCTGAAACACCGGATGGGTGCATGGCCAGCAGGGTTTCTTGGTGGTGGGCCTCAGCCCTGGAGAGGCGGGTATAAGAGAGGCTCCCAAAGAGAGGCTGCAGCTC
>NW_022111322.1:1208479-1209276 GCF_000313985.2 Echinops telfairi | reverse complement strand
GCGCTGTTACGCAAAAACCGCGATAGAGTGAAGCCGCGGAAGTCGAAGCGCGAAGTGGCGAGGGTTCACTGTATATGGTTTTCGGCTGCCGTGGCTATTTCGCCAGGATATGAGTTTTGCCAATGGTGTCCGGCTTTACAATGTTAAAATCTGGTCACCTTACCCTATAGGACAGAACCACACTGCCCCGTGGGATTTCCAAGGTTGTCATCCTAAGAGAGCAGACAGCTTCGTCTCTCTCTCCCTTAACTGCCTGGTGGCTTTGAATCGCCAGCCTTGTGGTTAGCAGTCCCACCTTGACCCCCTGCCAGGTCTCCTTGTGTGCCCCCAGGGAGTACCCAAATCAAAACAAAAGCTGCTGCCCTCCAGGGTATTCCTATCCGCTGAGCCCTGTGTGTCGGAGCAGAGCCTGCCTCGCTGAGCTTCCCAGGGCGGGGCGCTTCCCGAGGGCTTTGTGTTGAGGCACCTCTGCGTTTCACACCATGGGAGAGAGGTCTGAGGTCAAACCATACTCCTGGGATGAAATGATCATTCGCTTCGAAATAGCGCAAGTAATGAAAAGATTTTGGTGCTAAAAGGAGAGAGAGAGAGATTAATTTCAGTAGGCCTTCCCCCATCACCGCTGCCACTCCGTTTACAATCCATTTCAGAAATCCAGGGTGTGATTTTGCTGCCGCTTGGCCTGCTGTTCTTGTCTCCATCAAGTGGGTCCCTAGCCCTGTAGCCTTGCTGTGACAGGGAGGATTGGGGTGGGAGAGAGAGGAGTCACCCTAATTAGTCACTAGAGAACCATTCAC
>NW_022111322.1:1206376-1207524 GCF_000313985.2 Echinops telfairi | reverse complement strand
GGAGAGCAAATGTTTTGATAATGATGAGGGCAATGAATGTACAAATGTGCTTTACACAATTGACGTATGTATGGATTGTGATAAGAGTTGTATGAGCCTCTAATAAAACGATTAAAAGAAAGAAGAGTTGTCCTCTGTGTGTGGCTTGGAGGAGCCCGAGTGGCTTGCGGAGATCTTTGTCTGTGGCTTTGCCAGACATGCTGAGGTCATTTTGTAACAGGACTCCCGTGCCGGTTGTTGGTGTCCGCAACAACGTCAGACCTTGCATGCCGTTCCTGCCCAGCGATCCGGAGAGGGAACACCTGGAACAATTCTTCGCAAGCAGCTCCTTTACAGAGGATGTGGGCGCGGGGACACCTCAGGTATGAAGAATGTTCCAAAGGAGAAGGGATCGGCCTGTCTAGGTGGCTTTTAAGGGTTGAACCAGGGCCGATGGGACGAGTCTCCCATTGAAACGCCTTCCATCTTGTTCCATCAGAAGAATGTGGCCGAGTGATGGAAAGTAGCGAACTCCTCATCACTGGAGGTATTTAAGCGGAGGCTGCAGCTTTTGGTCAAGCATGTGCAGGAGGGACTCATGCCATTAGATGGAGAAATGAAAAGGTGTGTTACTCTCATCGAAAAAGGCAGGGCAGAGAGGGCTTAGTAATCCCTGCTGGGAGGGAGGGAGGATAGCAAATAATTGTAGTCTTTGGAGCTACTTAGCTGCCCCTCAGCAAAATCCTGGAGTATCCTTGAAAGCATCGTTTCCCATCGGTCCCTGGGAAAGAGAAGCTGAGACTCCTACGGGACTGCTGAGGACCAGAGCAAATATTTGAGTAGCTTCACTTGCTTGGACAAGGACTGGGCAGGAGCTCCCTGGGACTTTCTAGTTGAGAAAGGCGTGGTGAGCTCAGCGTAAAAGGCAGGCTTCGATGTAACAGCGATGAGAAGTACAACCTTCCTCTAGTTCCTAAAGGTTTCCTCCCCGCTCCCACTACCATGAACTCCAATTCTATCTTGCAAGTCTGGCTAGACCAGAGGATGTGCACTGGTACAGATAGGAACTGAAAATACAGGGAATCTAGGACGGATGAGCCCTATAGGACCAGTGGTGTGAGTGGCAAAACAGGGAGGGTAAAGGGAGAATGGGTAGGAAAGAGGGAACC
>NW_022111322.1:1204031-1206065 GCF_000313985.2 Echinops telfairi | reverse complement strand
GATGTACAAATGCGCTTTACACAATTGATGTGTGTATGGATTGGGATAACAGTTGTATGAGCCCCTAATAAAATGTTACACACAAAAAAAATAAAAGGCAGGCTTTCCCAGGGCGGGCTGTACTCCTTCATGCAAAAGGACCCCAAGCCTTGCTTTGCCCACCTTGCCGGATTGAGGAAGCTTCTGGTCTTAGGCGATGGAATACAAAAGACTGATGGTGACGAGTATTTAAACCCCGGAGAAGTGTGGGGTGATCTCATTTATGTGTGTCTCTACCACCAGTCCCCACATCCAGCGCTAGCCCCTAGAACTTTCTGCCATCTTGGAAACATCTGTGTTGGCCAGTTCAGGGACCACTAGCTACATGTGCCTATTGAGCACTCGAAATGTGGCTTGGTGAATGAGGAGCTGAACTTTTACTTAAATTTAAAGGGCCACATGTAGCTGCTAACAGCTCGGATATTGGGTAGTGTGGCCCTGGACGACTCTTTTCTTGACAGCAAGAAATACATTTTGAAAAATCGATCAGTTCCTTGAACAAGGTCCATGACAGATAGCCTGAAAATGAAGAGGGAATGAAAACGAGGGTGCTGGGGGTGTTCCTTGACATCTGAAGGCGAAAGGTTGTTTTTGATGGAGGTTGATGAAGGAAGCCCGTCACTAGAGGCTCCTGGCTGCTTGGTCTGTAGGCTTGGTCTCTAGTGGCCTGGGGTCCTGCCATTAACTGTGGTTTGATGTATTTTGACAAGAGGACAAGCATACGTACCTCCCAGATAGCTGTGGGTTTCGTCCTAGTGGACTGAGCCACAGGAACGGTTTCCAGGTGCATATAAAGTTATATTGCACTAGACTGTAGTTTATAAGTGTGTAATAGCATACATACAGCTGGGCATTTTTTAACTTTTGGCCAGATGACAATCCATTTCATTCCCACTTTTAGGTTTTTCAGCTCTACTTCTCTTGTTTTATTACAATAGAGTTACAGTGTGGATCATTAAGTTAACATTTATCTGCCAGTTTGTCATACTGTGGTGGTTTGGGTATTGCTATGATGCTGTACAGCTGTGTCACCAATATTTTAAATGCGAGCAGGGTCACCCAAGGTGAACAGGTTCAGCATAACTTCCAGACTAAGAATACACTATGAAGAAGGAATAGGCCGTTCACGTCTGAGGGGTCAGCCACTGGAAACCTGAGCAGCAGCAGCAAGTGCCCCATCTAGTGCTGGCAGATGAGCCCCTCGGGTGGGAAGGCGCTCAAGGTGACACCGGGGAAGAGCAGCCTCCTCAAGATAGTCTGCCGTGCTGATGATGCTGCTGTGAAGTTTGAGAGCCCCCATCTGCCGATGGGGCCCAGCTCAAAATGAGAAGAAACAGTGGCAAACATCCATTACTAAACAGCATGTGGACTGTCTGAGGATGAATCTAGGAAAGGAGAAGTTGTCAAAAGTGAAATGGAGTGCATAAACATAGAGAGGCCAGGCATCAGTGAGCAGAAATAAGACTGGGATTGGTCATTTTGAATTGGATAATCATGTGGTTTATTATATATTCAATGACAAATTGAAGAAGAATGGCATAACATTCATTCATATAAAGAACATTTCAAGATCTAAAAGTACAATGCTATCTGCGATAGAATAATATCTATATGTTTACAAGGAAGTGTGGTTGATACAACTATTATTCAAACTTCCATAGCAACCATTAGAGCTAGTGATGAAGGAACTGAAAAATTCTAAGGACTTAGTTTGATGTTGATCAAGCTTGCACTCCAGATGCATTAACATTATTGACAATTGAAATGCAAAAGTCAGAAACAAAGTGGAAGGGACAGTAGTTGGAAAATACATTCTCAATGATAGAAAAGATGGAGATCACATAACAGAATTTTGCAAGACCAGCCACTTTTTCATTGCAAATACCCTTTTTCAATAACATAAATGGCGACTGTACACATGGACCTGCCTAGACAGAATATGCAGGAATCAAGTTGACTACATCTTCAGGAGTGGAGGATGCAAAAGTTCATGAT
>NW_022111322.1:1201492-1202909 GCF_000313985.2 Echinops telfairi | reverse complement strand
CTGAAGCGCACCCAACAACAGGGTGCGGCCAGTTCAGGCCAGATTCAGAAAAGGATGTGGAGCAAGGGCTATCATTGCTGATATCAGATGGATTTGGGCAGAAAGCAGAGTTTACTAGAACGTTGTCTCTTTGTGTTTTCTTGACTATGTAAAGGCATTGACTGTGCAGATCACAACAAACTATGAATCGTGTTGAGAAGAATGGGAATGTTAGAACACTTCATTATGCTCACGGGAAACCTGTATGTAGACCAAGAGGCATGGAATAAAAGAAAACTTCGTGGTCAAAAATCAGGAAAGGTGTTTCCCAAGGTTGCATCCATTCGTCATACTTGTTCATAAGCAAATGATCAGAGAAGCTGGATTATATGAAGAAGCACGTAGTATTCAGACTGGAAGAAGGCTAATTAACAACCTATTATATGCAGATGAGACAATCTTGCTTGCTGGAAGTGAGGACTATTTGAAGCACTTGCTGATGAAGATCAAGGATTGCAGCCTTCAATATGCTTTACAACTCAATGTCAAGAACACAAAATCCTCACAAATGAACCAATAAGCAATATGATGAATGGAGAGAAGATCGAAGTTGTCAAGGATTTCCTCTAGCTTGGATCCACAGGCAATGCTCATGGAAGCGGCTTTCAAGAAACCAAACTACGTATTGCATTGAGTTTCACAAGACCTCTTTAAAGGGTTAAGGAACAAGGATGTCACTTTGAAGGCCAAGGTGCACCTGCGCCAATCCATGGTATTTTCAATTGACTCATGTGAATGTAAAGGTTGGACAATGAGTAAGGACAATCAGATGCACAAGATTTCATGCATCTGAATTACGGTGGTGGTGAAGAGACAACCATAGGCCGACAGAAAAACAAACAAATCTGTTTTGGAAGAAGTACAGCCAGATGTTCCTTAAACGTGGGAATGGCGAGACTTCATTTCGTGTACTTCAGCCGTGTTAGCAGGAGACATCAGTTCCTGGAAAAAGCCAGTATGCTTAGCAAAGTGGAGCTTCTGTTAAGAGGCGGGGGATCATCACCATGATGGATTGACACAGCGGCTGCACACATACCGGAGATTGTGAGGGTGGTGCAGGACAGGCGGGGCTTTGCTCTGCTGTGCGTAGGTTGCTATGGGTGGGAACTGACTGAATGGTACTGAATAACAGCAACCTTAAATAATGGATGCCCTTTGCTTCAGGTATATTAGATAAGACATCTCAAAAATAGATTTTGATGCTCTCATCCCTTTAGCTGTTATCATAGGTTTTGCTATTACATACATGTATTAGTCTAGGTACTTTGGAGAAACAAATCCACAGCAACTCACGTATAAGAGAGAGTTTTATGCAAAGAAAATGTGCATCACGAAAACATCCCAACCCAATGCTGCCCAAGCCCACAAGTCCAACATT
>NW_022111322.1:1187473-1200517 GCF_000313985.2 Echinops telfairi | reverse complement strand
TCTTTATATTGCATCATTTTCTCCCTCAGCCCACCTGATATGCTCAGAGATGACTTAATATACTGTATTTCACCTATTTACAACTATGTATACTTTGTTTAATAGAATTTTCAAATAAAAATCTCAATACCTTCAGAAAAAAACCCTTATGGTTTGCATAGCTTTTGATACTAAATCTATAGTTATTCTCATTTTATTTCTTATTTTATATGCCCTTTTTGTGTGCATTCTTAAGATTTTCTCCTTTTGTTGGTGGGGATGATGTGTAAATGGGGAGGAGCCACCTCACATCCAGAAGGGATGCTAAACAATAATGGTAGGGAACCTAAGAGGAGAATAAGTCTGGTACTGTACTCCCGGGGAGACACTTCAAATGTGTTTCTACCCAACCCTCAGTGAACTGCCATGGACAAAGCACTATGATGACCTTAGGCGCTGGCCTTACAGGGAACATGGCATCCCCCAAGGGCCACACCTGACAGGCTTGACTTAAAAGCCCAACTGAATGAACTAAGCCCTACCTCAAAATTACCTGTACCCTTGGACGTAGGACCGAAATTCCCTCATGGGAAAGGAAGCAAAGGATGGTCACCCCAAGACTGTGGAAATGGCAGTCATTTGACCTTGGGTGGGACCCCTGGATTCGTGTGTGTCGAGTGAAACTAACCCAGAAACACCATATATTCAGTATGTCAATGCTTCCCTTGCATTGATATGACAGGTATTAATCTGATAGGCAAGGATCTGGCCTTGTAAGAAATGGCACACAAAATTTTTTCTACCACCAACCCACTTGCTCAATGTAAACATAGCTCAATTGAATAAGAAATCAATCTGTACAAAACAACTATTCATGGATTGCAACTCACAGTTGGACTATACTAACATAAACTCCTCATATCAACAATACCTTCAGTTCTATGCCATTAGATAAATTATTGATGTTATCAATGTAATCGCCTTATATCCCATGGGAATGACCAACAATACTTATCTTCTTTATTTATTTTGTTGGTTTGAGTTTTGTTGTTGTCGTTGTTATTGGTTTTTGCTTTTGTCGTGATATCCCCTAAAATAAACCAGAGTCGTTCATAACCCAGGGACAAGCAGATGGATTCTGGGCTCCCACTTAATTCTAGCCCCAATCCAACTACAGTTAGTTCTTATAACATGGCCCTGTTCTATACTCGCTTTCGTGAAATGATCACTGAAGATAAGGGCGCTACAGAAAAGTGTGGTGAAGAAAGTAGATGGTGCCCAGCTATCAATTAGAATGGTGTCTGGGGTCTTAAAGCCTTGTATTCAAACATGCAACCATCAAAGTGAAGCATCAACTAATTCCACATCAAAGAAGCACACAGCCTGTGTGAATCAAAGATGATGATAACAAAATCCAAATCTGATGAAGGAAAAATGTCAGAGCTTAAATTGTGGACGCCTAATTTGTGGATGGCTATGGAGGCCAGCAAGAGCCCCAAACCCGTCTGTAGAGAGTCGAGTTAGATTAAGCCTTAGCAGGTCCCCTCTAGTCATAGCGAGGAACCCCGAACAGCTCTGCTGCTCTACATTGACATGTTCTTACTTGTTCCATGACAGTAATTTCTTCTCCGGCTTTCTAAGTATTGTTGGTGGTCTTTTCTTTCTTACTTAAACGTTTTATTTTTATATTTATGAGTAGTAGTGTTTTTCTTCTTTCTGTTTGTTTCTGTGAGGTTGCCCACTTTATGAAGCACAGGAGTGGGTGCGTGGAGATGATCACGGATGCTTATGAGGCAGGTGGGGGTGAGGGGGAGGCAGCTGAGAGTGAGGGGGTTTGGGGAGCAAACAATGTATTCAGGAGCGGGGAGGGAAGGAAGCACTGTAGCTGATTGTGATGTTTATATAACTCTTTTTTTTAAAGCAACTTAATTATGGAAGTGTATGATATGTGCATATTATATCAAGAAAAAAAAACCCAGGAAGAGAGAAATCTAAGCTGACCACTAGTTTCCATGGGTGAAGGGGGGCAAGCTTCTGCTCAGGAGGGATTGAGTTTATGTGAATGGTGGTGGGCAGCCTGTAAGAGGCCATCAATGATTGCAGAGCAAAGAGTATACTAGTGGCACCGAGTTTTACACATAGAAGTTGTCCAACTGGAGACTGTTTCGTTGTGTATATTTATGCCACAATTAAAAATAATAATAATCACACTAATAACAATGAGTGCCAGGAAGAAAAAAGTGTTCTAAATGAATTGTGGTAATGACTGTACAACTCTTCTTGATATGATTGAACTACTGAATTATATGATATGTGGATGAAGTGCCGATAAATCTGTTTAAAAAAAATAAACAAATATATATTTTTTCTCCTCCCTTTTTCCAGTATCATTTCTATTTCCAAGACCATATTTTCCAACTACTGTTTCTTCCTCTTTGTTTTCAACTTTTTCATTCCAGTTACCAGTAATTATCAATACATCTTGATTGTATGTTTAATTAATTTCACACTGAAGAAGTTGGTAGAAGTCTTCTATGTCTGCATCGTCACTAGCTTTAGTGGTTGGACTGTATGTCCTTGAATGTGGACAGCTATTATCCAATAACAGACAGATTTGTACTTTGAGACTGATCTCAAAATGTCCTTTCTGGAGATGAATGCAAGATCATTCCTCCTGAATTTGTCATTCCAGGTATAGGAAACCATATGGCCCTGATTCAACTCAGAATGCTTAGGGTATCAGTCTTCATGCATTCCATTTCTTTAAAAAAATTTTTTAAAAATAATTTTTCCATTTCATTTTCTAATACTTCCAATTTTCCTAGATGTCTACTTCGTACATTCCGAGTTCCAATTATCAATAGGTATTTCTAGTTGTTTCTTCTCATTTTGAATCATTCCCCATTAGCCAATGAAGGTTCCCAAGGCTCTCCTTCATCCGTATCCTTTTATGTTGACTTTACTTTGAGAAAGGAGCTCTTGCCCAGTCTCATCTTGAATGCCTGCCAGCCCGTGGGGGTTCATCTTCTGACACGACCGCTGACAGTGCTCGGCTACTATTTATGACGTTTCCTCCATCCGACGCCGTTTCCCTGCTACTCATGATGTTTCCAGTGACTCATGCCTCCGAAGCAGACAGCCGGTTCCTTCTTTGTACTCCGCGCTTCATCCTGAAGCTCTCTTGAAACCTGTTCACTTTGGGTGACTTGTAATTGAAACACCAGCGACGTTGCTTCCAGCAGCGGCAGCATGCAAGTCCTTGCAGGGTGACACGATGGCGGGCAGGTGGTGATCTGCTGGCAATGGCATCAGTACAATTGTCATTTAAAATATTTTACTTGTATACCCCGAGTCTCTATTTATACTCTTTTAGATCTTCTAGGTCTTTTCTCATTATTTCTATGATCATATTTATAATTACTATTTTAATATTCTTATTTGCCACTTCTATCACTTTCATTTCCGGACATATTTATGTTGATTGATTTTCTCTTTCTAATTATGAGCTGCATATTCCTGCTTCTTTGCATACTTAGTACTTTGTTATTGGGTCCCAGGCAATGAGATGGTTGACTTTTTGAGTGGATGGCATTTGGTTTATCCCTTAAGGAGTATTGAACTTTGTTTGGGCATGCAGTGAAGAAACTTATGATCAGCTCAATGTTTTCAATATCTATTTCTATGTTTTGTTAAAGCAAGTCAATTGACCTTTATTTTAGGTCTTTTTTAGCCTTCCTGCTTAGGGATAGCTCTTTTAGGGTCTCTATATGCCTTGACTGTTCAACGAAGTCTCTCCATTCTAACTGAATGTCTACTCTCTCTCTCAGCCCTGAGTATCAGCTCTGCCAATTGCCCAGCATCCAGATCCCCGTATTCCTCTGCACAGCCTCAGAGAGGGAACTTCTTTGTAGATCCCTGGAACTCTTTCCTTGCATAGCTCCCCTTTCCAACCCTCTGCCCCATAGATTACAACCACCTTAGCTTCCTTGAACCAGATCTCTGCTTGCTCAACTGGGCAAGTCTGCAGCACTATGCTTGGGTGTCTTATTCCGCACTGCGATCTCCAAAAAGTGGGTTCTGGCAGAAAGCAAGAACAACCAAAGGGCTTGCTTTGTTTGTTTTCAGACTCTCCTGCACTGCTTGTTGCCCGGGATCCGGGAAACAGCTGTTCTATTTTCTTCAACTTCTAGTAGGTAGACCATAAACATGAGTAGAAGCAAGGATGAGTTTTTGAGAAGACACCCTTCCCAAGAGCTGGTGAGCTTGTTCATAGAGCTACACCCCGAGAGAGTGGGGGTGGTAGACGACTTTGATGAGCTGGAATTGGGGAACCTGCACAGTAATAGCAGAGACCTGAAGTGCCAGGGAGAAGAAGGAAAAAGCAAGCCTGATGGTGCGGCTGAAAGAATTGGTGGGTCAAAAAAAATAAATAAATAAAAGAATTAGTGGGAATCGGAGCAGGAAAGGAGTTCAGCGTTTTTTATACAAAAACATGATTTGCTTCTTTAATCAGAGAACCCAGGAAGATCAAGGTCTTTTCTTCTGAGGAAGTGGCTCTTAACCTTGGCTACACATGGACATCAAGGACATTTTATAAATCCTGAAACGCAGGCTGTGCCACTGATTAAATACATCTGTCTCTGTAGCGGACCCAGATAGCTGTATTTTTAAAGCTCCTGGGCTAGTTTCAGTGTGCAGCTAACGTTGAGAACCCCTGCTCTATGGTGCTCCCCCAGCAGAATGGGGGCTACTGATGTGTTCCTCTGGGAAGCTGTGTGTGTCTCAGTGCTTTGTGGATTGCATCTCCCCTTTCCTTCCTGGTCCTGAGCATCTTCACACTGTCTCTGCCCTGATCAGAAGTTGGGGATGGGATGGACAGTGGGGAAGACGAGGTAGAGGCTGTGGTGTGGGTGGAGAAGGTGGATAGCAGGGGCCGGGAGAAGGAGGCAGGTGGGAGCAGTGAACTGCAGAGGTCAGGGCCGTCCCCATTGCCCCTTCCCCTCTTCCTGTTTTCACATTCCTTTGCTCTGCCCCAGGGCCAAACAAGTCTGGAATTAGCCAGCTCGATGGGTGACTGCCCAGTCTTCTGCCTACGCTTCCTGGCCACAGTCCTCCTTCAGGGTGATAAAGGAGGCCCTGAAAGTCCCGTCCTATTTACTAGGGAAGTGTGGGCTTGTATCCTGGGAACATGATCCACAGGCTCTCTGTGATGGAAAGCAGTGTTGGTCAGACCTCCTGCCCTGCCACGGACTCCAGAGTGACCTTGGGTCAGTTGCTTCTCTGTGTGCCTCAGTGATCCCATCTGTAAAGTTAGGGGATCCAATTGCATGATGTCTGTGGTCCTCCATCTCTGGAAAGTCAAAGATGTGCAGGCTGCCTTGCACTTCACTGAGGAGGCTCTAGAACTTGGCTCTGAGGACCCTTCTCAGAGATGTGACATCTGGTGGGCATTGTAGCTTACCTCCCTTCCCAACTGCTCAGCCCCGAAGGTCAGGCTGTAAATGGAGGGGACTCTGACACGTGGAGTGTTGGGTGTGTCCATGCAATGCATTGACCTTTTCTTTTCCTTCAAAGCTGATTAAAAATAACTATTCTGAAGGGTCATCTTGGGGGCTGACTACACGTTTGTTTTGAAAGGGACCACGTGTGTGTGTGTGTGTGTGTGTGTGTGTGTGGTGGTGGGGTTGCCCATTCTTGGAGCTGAAGGTATGGATGCTTTAGAGATCCCTGGAGAGTCAGGGGGGTGAGAAAGGACAGACAAGTGGAGGGGGTGGTGGTGATGGGACCCTGTTCTCTGAGGATGTCTGGTAGCTGGGCAGAAGACAGTGCAGTGAGGAACGCTGCAGACCCGGGTGGGCCTGGAGGACGTGCTCAGAGCTTGGGGCTCTCAGGGGGGTGGAGGAGGGCCTGTGGGAGTCGGAGAAAGCCAGGCCCCAGCCTGGGTGTTGCAGCACCTTCGTGATCAAGGCAAGCCTTGATCTCAGTCAGCAGCAAGAGATGCCCTCACAAAGGTTCTTGGGCAGAAAGGGCAGAAGCTGGGCCAAGCTTGAGCAAGGCGGCCGTGTGGAAGCATCCATCCAAAGCCTGGCTCCAGAACCCACATGGAGCAGCATCTGGGCGCTTCCTGGCAGCAGCTAGGGCACAGGACAGAACACCAGAGAGCCTGCACTGAGGATGAGCCTTTCCTTTCCAGTAAGGGCCACTGGCACGTGGTTCATAACATTGTTCTTTTTTTCTGTCATTTTTACCCGACATTCAGACGCAGAGCTCCACTATCTATGCAGAACAGAAGGATTCACCACCTCGTTGTGGAGGATGCTCACAATTGTTCTCTCAATGGAGCCCACTGTTGCAGTGAATAGGTCCGTCCATGGTGTGTAGGCTACTCTTCTTTTTCACCGCCCATTTTCTTCAACTAGCACGGTGTCCTTTGAAAGGGACTGGTCTCTCTGGATAACTGGTTATCTCAAACTTGTAGAGACATCACTGAAATACCCTGAGCTTTCACTTTCAATGGGACAAATCAGCCTGACAGTCTACTGAGGAAATCCCAAAGGATTGAAAGAGGGAGAAACACAGCTCTACCGTGATCAGGGTAGAGGGCCTGCTCCTCACAGCACACAGAGCAACTCTTCGGAAGAGGTCACAAGAGCAACGTGTGTAGGACTTTCTTTCCGGGGGTGTTTGCGGAACTGCTGTTGTGATGATCATTGTTGCTAAGGGCCCAGCCTGGGAATGTCTTCATCAACTGTGGCCTGATTTACCTTGATCCTTCTCGTGACTTCGGCTTCTAGCCGGGTACCACCATCCAGGCCTGCCCCTAGCATTTGTGGGGAACAGGGCAATTGCCCCACCAGGGCACTACACTCAAACACGATAAATCCTGCTAGCGAATCCAAGTTGAGAGCAATGTGAATGAGTCAGCACTGTGAGCTGCTCCTTAGCCACGACGTACTCTTCCTGTGAACACGGACTCATTCCCGGAGCCTGCTGAGGCCCGCCTTGGAGCCCAGGGAGAAGCAGGAACATCAGCATGAAGGAAATCATATTCTGTTATGCAAGAACCTACTGGATGTGCACTGTCTGACAGGAAGGGTGGGACAAGTTAATTGGTCTTTTCTTTATTATTATTGTTATTTTATCTGGCCCCTTCTTGATCTAAGCATTTCCATGTCTAACTACACTCTGCATCCCCAGTGCCTCCATCCTCATAATATTCAGACAGTTGCTTTTGTTTTGAAGATGTAGAGAAAAGGATACGGAGGAGGAGTTTCTCAGTCATAAATGGTGTTCATCAAGACGATGTTGTTGTCAGCTGCTACTGGGCCAGGCCCTCGTTCAGGGCAATCCATGCACAATGGACCATCGTCAGCCATAGGGTCTTCAATGGCAGGTGGCTTGGTCTGGAAACTCTGCTTAGATCTCATCAGCATCATAGCCATACGCAAGCCTCCACTGACAATTGGGTAGTGGCTGTCCGTGAGGGGCACTGCCTGGGAATTGAACTCAGGTCACCTGAATGGAAGACAATCATTCTGTCACAGAACCCTCAGAAGCACAGGCGGTTTCATACCCCTCACAGGGTGTTGAGGTTGTGGATTTTGGAGACGGGTGGTGCTTGAAAGCATGATGGCCCTTTTCATGGGTTTAAGGATGATACTCCCACTATTGGCATGATTTGATTTCATTTCATCTCTAGACAGGAGATGCAAAGAATTTAGTTATGTGTACTCCTATGTATATGACAAAATATAATCTTTGATCTGCCCAAGGCTTCTTTACCATTGGTTATAAAATGCAGGCTACCTTTATTGTTATTTTTCCAGGTAAAGTTTTTAAGAGATAGGGAAAGAGTCAATCAATCTCTGGTACTTTGAACTTCATCTTGATATCCTTACACACTGGGACGGATGTCCGTGTTTGAAAGCGATGCGTGCTTTCTCAGCTGTTGGTGGAGGGGTAGAAAAGTGATTGGAGAGAAGGATGGACCAGGAGTGTCCTGCTCAGGGCCCCTTGGCCGTCAAGACATGGTTTGAGCAGGAAATACACTAGAGAAAAGGTGTGGACCTACCAGTTTCTGTTGATCTAGCTCCTTTTCTGCAAAGAGTGTGAGTAGTCCGGGGTTCACATCTGGTGCTTCTGTCCTTGCTTTGGCTGCCACCCCTCTGTCCCCTACCCTCAGCTCCCACCCCCACCCCCCACTTGTAGCAGGTGGAGTGCAAGGAGGTAAATGGGCCTCTTTTCTTTGGGCCAACTTTCCTACACTGAACTTGTATTTGTTATTCACTGCTTGTGTAAACAGTTCTTCAATGTTTGCCTCTATCTTTACAATCCACGCCCTATGACCACAGGGACAGATGTCCTGTTTAGAGCGGGTTCTCTGGAACCGAAAGCAGCTTCTGCCGCCGAGGCAGGACTCTGCCAGGTTGGTTGGTGAATCAATAAACAAGCGAAGGCAGGGTGCATCGTGTCCGTGTGCTTGCACCAGCTACCAAAGCAAACGAAGAAACAAAAAGTACCCCATCAGGTCAGCATTCCAGCCAACACGCACACCGGCTTGAGCTCCCCTTGGAAACGACATAGGCCTGTGATGGGTGTGTCCACCTTTTCACTCACTCGAGCACAACCCTGTCCCCAAACAGCTGCCCCTCTCCTAGAGGTGCGACTCCCCTAGTGAAAATGATCCCCCCTCCCCCACCACATAGGAAGCCTGGCTCCCTACCCCTGTGCCCAAACTTCCCCACGGGACTCTTGCCAGAGATGTCCACATTGGCCAATAGCCGCAGTGTGCCCTGAGATCACTCCTGACCCCAGGAAAGCCTGTGAGATGACATTCCTAGGAGGACTCCGCCCCCTCTTTCATTCAGCTATAATTACAAGTCTGTTCTTCTTGAGGCTCTGAAAGAAGTTCCCCATGGGGCAAAGTCCTCGGGGAGGCAGTTCAAGCACTGCTTTGTTGATACATGCGCAGGGTTCAAAGCCATCCTCTATCAATGATCTCCGGAACTGGGCAAGCTAGCCAGCAGTCATTTGTCAATACCAAGAGGAAAACAATAGCCACGCTCAAGTCAGAAGGGTTGAGTTCAACTTCAGTCTTCCTGGGTCTTCACTGGGTGAAGGAAAGAGGCTCTCTGACAACTCTCACCTTACTCTTAGGTCCAAAGGGAAGAGAATGAGTTGGAAAGACAGCGAGCCACGCCTCTTGAGCCTTTTGACATATACCATCAGCTTGCTCTTGTGGAGTCTGTTAGGTCTGTTCACACAGGGATGGGGCTCTGGAGGAAATCCCTGTCCCTATCTTCCTTGGTCATCTCAGGACAATTAAAGGGCAAGTTACCACACCAGGGATGAGTCCTTTCAACAAAAGAGTCTCTGTCTCTTTCTGACTCTTACTCACTTGCTCCCTCTCTGTGTTTTCCAGAAAACATGTGTAGGAGGAAATATCTCCAAGACCAAAGTGGGGGAAGTATATTCATTCATTCATTCATTCATTCATTCATTCATTCAATGTTCACTACACGTGCTCCAGGGGCTGCGGATGTGGCAAACACATGATGTCTCTGGTCTCACAGAGAAGAGAGCAAATAAACAAATGACAAACAAGTAGACAAGACATATCCTGATAATGATTAGGTCTAGGAAGATACTACATCAGAGTGTGTAATAAAGATCCTCTAGGCTGATGTGGGCGTAGAGGACTGGGAGGTTGCTCCTCTGGATAGGCGATCATGAACGAACTCACCAAGGAGAGGCCATTTAAGCTAATACCCGAACAACCCCACAAAGCCAACCATACAAAGTCCAAGGGTCAAGATTTGAGCTAAATGTAGGTGAAAAACCAGAAGAAAGCCAACATTTGTGTGGGAGAAACTAATATTACATAGTGATGTAAATGCAATTGTGTTCAATACTACTCCCACTGCAAAAAGCGCAAGGGACCAAAGTGCAAAGAACTAGAAGCATTGAGTAAAGTTAGAGAAGTAGATGGAGCCAGATTATGTGGCGAACGTAACCCACCTGCCGCAGCAATGCAGACTTCAGTGACTTCCCGCTCATTTCAGTCCTTCGACACCTACTGGCTGAAAAGCATGTGTGCAGGGATTGCTGATTGGTGATGACCTCGGTTGCCTTTGGTAACGCCACAGTCACACATAGTATCTCAAATGTTTATTCCAGGCAGGCTTCCAACTGGCTTCTTCCATATTTCCTGCTCATCTTCGTCAAGCCAACAGAAGTGGCTTAATCAAGCCAGCAAACCAGACCAACTACAAAATTCCCAGGTAACAATTAAAACGTAGAGGGAAAGTCTCAGTCCTCTGCACTCATCAGTGATCCCTCTGGTTCCACATTAACTCTCCTGCTGAGCAGCATCACTACGGAATGGTCCAGGTTTGAGAACTCGCTGCGAAGCTTCTCATTGGTGAAGGCAAACCTTTGCAGAGTTGTACAACACTGTCACTCGTTCTCCCTACTGCTGGTTTCTCCTCCTGCTTTCTATTACAGTAAGAAGAGTCCTTGGAGATTGGATTCTTTATTCACGTTTCCCACCCACTGTAGGAATCTCAATGTCAATGTCAAGTGCTCATTCAACCTTGGTTCGAATTGTTCCTCTGTGAGAAGATGACTTCTCTTGAAGGATGTTGGTTCCTTTGCTGGCCAACTTTTACTATTAGAAAACTCATTAACCTATCCAATGGACATAAGTAATACTGCTTGGCATGGTCTTTGGGGAAAAAGTTAGTGTGTAAACCTTAGCATTTTCTTTTTTCCAGGCTAACATAACCATTTCCTTAGTTGTTCATCCTGATGATATTTTCTTTTGTCTCTCTTCAGACATACTTGAACCCATTAGGATTCTTTCAGTGACAAGTCACTGAAAACTCAAACCAAATTGGCTTACGTGAAAAGGGGGATCTATCAGCTCGAACAATGGAAAAAGTTAGGGAATGGCCCAGGACTCTCTTCATCTGGAGGCTGATTTCTCTCTGTTGTTGTTTTTTAAAAATCATTTTATTGGGGACTCTTACAGCTCTTATAACATTCCATACATCAATTTCCTCTCTGTTTTTGTCTTAGCCTTCCTTTGTGTTGGTCTTATTCTAGTGCCCTCAATACTCCAGGCTCTGTGTTTAAATATTACGCTCTCACTGGTTGGCTCTGAGTCACATGGGTGCTGACAGAGCAGAGGGATGAAACTGGATGCATCTGGAACACATGTCCAAAAATGGAAGAGAGATACAGCTAAGTGGATACAGCTAAAAGAAGAAAAATGTGCATAGATGCTTGTGGGGAGGGGAAGAACAAAACACAATAGTACTCCAATGGAACCCAGACTTTCTGGACCTATCGAGGGTAGATGAGCCCCGGAAACGATTGCCCTAAAGCCATCCCCTGAAATCATCTTAAAACCCAACATTTAGGTTAACTTAACTAGTCAAGAATGTCTTCCTAGCGAACTGCCCTTTTAAAATCCATCTAGACGGGATCAAATTGCCAGCAGCAACCCGAAAGATGAGTCTGGAGAGATTAGGAAGGGATCGTGAGTTGATATTAATGGAGACGGAACGACTCCCAAGAGGAGGGTGAGAACGGCCACACAACGTAAAGAATGTCAACCGTGTCACTGACAGGCACCAGTAGACTCTGTTGACTTGGCGTATGCATGTTCTCAACAAGAACAAATAAAGTGAGTTAGTAAACACAAAACAGTCCTCCATCTACACTACCGACGTGATCAGATTGGGATACACATAAGGTCCCATCTTCTTGCACTCTTCCAACGAAAGCCCTTGGGTCTCCATCCTCAACTCCTCTTTTTCTTTTCTTTCTTCTCTTCTTGGGGTCTGTCCTGCCACAAGAATACCAAAGTATTTCATCCTGCTTTAGGGTGGAAGTAGAACCCCGAAGCCCGAAACGGAACATCCCAGCTGATGTCTCCGAGGCCCACGGAGACTTCTGACTGCCTTTAGCACACGTTACTGGCACAGGTGACAGGAAAGCCTGTGACCAGCCAGGACTACGCCCCTGACTCTAAGACTGCTTCTGGCCAGGGCAGAGGTTCCTCAACTTGGGGTAGAGGCTGATATCCTCCCTCCTTTGCCATCCTCCCCCTCCCCACACCCTGGTGCCATGCGCACAGCCAAGAGAGGCAGTTCAATACAGTGTGGCCTGGGCACCAACTGTGATGTTGGTGCCCTCTTTAATGGCCGGGATTTTGAGGTTGGACTGAGGGAATTATTATTGCAGCTTGTTTAATCATGACTTATTAATTGATGTTGCAGACTTGTCAATTGATTAAGATTCCATTAACTTTAAGCACTCCACTTTTCCCTCCACATAGTCACACAATACTAAGCAGTGGTAAATAAAAACGGATGAAGAGACAACTTAAAATTCCTCCAGTATTTTCCCCACTGACTGACAGTGGTTTCATCTTTTACACATTTATTCTAGCCCCAAATTGCAAATCCATTAGGTCAGACTTTCTGAAATATGTTGAGAACATCCCAAATACCACAGTGATTGTAAAATGGGTTGTTAAGTCTTATATGAAAACCATGTACTAAAGTCCTAGTACCTGGATGGAGTTCGAATGATAATTATTCTTATCCTCATTCTTATGGTTATTCTCATTCCTCCTTGGAGTCTCTTCCTGGGGTTCCCGCACACATAAAGGAGAAGCACACACTCCGAGTGGCCAAAGTTGTGGGACGTCGGGATCCCACGAGGGACAGTGGGTGCCTCCAGAGAAGCCCTGTGTTCATTTGGTTTCATATTGAACTCCCTGGAATTGGTGTTGAGTTTAATTTTCTGAAGGGAGGTGCCTGTTCCCCAGAAATGGTGCACTCCTTCAGTGTGGCCCCCTGTCCGGCCCTCCCGGTGTTTTGACGAGGTTCGGATCCCTGACATCTGAGTCTGTGTGCTTAGAGCTGAGGGTCTCCTCGGCTCAGGGGAAGGGCCCAGTCTGGGCCATCTGCCTCCTCCTTGACACATCAGCTGCTCTGAGGGCTTGGGGCCACTGATGAGCTGCTTTGTAACTGATTGCTGAGAGGGACCACCAAAGCC
>NW_022111322.1:1185406-1187373 GCF_000313985.2 Echinops telfairi | reverse complement strand
TTGTTGGCCCTCTCTTCCACCAGGTCACTGTCTGTGAACCTCTATCAGAAGGTCTGGTCAAGTAGTCCTGTTCTTGGTAGATTGCCCCCCCCCCCCGCCCACACCCCCCAAACACTGCCATCGAGCGTCCGAGATGAGACTGTGACTCTTTACGGGAGTGGAAAGCCTCCTCCTTCTCCCGTCGAGTAGCCGGTGGTTTGGAACGCTGACCTTGCTGACCGCAGCCCATGGCAGAAGCAGCCAGCAGCCCACCTGCTCTTGGCATAGCTTCCACTTGTTCCAGCTTACTCGGTCTGGTCAGTTTCTGGATTTGCTCTTTTTATTTATCCTTGAAGTACATATCTTTATAAACATTTATTTAACAGAAGAAACAAAATAACCGTATCTATGTCCGTGTATGTATATATGTATATGTGTGTATAGAGACATACACACATGGGTATTTTGGTTTTTCCGTTAAACTACCAACTATGTGTGCAAATACTCAATAGTGTATGTATCTGTACACACATAATTGATCTCCTTACTCATGAAGTCTGCGTTTGCTAATTTGTCTACTCACTAAATTTTGTTGTAGCCTTACAATCAATCCCTTTGTCACGCCCATGTCGTTTGAATCGGTGACGATGCTCAACGTTTCCAGCTGCAGTTGTCGACAGTGGCCCGCTGACTCCTTGTTTCAGCCTCTGTCCTGTAAAAAAAGGGTCCTTTCGCGGTCTCTCTAGGGTCGCATTTCCTGCATCTTGTGCTTTTTGTTGGTGGTGCTGTTGAACACGGCCCGCGGGCGCAGTGCTGACATGCTAGTGAAGAAAATGCCTGTGTTTCATCAGCTCAGCTCAGGTGTGCGGCAGTGCTGCTGGCCATGATTTAAAGAGCAACCAGGTATTAAATCAGATTTTTAAAAACAGAAACATACACAAAACAGGTATGTATCAGTCCGTTGATGAAAACATTGTGACCAGAAGCTTGCTGGACCCCACCCAACCTAAGCCTGGATGTCCCCCAGGAGGGATGGTTGTGTACCGTGTGTGCGTGTGTGGCAACATTACAGAACATTCCGCACACAGTGAGAATCAGCTAGCCAGGTACCTGTTCCCCCTGCCTGTTCAACTCATTAGAGACGGGGCTCGACACAGTCGACTCCGCTTGCGTTTTTATAATGTCAGCTGTGTCTCTTTCTTCTTTAACGCTCTGTGTTCACATTTGCTTGACTGGGATATAAACTCTGGCCTGTCACCACACAAGTTGCTCTAACGGCCCTGTGGGTGTCACAGCTCGGCCCGTGGGGTGCACTTGGGTTCTTTTCCCCACACCCCCAGGAAGCACCTTGACTTCTGGCAACAGTTAGAAGGTGCGGCAGACACATCTTCTTTCCCTTTGAGTGGATTCTACCATCAGGATTCAAATCGGGGCCTTGGCGTGTACAGGAGGGTGGGGGTGGGGGATGCAGGGGGCAAAAGTGGCTGTCGTGTCATTTGGGGGAAAGATCTTTGTTTTCAAAGAATGGCTTTGCACTGGTTTTTCCCGTGTGTGGCGCCATGCTCCTCAACGCCGCTTTTCAAAGTGTGTCCTCTCATCAACCAACGCCTTGTTCTACCTGGACCAGTTGTAGCTCCTTCTGTTTACTCCCCAGTCGCTGGCTGGCGCATAAGCCGTGCCTGCAGAAATGGGGCTAGCACAGGCGTCAGCATCCCTCATATCTCAGACCACTGGCCCTTGGCCCCTGCCCCCTTCTAACTCACGGTGGGATCCAGGCCTCCCCTGCCAACCTACACCTGCAGCAGTTTGTGGCGGGAGGTTCTCTTGATGTTTCGATTCTGTTTCATTAGAAAGCTGCTTTATAGAAATGCCATTTGCTCTGTTATTATTTGCTAGACACATAAAATGTTTATGAAAGGTAACTTGGGAAAGTTAGACAGTGGCACGAGGAAAATAAAAACCACCCAGAATGCTTGTTCTCCTTGCAG
>NW_022111322.1:1169780-1185281 GCF_000313985.2 Echinops telfairi | reverse complement strand
ATGAACGCTGCTCCGTCCTGCCTCGTGATAGCTGCCCCCTAGAGTCCTGTGAGCCATCAGGTCTTGTTGGCTGACTTTGGGAAGTAGACCCCGAGGCCTGTCGGTCTCGTCCACCTTAGTCTAGGTCCTCAGTGGTAGGATTCTTGTTTCCATGCCAAAGATCTGCTGTCCATTCTGGCCATCTCAGGTGCAGGCAGCCCCCTGCTTGTCCGGGGAGGCCTGCGTGTTGCTATGATGCTGAACAGGTTTCAGCAGAGATTCCACACTAACCCAGGACCAGAGGCTGCTTCTACCCATCCCCTTCCAGCACAGGAAGCCTGATTTATTTCAAAAGGTTAGTAGAGGTTACATCTGGGGAGGAGCAGTGGTTGGTGAGAGGGAGGAAACTTTATTTGTGAATTGCTGGAATATTTTAGTAAGCATTTTTTCCCTTTGTAATAATCAATACAACTCGAAGTGCTGTGAACTCTTTTAAAACGATGCACACATGCACAGTAAAAATAAAACCAACAACAGCCAGTTGCCATCAAATGG
This sequence comes from Echinops telfairi, assembly GCF_000313985.2. NCBI lineage: Eukaryota > Metazoa > Chordata > Mammalia > Afrosoricida > Tenrecidae > Echinops > Echinops telfairi. Next base: position 1,184,747 of record NW_022111322.1, on the reverse strand, counting down.
ATTCTGACTGTGGCGACCCCACGTGTGTTCCAGCAGAACTGTGCTCCGTAGACTTCCAGTGGTTGTGACTGAGAAGTCGATCACCAGGCCTTTCTTCCGAGGTGCCTCTGAGCTCATGGAACTGGCAACTGCGCACCGAACCATCTGCAGGGTCCAGGGACTTCATATGTACCCGCGAGCCTCATTAGTACTTTTGTGCATCCTTCGAGCCTTTGTTATCCCCCTTGGATACACATATTTCTTTCTTTTCTTCAGAGAAGACATCATCTGTATATGCATTTACTTATTTACGTGGGAAAAGGTACATCGGTATATTTTAATGTCTGCTTCTTTTCTGGTCCTTTCGGGGGCATACGTTTTCATTGTGCAAAATGAGAACCATCATGCCTACTTACATTTTCCCCTTACTTTTTATGGGAACGTCACCTTAAGGCACAAGCATTTTCTCATGTTATCAATTATTCTTGGGACCCAGGGCTCTCTACCAGCTGTATGACAGTCTACCATGGGGATGCACCATCATTCACGGCGTCATCCTCCTATTGTAAAACGGGGAAACTGCAGATCATCCCACTCGACTTTCTCATTGTCCAGGAAAATACAATCCAGAGACGTTAGTAATGGTTCCAACCCAGCCAGCTGGTTGGAGGCTCAGCTGGGAGCAGGGCGGGCAGTCCCAAGTCCAGGCCTCTGTTCTGGCTGCCGTCACACACTGCCCCCTGGGCCTTGATGGGGCACTGCCTACATTCCTGCTCAATGACATTGTGTAATTTGAGGCCCATGATTCCTGCTTGTCAAGATCATTTTTATATCTTCTGTTGTACATCCATTAGGTAATGAGGGACAATAGAGTTGCCATCAGAAAAGGTGGCTTTTTCCTCCATCAAGATACATCTCTTTAATGATCTCGGTGCCCACAAAGGGGCCACATTGCCATGATTTTATCAGATAATCCCAGTAGTCACCGGTAATTACCAAGAAGGGTGCTAATTAGCAGATCCCAGTGCTGTTTCTCAGGGGTCCTCCTGGATCTGACACTGTGGGATCAGCATTCCAGCAGGATGACTGTATTCTGCCCAAGGGCCAAGGCTCTCAGGATGGAAAAGGACTAATGATTGGGTGGGACAGGGAAGGAACGGAAGGGTGAACATTTGAGGTTGACTGCGTGGGGCTCAGGGAACCAGGACGTGGGTGAAGGAAGGAATACAGGTCTGGTCTGCAGGGGGATAGGAGGGGAAGCAGGTTGACCAGATGCCCCTTTGACTCAAATTGAGGCCTACAATATTGCCGTGAGGTTGGACCTTAGAAGCAAACCTGGAGAAATCCGTGATGATACAAGAGACTACTCCAAGGGAGCCGACAGTTATTCTTATTTTTCCTTCACACTTTATGGAACACAATTTATCCCAACGTTAAAAAATTAGTTGGCAGCCAAAGTGGCCACTGTCACTAGAATCCCTCTTTGAGTCATCTAATAGATTCTTCCCAGAATATGCCATTTCCACTCCCACCTGAGTTATTTGGAAGAGAGCCCCTTTACAAGCTGTGTGAGGAAGTAGTAGTACAGCTGGGCTTAGTTTGCGTCAAAGTTGCTCATGGATCAACCTTTAGAGAATGTTTAATTCATATGAATGTGATTAGCAGGCACCAGAGAATGCGATGACTTCTGTTTATGGTTAACGTTAATCCATTGGCCATATGGTAGTTTAAATTTCTGGTACAAATTCCTTTTCCATGATGTTAGAGCTCATTCCTGGATTGCTATAATTGAGTAATTTATCAATGTAGAAAATGGGCTTTGAAATGTAATCGTGCAGAGCTAATAGGAACAGGAGCGAGGGAAATCAACTGTGCTTGGAGAAGAGCAGTTTCCTTGGAAACTGCTTCCTTTGAGAAAGGCCCCTGGGTCCTGGGGCTGCAGTGTAAGTGTGCAGACAGGTGAGACAGGTGAGATGGCCCGAGTTCCAGGCCCAGCTCTCCCATGAATGACCTGGAGATGCCAGAGGCACATTCCTGGACCTCTTTAAAACTTAACGTTCTCATCTGTGAAGTGAGAAGATTCGAATCGTTCAGTGATTGGTAGATTTGGGGGGTACCAATAATATATGTGTCTTTAATTTGGAATTATGCTAGATGCACAGAAATGTGGCAAAGAGAATACACAATGGCCCAAGTATCATTCATCCAGTTCCTCCTGATGTTACTATGGTACACAACCACAGTACAAACCGTCACAATTAAGAAATTAATATGGGTGGGATTTGAATAACTAAACTACATGCTTTATTTGGATATCACCAATTTTCTCACTCACATCCTTTCTCTGCTCCAGGATCGAATCCAAGGTACCACACTGCACGTTATCCTCGTGGCTCTGTATTCTCTTCTAGGTCGGGCTTTACCCATTTTGAAGCATCCTGGCCAGGCATTTTGTAGAATATCTATGTCATTAGAATGCCAGGTTGGCTTTTTGTTTCAACAGTTCGATTGATATAAAATGCATGTACATACCGTTCAATGGTTTGAATTTATGAAAAAGAATTGCGTAATCATGACCACAATCAATTTTAGAACATTTTCTTCATTTTTTTACTCGTGGTTATTATGTTCCCCTGTCTCCTCTGCCATAACCCTAAAAAACTATTAATCTAGTAACTGTCTATATACATTTACCTATCCTGGATTTCATATGAAGAAAATCACACACACACACCAACAATAACAAAATAAAACACAGAAAAGCCTCAATCCAAAAGAAAGCAGAAAATAATAAAAATTAGAACAAGTTAAAAATGGGTCAAAAAGGAGAACCAGTGATAAGATCTACCCTAACTGTCTCTGTATCAGGAGCCACATGGTGTAGTGCTTATGCACTGGGCTGCTTCACTGCAAGGTCAGCAGTACAAAACCATCACTAGCTCCTGGGGGGAAAGATGAGGCTTTCTACTCCTGTAAAGATTGCACTTTTGGAAACCCAGAGGGGGCCGTTCTACCCTTCCCTATTGGCTCACTATAAATCAGCATGATTCGATGACATAAGTTTAATTTTTTAATTAAAATTTTTTTGTATCTGTAATAGTTCACACTCTTATGCAGTATGTCTGAGGGAAAAACTACTCACATCCCTGGTATGTAGTCCAAGGGAATTCAATGGAGGCTTAATGCCCATGAGGACTCTGTAAATGGAGTTGGGGCTTTTCACTTATCCATAGTCTTCTGTAAACCAGGAGCTCAGAATTTAAGCTCCAATACAATGCCCTCCTCTGATCTTGGATTTTATTGTTTACAATCCTTCAATCACACAAGCTGTTGTGCTTCTTCCTTGTGGCTTATCTGACACCTCACTTTAGATGGCTGTTTTCTTTAAGACAAGATGTTATGATCCCAGATACCAGTCTTTCTGATAGCTGGGCACCATCTGCTTTCTTCACCACACTTTTCTATAGCACACCTTTAGTGATCTCTTCATGAGGGCAAGTATTGATTGTTCTTAGGTTAGGGCTTATGGTTAAGTGCAAGCTCAAAATTCATTTATATACCTAAGATATGTATATATATATATCCCTGCTCCACTTTATTGGCAACATTACCAGCTTTTTGAGAGATAATATAAGGTAGACTTTTTAAAAGTCAAAATCAAGGGATCAGAAAAAGGTTGGAAAACTTGTATTTTGACAAGTAGAATGTGACAATGAGGTTTCTGTGTTACACATGACAGAAAACCTGACCTAAAGTAGGTTACAAATCAGAGAATTTACTGCTGATACATGTAGCTAATAAGTCCAGAGCCTTATTTGGGTTCAGGAAGACATCAGGATCCAGTCTCAACCTGTCGGACGTGTCCCTCCTCTAAAGGGTATAGGGCCATCCTCAGATGTGTTCTCACCACATGCTTCCACCATGGCTGCAGCAGCCCACTGGGCTCTATCCTTCCAGATAAGTGTGTTGGGGAACAAGGGTGGGATGCTCATCTTTGCTCCAGTTTTACCAACATGCCCTTCTTGGCTCCATCTACTACCCCCAAACCAGTGATTATGGCTGGTAGGACGTGAGACACTACTTTGTCAGACCCAAGTCTCCCACCTCTACCAACTCTGCCAGGAGAACATGGCTGAGAGTGGGAATGAAGATGGCCTCCCAGCGGAAAATCAGAATAGAAAATAACCCACCGATCTTTACTTTATGAGGTTGTTTATGTTTTCAAATCTGCAATCCCACTCACTGTGATTTTGCAAAAGTGAAAATATTTAATACTAAACAAGAAGGAATAATTTATTCCCAAGGAAGAGTATTTACCAACCTGACCCTGATATGTACTTTTAAAAATTTCCTAAGATTTTCTGAAGAAAAGTAAACCGGATGCTTCTAATTTAGGATTGCAAAAGATATTAAAACGATATCTCTGAATGCCCTATTCACATTTCCTCACCTCCTGCTAGTTGACAATGTTAAGAGAATCCCTCTATTGTTTGGGTGTCAGTCACCCCCATTTACATATGTGCTCCAGGAAGGTGACCCCGGCTCTACGAGAGGAGGGGGGGGGTCTTCATTAGTCAAACTTACTCATGTTAATAATTCTTCTTCCATTGCCAAGATTTGGCCCAGAGAGGTAGATTGGACTCAAGTCTAGCCAATGAGATGTAAAGGGAAACCTCACCAGCGTAGAAGTGGTCCTGCAGGAAAAGCTTCTTGGTCCTCAAAGAGACGGAGGTGAAAGGTCATCTTATTTAAGCATCTGATGGGAGTAGAAATTGTCCAGGCATGTGGCCACTGCTTTGCAGGAATGAGGAAAGCCAGCTGACAGCTGAGGATGTCAAACGACCCTTAAAGTTGGACAAGAACTTAAGTGCCAGATAGGTCATGTAACTGTTGAGTTAGCCAACCCTGGAGCTGGCTTAGGGAGCCCAGGCGGCACAGTGGCTACAACGCGCACTACTACCGAAGGTTGGCAGCTCAAATCCCCCAGCTGCTCTGCAGAAGAACGAGTTGGCAGGCTGTTTCACAGGTCAGAAACCCCATGGGGCAGTTCTCCTCTGTCCTCCAGTGTTGCTATGAGTCTGAGCCCACTTGGGGGCAGTTGGTCATGGGCAGGAACCGACTGGCTGTCTAGAACATCGTATGGAGTAGGCTTCTTTTAGTTGGGCTCCCTTTTACATATAAATGACTCAGTAATATCGCTTTTATGTTCCTTTCCCTGGTTCTGGTCTCTTCATTGACCATTCAGTACGAAGTAGAACACAGCACAGTCTGGTTCATAGTTTTCATCTTTTTAATTTCATGGATTATTGTGGAAAAACCCAACTTCACACAGGCATTTTGACAAAAGCAGAAGTGGTACTCCTCAGTTTCCTAAAATATGAAACATCAGAACAGTAGCGACGCTTCTGTTTGCTCTCTCCTCCGAGGGCTGGCAAAAGCCAGGCAGACAGGCCAGTGAGGACCAGAAACAGATCTGTCAGACACTCCTCAGTCAGAGCACGGCCAGGACTCAGGCCTCTGCCTCCCCCCAGCCCCGTGGAACAATCTGAAAGTGCCCCTAAGGGAACACCTCTGTTTGGACAACACTTCCTCACGAGTAAACATTGTGCCCTGGACCGAGAGGATCAAGCTCCTCTAAGACCCCTTCCATTTCAGTCTGGTCAGGACTGCGTGAGGTGCTGGCATGGACTGGGGCCCCTTGCTCTCAGGATAATGAGAAGTCCATCGTTTCCCACCAAGAAGCAATCTTGTCAAGGGCCAAAGGGATGACACTTTGCAAGTGCATTGACTTCCGGCCTTCGACTCTGTACACACTCACTTCTTGATGAGGCACATGAATAGCGTTTGCTTGAAGCTCTCACTTTTGAAAAGGAAAGCTGTCTCTACTCCTTTCTTCCCTCCCACACATATTTTCTCAGGAGCAGAAATATACTTACATGAATAGTCTCAGGCCTCTTGTGGATCCACCTATTTGGGGCATGTACATAAATTCATGTATAGCGGTTTTAACCCATGAATCACAACAGAAGATTCTCATTAAGAATGGACAATGGTTCCACTCCAGTCCTCCCTCAACACAAGGACACTTTGTTCCAGTAAACCGGCATTTCGTGATGCTCACCTTCTCCACACGATTGCTGAAGACAAAGTGGGTGCATAAGCAAATGTGGTGAAGAAAGCTGATGCTGCCTGGCTATCAAAAGATATAGTGTCTGGGGTCTTAAAGGCTTGAAGGTAAACAAGCGGCCATCTAGCTCAGAAGCAACAAAGCCCACACGGAAGAAGCGCACCAGCCTGTGTGATAATGAGGTGTAGATGCAATCAGATACCAGGCATCAAAGATCCAAAACAAAAAATCATATCGATGTGAATGAGGGCAAGTGCAGAGTGGGGACCCAAAGCTCATCTGTAGACAACTGGACATCCCCCTACAGAAGGGTCACAAGGAAGGGATGAGCCAGTCAGGGTACAGTATAGCACCTACAAAACATACAACTTTCCTCTAGTTCTTTCATGCTTCCTGCCCCCCATAGCATGAACCCAATTCTACCTTACAAATCTGGCTCAATCAGAGCATGCACACTGGTACAGATAAGAGCAAGAAACACAGGGAATCCAGGACAGATAAAGACCTCAGGACCAATAATGAGAGTAGTGATACCAGGAGGGGAAGGGGTAGGTGGGGGGAGAAAGGGGAAACCGATCACAATGATCTACAAAGAACCCCCTCCCAGGGGGATGGACAACAGAAAAGGAGTTGAAGGGAGAAAGCGGTCGGTGTTAAGACATGAAAAAAAAATTATTTATAAATTATCAAGGGTTCATGTGGGAGGAAGTGGGGGGCGGGCATAGAATGAGCTGACACCAAGGGCTCAAGTAGAAAGAAAATGTTTTGAGAATGATGATGGCAACCTCTGTATAAATGTGCTTGACACAGTGGATGGATTGTGATAAGAGCTGTAAGAGCCCCCAATAAAATGATTTAAATTTAGAAAGAGAAAAGACTGGGCAATGGTTTCTGTAAGCTTGCATCATCGTGGTATGTGGAGGTGCTGGGTGCTGTCCACTAGAGTCCAACTCTGAACAGCCTGTGGACAGAACAGACCTGCCCCTCCGGGCGCTCCGGGCCTGTAACCTTGACTGTCTCCTCTTTCTCCTGGGTTTGAACCACCAGCTCCTTGGTTGGTAGCTAGGTGCTTAATCATGGTCCGCCAAGGCCTCCCTTTAAAATAGAACACGGAACGTTTTATGAGTAAGCTCATCGGTCTAGAGCGTATTTCTAGCTTTAAGATTAAAGAGTTGCACATGGTATGAAGTCCAACAGACAATATTCTGACACGATCCATAGCCCCTCTTTGCTCAGTAAGTGGTCAGAAACAACTTAGTGACCAAGGGTCAACAAATGGCCCGGCCCCGCCTCCACCCGCCGTTTTGAATAGCCCAGGAAGGGAAAGGGAGCTTGGCAGGGTAAGACATTCCACAGCAGGGCTCTGGGGAGAAATCCATGACTTCAGGATACATAGCAAGCATTCCTAGTTTGTTCAACACTGAAACAATTTTTAAATTTCTCTGTAGACATTAAACTTCAACGGAGCTGTGGACAATGGACCATCTCGTGCAGATCTGGTATTTTCGGTGAATGAAGTTTTCATTGTTAGCGTCCACCCGGCTCCGTTTTGAGAACCCATTTCCCGGGATTGCAGCCTGGGGCTGTGTGGTCCGCTGCCCTCAGCGCTGGCTGCCACCGCTTCTCCTCTGGGTCTCAAATGCGTTTTACTGACAACCTGTCTTTACGTGGGCCCAAACTTCCCTTTTCCTTTCCACTTTAACACTAAACAAACAAATAAACAAAACACACCCTCTCATTTCCAGAAATCCTCCACATTTCTGTTTCCTGTTGGCTTATTTGGGGCTCTTTTTCTTTTTTTGCTCAAGAAGTCTCAAGATGATTTCTTGAAGCTGCCCCGAGGTTATGTAACTTTGCTGATTTTAAAATGATCTCTTTTGCTAAATACTGCTTCTCTCTCTCTCTCGGACAGAGGCTCCTGCTTCACGACTGAAGGCCATATGGTGAAGTTCGGCTGGGTTTACGCTGCACAGACGTCACTTTCGAAGGACACGGTCCCTTGTGTGGTTTTTCTTTCGTTTACCGATGGGGAGCTTCAGAATCTTCTGTTCTATACCAGTTGTCCTTTTTTGTCTGTGGTAAATATATAGGTAACCAAACACCTGTCGTTTGAGCATGAACTACCTTCATGTGCTGTTCACCGGTCACCAGCTCGGTTTCCTCCTGTCCCTCACTCTTCAGGAAGCTCAGTGCCCGCTGAGCAAGGAGTGCTCCTTTCCCCTCCCTCCCACCTGCGCCCGCTAGCCACCTGGTCTCTGTACTTGTCTAGTCTAGATATTTCATATCGTTGGGGCCAAAGAATGTTTGTCTTTTTGTGACTGGCTTATTTCACTCCACATCACAGTACACCCAATTTTAAACCCAACGGATTCCTCTAGCTGCACACTAAACCCAGTTTAGGGACTGTAGGCACAAGAGAGATGTGTGGGTCTGTTCCTGGGCTCCTGGAATCGAGGATAAAGAAAAGCACTTTGCCCTAGGAGGGACACCGGGCTCCAAAGGCAAACCCCCAGCTCCCCCGGACCTTGGTTTTGCATCTGCAAAGCCAGGAGCCCGACGTGATGTCTTCATAGCTCTAGGTCTTTCTGTCCTGGATTCCAATTCCTTTCCAGACGCAGACAGCTGCAGACTACTCTATTTCTAAAGGCCCAGAGAGGAAAACTCTGGAATCTACAATTTCTTTCTTTCTGCCTAGTAACTCCATAACAATGTCTTTCTTCCATCACATAAATTATTTCCAACATTGACTAAGAAGAGAAGTAAAGTGTTCTATGTTAATCCACATTCAAATATGAACCATGTTTTCCAACAGTTTTATTGCATATAACTCACATAGCTACACCATAGTTCCATCCTCTTGAGAAGAGTTGTAGAATCATCACCATGACCAGCTGCAGAGCAGTTCTCCCTCCTTGTCCTCATTGTTATGAGCTCCCCGTTTCCCCCAACCTGCCCTGCCATACCCCATGGAACCATTAATCCAGTTACTCTCTCTATGGATTGACCTAAAAACGTCAACTACTGAATGCTTTAGTTCTCTTAATAAAATGTTGACCACCAGAATTATCCATCCTCCACCCCCCCCCGCCCCCCCCAAAAGATTATAGGTCAGATGGCATGTTGCCAAGAGGATGGGCTTGGGACTGGAGCAGATGGCCCTAGTTCCTGGGTGGCCTTGGCTCTCTGAGCTTCCCTTTCTTATCGGTAAGACGGTGTTCTGTAGTGAGGAAGACGAGATGATGCACGAAAGTCCTCAGCAGAAAGTGCAGCCTGTCCCTGCTGTCCCAAAGCCTGGGGTCTGACTGGACACCGAGGGCCTCAGGGCCACTGCATGGACTTGCTGTGCCAGGAGGCTGATGGAATCCTTAGAGGAATGCAGCCCGATAAATCAATGAAAAAATAAAGTGAAAACAGAGACTCAGATAGCATATGATTGCTTCTCTGTGGGGGCCTTGGGGGTTCTGAGCAGGGACCATGTTTTTGGAACCCCTGGGCCCACTCTTTCTTCTGCACTCCCCATTCCCTGGGTCCAAAAAAAAAAAAAAAAGAACTTTACCCAAACTTTCCCATTCCTCAGAGGCCTGGCTGCGAAAGCTGAAATTCCATCCCGTGTTTGTTGTCACCCGCAGGCCATTTCCATGGTTACCCAGATTCCAGGCTCTGGCCCAGGGCCCAACCAAGCCATCCCTCAAAATCTCCTTGGCAGAGAAAAAGCATTCCTCCCTACTCTCCTCCTCCGGCCCACCCCTCACCGAACTCCCCCTCCCCCGCACCCCTGTGTGGGATGTAGGTGTTCTAGGTGGTTCTGGTCAACATCATTTGGGGGGAGAGGAGAGGAACACAATATAATGGCTTCCTCCATTCCTCCTCTCCTCTTCTGGGCTGAGAACTTACTGTCGTGGACCAAGTATTACACCCTTGGCAGACGCTCCAGATGGTTCTCATTAAAATTCCAAGTCCATTTTCTTTTTTTCCATTCCCCTCAAACTGCTATCTCAAAAATAAACACCAGGTTGAGGGCCTAGAGGGAGCTGTTGGGGATGCCGGCCCCAATGAATGGGCTCTTTTCAGAGCTGCACGGTGTGGTTGTGGAGAAAATCGTAACCCCATGGATTGCCAATGGCCACCTTGCCCTTCACGGGGCCGCTTGGGTAGCTGCTCAATGGTGTCCTCGTTACCGGGGAGCTGGGTGACATGGTCAGTGGCAAGCCAGTTCCGTCAGCAAGTGGGCCTAGAGCCAGCTAGGCGCTTGCTCCTTAACAGGCCCTAGAATTATCCGCAGAGAGAACTGGGGTGGGGGCTGCCATCCACCAATTTCCGTTTACGGAGACCTCCGCTGGGGACTAAAGCCACCGGGACCGGAAGTGAAGGGCTCTTCACTTGCCCTACCAAGGGATGGCAAAGGTCGCCGGTGCCTCTTGGCCATAATTGCAGCTGAGCAAGCCACAGGCTTTGCCCCCACATCTGGAAAAATCTGCTTGCGCAGTAGAAATGTGTGTGTATCCAAGGACGTGTATGTAATGTGTGTTTGTGAGTTTAATATTTTATTGTGGCTTGGAAGAAAGTGTACAGAGCAAATTAGTTTCCCATTCAGCAATTTCTACATTTTGTTTTATGACATCAGTTGCCATTCCCTCTTCCCACTCCTGCCCCGGACTCCCATTTCCGTGTGCCCGTCTTCCCTGTGTCTTCCTGCCTCTGGAAGGTGGTATTTGGGCAAAGGCCACCCTTTGAGGATTGCATGGTCTCAGGAGCACTTTCCTATGGGTGTGATTGTTCATTTTACAGGCCTGTCTGTTGTTTGGCTGAAAGAGGACCCTGGGAGTGAGTTCGGTTCCCGGGTTGACGGGTTTCATAGTGCCAGGGGTCCCCGCCGTCTCTATCAGACAAGTAAGTTCATATGTTTTTATTTCCAGCCTTATATTAGTAAAAACAAATGAATATGGAAACATTGGACTAATAGTACACCAAGTACATTTCTCCACCTAGATTCAGCAAGTGTTAAATTTTGTCATATTACTTTCTCTGGAAAATTCTGTATATGAAGGGGCTTCAAAAAAGTTCACCGAAAACTGGGATTAAAAGATAAAAGAATTGTTAAACAAACCTTTTAGAATGTATATGTATTGATACATTTTAAATTATATATCTATAGTCACATATTTTTTTTGCTTAGACATTTGGAAGTTGGAACCTTGCTCCCAAAGTTCTTTATAACCATTTAATTTTTAAAAATCAATTTAAAGTATATAATACATAAATATTCCTATTGTAAGATTATCAATTTAAAGTAGATAATACATTAATTTCTTACTATAAATATTCTAACAATATAGAACTTTGGAGAGAAAAATCCAAAGACCCATACAGGCCTCTCCTTGTCCCTCTCTCCTCTCAAACAGAGCTTGGGTTGTGTCTTCCTGTTTTTGTGTTCACACAGACATATACATGGCTAGGTAGAAATAGAGACTTTTGTTACATGTGTTTTTAAGCAATCAGATCACGTTATATGTGCTAGCTTTTTTTACCCCAAAATGTCATTTTTAAGGCATCATTTAATATATATACATATATATAATTTATTTTATTTTGGTATTGTGAATATACACAGCAAAGTACAAGAGGATTTTAAAATGTTCATGGAAAAATTAGATTACTTTTAATTCTATGAGTTTTTTAAAATCCTTTTGAAAATATCAATTTACCACCCCCCCACTATCATAATTCAAATTCTACCTTGCAAGTCTAGCTAGACCAGAGGATGTACAGTGGTACAGATAGGAACTGGAAACACAGGGAATCCAGGGCGGATGATCCCTTCAGGACCAGTGGTGAGAGTGGCGATACTGGGAGGGTAGAGGGAGAGTGGGTTGGAAAGAAGGAACCAATTACAAGGATCTACATGTGACCTCCTCCCTGGGGGACGGACAACAGAAAAGTGGGTAAAGGGAGACGTCAGACAGGGCAAGATATGACAAAATAATAATTTACAAAGTATCAAGGGCTCATGAGGGAGGGGGTAACAGGGAGGGAGGGGAAAAAATGAAGACCTGATGCCAGGGGCTTAAGTGGAGAGGAAATGTTTTGAGAATGATGAGGGCAATGAATGTACAAATGTGCTTTACACGATTGATGTATGTATGGATTGTGATAAGAGTCGTATGAGCCCCTAATAAAATGATTAAAAAAAAGAAAATATCAATTCACATTTCTATTTATATAATTCAGTAGCGTTGATAACATTCTCCACGCTGTACAAACATTTTCCCCTCCTTTTCTGAGCTCTTCCTCCTTTCTGATCATAAACTCACGGCCTCTGTCACATCTTTCCAGAGACCGTTGTCCATCTTATTCCATGTCAATCTTAAAGCACAGCACTCGTGGTAGACCTCCTCATTAGTTAAGCTAAACTATTGTTTGGTGTGGTTTTTTTTCCACACCCACCACTCCTATTGTTTGGTTTAAGATTTCGTTTCAGGGCTCATCTACCCTCCAAAGCTCCAAGACAGTCTATCTCCAAAGATATTTAGCCAGATACACAGCGACACTTACTTTCTTCTGTGCCGTGAAAATACTTTCCCCTGGCCTTAGGCTTTGACTTTTGGGGTTTAGAAATCTGCTATCTGTACCAGTGTCATTTTCTTCTAAGTGAGCCATCTTTTCTTTCTGGCCACTTTTGAGATTTTCTCTCTTCTTGTTTCTTTGATGTGCTCCATGATAGGTGCTGCTAGATCAGTATTGGGTATTGCACAGGGTTAGTTCTAGCCGCCCAGAGACACCTTGTAAGAAAGGCCTGGGAATCTCCTTCCCCCAAATCAGCCATTGAAAACCCTAGGGGCACAGTCCTCCTTGTGGACTTATTGCCATGCATCCAATGCAGCGGGATGACAGCAGGTGTTTGCTGGCAGTTGTTGCATAGGAGTTAGCCCCAGAGCTTACCAAAGAGCTCCGTGGTGCCTTACAACAATGAATGTCATTCCATGGGATCACTCGTTCACTGGGAACTATGTCTAGGGTCTTGCCATATTCGTAACTGAAGTTTTTTCACTGTTGGAGAGTATTCAAAAGAATGATTATACCATAGGTTTTTGTAATCGGCTCTTTCATTTTCTTGATGGACTGTCATGAGTGTTCAAGGTATTCAATTTTTTCTTGAGTTGTTCTCAAAATTCAGGTGGGATGAACTCAAGGGCACATGTCCATTTGAATGGATCCTAACTGCTCTCTAAAACAGCTGCTATAAAACACAACCACCAAGATGTAACTAAGAAGAACTCATTTCCCCACATACTTACCAACACTGAATTTTATGAATAGGTGTAAGTTTTGACAATCTGATGATAAAAATGTAGATGGTATCACTGTTGGCTTAATTTGTATAGCTTCACTTATTAGTAGGTAACGGTGATTGTAGTTTCAGAGTTCAGCTGTAGGGGACAGAACCACTCCTGGCAGTGTAAACAGAAAGAGATTTAATGTGGGGAACTAAGAGCTTACATTTTTGTCAGATGGGGTGGGAGAGTAGGTTGTAGACTGAACTACTAGGACTGACTCCCACCAAGCTAGCTCCAAACCTCCTTTCTGCCATGACCAGGCACTGGGCAATCAGGAAACCATATCCCCACTGTCGGCTCCAAGGTCACACTGCTTCTTTAGCAATCTGAAAACCAAGAAGCTTTGGCCAAAACTTGGCTCTAGGTCCCACGGTCTCAGGGGCAATATGGGTGTCTTACAGCCTGTCTAAAATGCCCTTGAAAGTTGGATGCTGGATCTAGACACCGAGATCTAGGCTACTGTTAGTGCAGGGAAGAAAAAAAACAACAAACCCAAACTGAAACAAAACAAAGCATAACAAACAAGGACCCTGTCATTGTGTGTGACAGCTGTTAGACCTGTTGCCGATATATCTGCCAGGCCACATGCATGAAGCTCCAAGAGCGCCTGGGAAGCATAGGATTTAGCCTTCCAGACTCCAGCGTGCAGTGGGACAAGCTACCGGGTGGTAGGTGTGGAGTTGCATAAATCAATGTGAAATATCTGGCAGTCATATTTTCATGGTTTTAGCCTTTTTCATCCTTATTCCCCCTGAGAATTATTTCATTATATGCATCACATATTTTTCAATTGGGGTCATCTTTTCCTTATTTACTTATAATTCATTTGATGTTGGAATTTAAATTTTTATTTTTTATCATGGAGAAAATTTACGTTTATATACTTTTAACTTCTGGTTATTTGGGTTTTTGTTTTTGTTCCTTGCTTTTGTAGCTTACTTAAGAAGGTCTCCCCTAGTGCGGAGTGGAGACCCAAAGCCCATCTGTAGGCAACGGAACATCCCTTACAGAAGGGTTGCGGGGAGGAGATGAGCCAGTCAGGGAATAGTATAGTACTGTTGAAACATACAACTTTTCTCTAGTTCTCTAATGCTTCCTCCCCACCCACTATCGTGATCCCAATTCTACCTTACAAATCCAGCTAGACCAGAGCATGTACATGGGTACAAATAAGAGCTGGAAACACAGGGAATCCAGGACAGAGAAACCCCTGAGGACCAATAATGAGAGTAGTCATACCAGGAGGAGAAGGGGAACTTGGGGGAAGCGGGGGAAGAGAGGGGGAACCGATCACAATGATCTACCCATAACCCTCTTCCAGGGGGACAGACAATAGAAAAGTGGGTGAAGGGAGCCATTGGTCAGTGTTAGACATGAAATAATAATAATAATTTATAAATTATCAAGGGTTCCTGAGGGAGGGAGAGGAAAAAATGAAGATCTGATACCAAGGGCTCAAGTAGAAAGAAAATGTTTTGAGAATGATGATGGCAACAAATGTACAAATGTGCTTGACACAATGGGTGG
>NW_022111322.1:1160113-1169378 GCF_000313985.2 Echinops telfairi | reverse complement strand
CATTCTCCCTTTACCCTCCCTGTTTTGCCACTCACACCACTGGTTCAGGGATTAATTTTTAAATCATACTCTAAAACGAAAGAATAGTTTAGAAGTCAGAATGATCTTACTCTTTCTGAAGCAGAACGTGGGTAATGCTTAAAACATCAGCACGCTCTGACTTCACATTTTGGTTATTTAAAAGCCTTTTTTAAAAAAGGGGGGTTTGGTATCCCCTAGACCAGAGCTATGATAAGATTATTCCCCGAATCAAAAACCTGGACTGCATCTCATTTTTCTCAAGATCAAGGCTCATTCTCTGTTGATTAGTTCTACCTACTCAGCCCACCATGGGCTTTCCTACCTTATTTCTCTACTCCTGGCCTTGAAAGAGATCATATCATTTGGCTTGACTGACCAAAGCAAAATACTTCCGCAAATATCTTTTCCACCACTTATTTTATGTCACTGTAATGTCATAAAGTCTGTCTATGATTCCTCTCTCGTCCACAGTATTTCTCAATGCAGTCATTATTCGTGGTTTGATTAGGGCAGTTCTTGAGGATATCTAACGGCGCTGGCCAACATGCACTAAATACAGCGGAACCCTCCGCTCCCCATCCCTGTCATTGTGACAATCAGCAAATGTTACCACGTGTTTCCAAACACACCAGTCGTCCTCCCTTTATAGGCACGAAGCGGGGGAATCTGGAAGTGAAACAGACCGTGTCATTAGCATACTGTACCTTCCCAAGTCCCTCCAATCCCAAAGCTAGCCTCTCTTTCCAAGGCCATCTTGTCCCAAAGCCATCCTAAATGGTCCCACCTGTTGGCGGCCTAGTCGTCTGAGTTCCCTGGCATTCCCTCTAGCCACAGCTCCATCCGTCCATCTATGCGTCCATTTGTTCCTTTCCCCATTCAATGGCTATTGAGGACTTACTGGGGCAGCGTCACACTGACCGCTTTCTTATACTGCAGCTGTTTTGTGAGTGTCTTATGGAGTCTCTAACATCGTAAGCCCAAGTCGAAGCCCACATATACTCCAACTTGCCATCTCCCAAGATGCTCTGCAAAGAGCTAGTCCTCATCGTTGAATGTGAGGAGGAGTGAAGGGTCCTGAATGCAGTCAGGTTTTAACACACATTCCAAGTCTTTGTTCAAAAACAGAGAGTACTCTTTGAATGTACACTTTTCTGATTTTTATGGTATCTACATTGTTATTTTTTTAAAGTTACATTTTTAAGAATTATCCAACACTTTTTCAGATGGGCATAAAATAAGATGTGACAATTTCTTTGGCTTAATCATTTCCCCAGTGGCACCCACTGCCGATAGTTGGTGAGCATTCCTTTCAGGCTTTTAAAAATATAGTTATACATCAATTTCACATAGAGATATACCTACAGGTATAGTCATTATTTTCAAAGTAGGAATATATTGAATTACACAAAATAAGAATATAATTACGAATTTACAAGGTAAGTAATTTAAATGTGCACAGTTCTTTATAATTACAAAACCCATTGGAATACATTTTATTCATGTCCCTCTCCTAGCCCTGTCGTGTAGGCTCAGAGAAAACTGACAGACAGGCTCCTGGTTCCACAGTGCAGTGGAGCTTGAACTTAAACCCAAGTGTTGGCTTCTAATTTATTGCTGCTCCTACTATTATATACTGGGACGACTCTTGGCTTGGATTCAGAGTATCAGTGTAGAATTCCTTTTAAATGCTTAAGTATTTTGTTAGGTTGGAAACAAATAATAACAACAAAAGCTAATATTTAGCGAGTGCTTACCATGTGTCAGGAACTGTTCTAAGCACTTTGATTGCATTTTCTCATTTAATCCTCCCATAACCCCATCACATAAGCAATATTACAAGGAACTGAGGTTCAGAAGAGTGAAGAACTAGCTTGGAAACAGGCAGATGGTGCAATGTTTGCCTGGTTTCCAAACCAATATTCTATATTCTTAGCCAAGTACTTTGTGGTCTATTGAGAGTGTGTTATATGTAACTTTAAGTAACTATTACATATTTTTTTTTAAAAAAACAACCGAGATGTGAATTGAGTTTACAGAGAAAGACACATCTAATGGGTACAAAGTACTCGATAGCTTTTTAAATAAAAGGGAGGAAAAAGACCAGCAAGAGAGAAATAGGAGTATGCACACAACGGGACTGGCTGTTGATTAATAGGTTGAGAGAAATTAGATGAATGAGTGGGGGTGGGGGTGGGGCAAGCAGAACTCCAGCCCTCTCCACTGCTGCCTCGAATCTGTCTAGGATTCCTCGACCCACAGGACGAGGTCCTTGCCTATGTGCTCCTGGAGCCCTGGCTGCCTATACTCCTCTTGGCCAGGAATTGAGCCTCCTCACCCACAGGGCAGCCAAGAGTGGCGATGAAGGAGTCTCTCCCAACATCTGTACTGCCTCCAGAGGGGAGGGAGGGACCCAAGAGCCAGGAAGACAGGGTGGGAGAGAAGGGCATCGTCAGGCAGGCTGGGCTCCAGACAGATGGAAGGGCATCTTCATGAGCAGCGAGGCCGAGATGCCGGCCCCTCACTCTGCCTGAGGCCGTCCTGCACAGTTAGGCTGTGAGCACGGTGGTGGTGAGCGGTACTTCTTGAGGCTAAGATGACAAACAGGGAGGAATCATGGCAGAGGTGCCGGGAGAGGAGGCGTGCTCATGGAAACCCCTTTCGCCTTAGGGTGGTGGCACCATGGTACAGGGGATCTGAGTCACCAGGGAAGGCACGGAATAACTGGAATGGGTTTACACAGCAACCACCCTGTTTCCTTTCTACTCATTTAGCTGCTTTGAAATTCTCCACCCTCAGCCCACCCCCAGCTAGATCCAGCGTGTGTGTGCGCTTTACTCTTGGTAAGAAAAATACTAGCCAAGCAGAAGGAAATTTTAACTTTTTCACTTGGTTGAACCTAATAGGATAAACTCAACTAAAAAGTAACAAGGTGACCATTGTTCCCACTCTGTGATTGTGTGCCATTCACACCTTATTTCAACCAGAGGCACTCTTCTGAGGCAGCTGCATTATGACCATGTTGGGAGAGGGCAAGGCATACAGCCCTTGGCTAAGAGCCAGATAAAATTTGGGCGAGGCTATGCTCTGGGTTGCCCTGCTGCAACTTCTCTTAGGCAGCCACAGAACCTAGCTTCCTCTACTGCCAGGGGTTCGGTACCTACCCTTTGCTCCATGGGCCAGTTAGGCCAGCTTTCTGGAACAAGGAGTGTAGAGGGCTCCGCTGAGCTTAGCAACGATTTCAGTGACTGTGCTCTGAGAGCTCCTGAGGAAGTGGAGCACGATTGGGGACATTGCGTTCTGCACATAGCAATCTTCAGCTTTTTTCTTGCCCACGTCTCTCTTCTGCAGACGCAGAGCTCCATGTTCACAGTGCCGTGTACAGTTCACCGCATTGGGGTACTCAGTGACCCACACGGAGCCCCTACAGACGACGGCCCGTGTCGTTTCTACAAATGGCTTTCTAGGGCATGGGGCACAGAGTAAAATGACAACGTGGGACTTTGGTTTCAAAATAAAGAATTTCAAAGTAGTAACACCCAACATAGGACCCTCTGAATGTGGGGCCGGTGTGGCTGCACTGGTAGCGCACCCATGAGGCTCGGCTGTCAGGCTCTGGTGCGGAAACCAGGGCCATGAGGGTCACAAAGGCCACCAAGAGGCCTTTCCAGGCTAAGGCCCACCACCCTGCTTCTTTCCATAGCAGCTCGCTGATGGGCCGTGGAGGACAAATAATTGTTAAAACAAAGGGTAAGACAGGGCCAAACTCAAGAAAAGAAGCATTGAGTCTTTCTAGCGCCGGATGGGAGCTCTTCAGTGGTACAACTCGTTAACACAGCCATGGGCGAAGAACCAGATAAAATTTAGGCCAGGGCATGCTGTAGGATCAGGTGATCATTCCGCTTCAAGTTCTCTTCGTCTTGAAAAGCCCACCGAAAGGTTAGAAGTTCCAGGCCAGAAGCACATTAGTAAGTCCCAGCAAGCTAGTTCCTAATAACTTGCTACGGAAAACCATATGGAGCACAATTCAACTCTGACACACATGCTGGGTCATCTCCCTAAGGAGCTGGTTGAAGGACCTAGTGGGTGACTCCAGCTGCTGCTTAAATTATTCAAATGAGTTCACACAGACAGCTGGGAATTCACTTAATGGAAGAGCCCCGCACGTGACTGAGTCTGAGTGGCGTGGGGTGGGCATTCCTAGTGGGCAAAATGCTCCGCCATGGTCACATTTTTCAGTAACTAAAGTTGCGAACTGCCCTTCACCTGGCTGTGCAGTTAATTCCAATTCATAGTGACCTTCCATGAACCTCTCCCCAAAGAACCAGAGAGGAGCTAGTTTAGGTGAGCTGTCGCACCCAGGTGCGGCCAGAGATCACACCAAATAGTCAAGGCTCTTGTCACACAAACTGCCACCCGGTAAGCCATAAGACATACAGAATCACTTCCAAACCCATCAGGCGATTCAAACTTTCTAGCAGGAACTGAGTGCCCTCTGCTGGGCTCTAGCTCGCATTGTTGTGAAACTGTTGGGAGAATAGGACTTGAAGTCTGGGTACCCCCGGAGGCACTTCTAGCCTGTTCCACAGGGTTGCTGTCAGAATCGACTCTCCGAGGCAGTGAGTGAATGATTTAAGTTGTCAATACCTGAGAACACGCTTTAGGCATTTAACTCATCGGGGTGGGGTGGGTGGGGGGTGGAGTACATTTTACTGTGGTAAAACCGTGTTCTATGAGCTTGATAAGGAGCCCTGGTGGTGTAGTGGTTATGGATAGGGCTGCTAACTGCAAGGTCAGCAGTTCGAAACCACGGGCTGGGGAGAAAGATGGGGCTTTCTACTCCCATGAAGAGGTACAGTCTCCGAAACCCTGTCCTATCGGGGTCACTGAGCGTGCTCTTGGTGGCAGGCTGAACTCTTCCATCGTTCCTGACTACTGTTGTCACCAGGCGCTGGTCAAGTTGGCTTGATTCATGTACAGGGTTTTCCGATCTTTATGGAAGCAAACCCCTTGGTGTTTTTGTCGTGGGGCCACTAGATGGGTTCAAACCAACAACCCTTTCAGGGGAGCGGCCAAGCACTTAGCCATTAGGTCACCATTCTGGGCTCCAGTTCATAATTCTGGTTCTCTGGCTCGATGATTGAAACAAAGAGCCATTGCTTAATGCAGTGGCCGCAGAAGGTCTTACTGGGGTGGTACCATGTACTGGGGTAGGCATTTCTTTGAGGATCAGATAGCTTAGGTTAGGATCCATTTACTATTTTGAATAAACTTGGAATAAGCCCTTTAAGTTCAACTTGTTACAAGTTAATTTTAAGAAATTAATTTAATTTCTTTTTTGGTAGAAAAAATAAACATTTTAGCCATTTATGCATTTCAGTGCCATTAATTACATCCATCAAGCAGCCGGTCTCCATTCCCTTCTCTCTCAGCCCCTAGTATCTGCTGCTAAGATTTTTGTCTCTGGTTATTTCACGTAAGTGCAATCATACACTTTTTTCCTTTTTAAACCTGGCTTATTAACTTAGCTTAATGTTTTCTAGGTTCATTCATGACATACCTTGAATCAGAATATCAGAATGTTCACTGTTAAACAATATTATATCCTATTTTATATATATATATATATATCTATCACCTTGTATCTGTCATTTGTTGATGGACATGGGTTGGTCCCACCTTTTGGTCATTGTGAACAATGTTGTTAACAACATGCGTATATAAGAAGGATCTGTTTCAGTTATATATATATATGGAATCGCAGGATCATATGGTAGTTTGATGTTGTGGTAGTTACATAATCTGGTGTCAATTTGAGAGGATTATGAGTGAAGGGGTGGAGTCTGGCCAAGATATAACCAATGAGGCCTCTGTGTGGGCATGGCCTTCTCCTGAGAATTCTGGGAATTCCTGTATTTTCCTCCTTGGAGGCGGGAGACACCTCTCTCTCTCTGCTCATTCCCTGAGAGATGCTCTGCTGACAAGACACATGGCACTATGCTCTGTGAGCTGGAGAAGCCACATGGACCTACCCTGATGCAACTAGACCTCTGGAGCCGGAGAAGTCATGTGGAGAGACCTCTGCCAGTGCTGAGATGCTTACAACACTATTGGAGCCACAGGACTTCCAACCCACTGGCCTGTGATCCTCCTGCATTCAGCATCATTGCATGTGTTTCGTGAGTCTGAAGAGGACTTTATAGATTGGTATTGGACATCTGGGCTAATATTGGACTCATGGACTTGATCTGGACTGGGCTGGGACATTTTCTCAATATTCAATTGCTCTTGTATATAAACCTTTTTCTTATATACATGACTGTCTATGAATTTGTTTCTCTCATCTACCCAGACTAACAAAGTGTTTTTAACATTTTGAGGCACCACTACATTTTCCCCGTTCTTCATTTCTACCACTAATGCGTGAGGATTCTGATTTCCCCATCACCTCTGTCTTTAGTGTGTTTTCATTCTAATATAATAGCCCCCTAGTGGGTGTGAAGTGGTATTTCAGGGGGGTTTAGATTTGCATTTCCCTAATGACTGAGGACATTGAGCAGCCTTTCCTGTGCACGGCCATTTGTGTATCTTCTCTATTGAGCTCTCTGGTAAAAAGCTATGACCCATTTTTAACTTGGTTGTATGATTTTTATTAAGTTGTAGGAGTTCTTTATATATTTTGGCTACGAAGCCTATCAGACACATGGTTCCCAGATATCTTCTTCCCTTCACGCTCCTTTGATGCACAAGGTCGTTCGTTTCTAAGTCATGATGAGGGCAATAACATCCATCTTAGCAATAACATCCATGTGGCTGTAATGGTTATAGAGCAGATGTTTCACATACTTAGAAGCACTCAATTAACGGTGGCTGTCATTTTTATGGTTATTATATGAGGATGCTTCTGAAGTTGGTGGAGGAATTCCCTTATCTTTTCCTTCGATTTCTCCTACACACTTTTTGAAGCCCCTTCATACTATTAAGAAGTGAATTTAAGTTGGGTTCAAAGGATAGGGAGCTAGCTCCTGGGCTAGCTGGGCTAGTCTGTTTCTGGAGGACGGAGGGCTACATCTATCGTCCTGTCTGGCCCAGAGAATTACACCTGGACACCAGGGCAGTGCTCACGCTGAGCACTGGGGCTTCTTCCCCTTTGCCATGGAGTCCATTTGACTTACGGTGCCCATGCATGTCAAGTAGAACTGTCCTCTGTACTGGTTCAGAAACGAATTTTCAGAAGGCGGTCAGGCTTGCTTCCCAAGTAACCTCTGAGTAGGCTCAAACCCGCAAACCTTTAGTTACCATCGGAGCATGATAATCATTTGCACCATTTAGGGACCCTAATTGTCTCTTTAATACCACATAGTCATGATCCAGAAGGTTGATTTCATGAAATACACCTCTTGGCAATTCTCTTCTTCTTTTTCATCATTTTATTGGGGACTTACTCAGATATTGCAACAATTCATAAATCAATTATATCAAGCAAACTTGTACATATGTAGCCATCATCATTTTCAAAACATTATCTTTCTACTTGAGCCCGTATTATCCGCTCCTCTTTATTCTCTCCTTCCTCTGAGGTCCACTTCTCAGAGATGTCCCAAGGACTCCTAGCTCCACCTCCTATGCTAGTCAAACCACCATCATCTCTCACTTGAGGTAATGCAAAGGTCTTCTCAGTTGTCTTCCACTTCCATAAGCATTCTTACCCTGCACAAACCCCCACCTCAGTGATTTATCTTAAAAGCAAGCAAGCAAATAAAACTCAACCATGCCACCTCGCCCCGAGTGTACATCTCTCAGTGACTTCGGGTGGAGTCCTTAAGAAGAACTGCCTAGCCATCCACCTTCCCTGTACTGACAGTACCATCTCTTGCTTTATGAAATGTGCTCCTGAGATGACAATTTCTACTCTTCACGCACTATTCTTCCCTGCCTGCTCCTAACTTGCTCTAGGAGTTGACGTACAAGATCAGGAGTGTTCAAGGTCAGAAAGAGGCTAGAGGAACCTCTGAGACTTCTGCCCAGAGCCCACCGTGCAGCTTGAGACAGACACCCAAGGACAGTTCCCAGCGCATCATAGATGGGCCATGAAACAAATATCAACAGCTGTAAAAAATAAGCTCCCAGAACCATCAACTAAACAAGACTGAAAGGGCAACATTTGCTTCAAAGCAAATGCGAAAGGACAAGGAAGGCCAGGGAAGCTGGACAAATGGAACCAAGGAACCGAAAGAAGATCTAGGGAGAGTCAGGGGACAATTTGTGTACGAACTACTGGCTAGGCAAACAAAGTCGCTACGTAAGTTTTTACCTAAAGTGCAATAAAGTGTTAGGAAAAAGCATGCAAGAAGTAACACATCTTATTTTCTTCCAAGCAAATGACATCTATTTGGCCCCATTCTGTGTCACTAAAAAGAAGTTAAATGTGTGACCATTGGCTGTTCTGCTCACTTCTGGAGTCTCACAGCATTTAAGAAGGCCATGAAGGTCCTGGAAATTGGGGATGAACCTCTACTCTTCCGTCGGCCTGGGTCCCTGCTGCTGTCCGCACTGCACAAAGGGCTACTGAAAGGGGTGGCTCCAAGAGACCAGGCTTACAGGCCACAGGAAGAATGTGGAGGGCCTCATGGCTACCGCCCACGCCTTCAGATCTGAAACTAAATTCACCTCCGTGTTAACCATTTAAGGTCAAAAGGGCAGCATTCACCCAAGGACCAAGTTCAGAGGGTCAGGCAAGAAGGGATGGAGACACAGGGAGGAAGTGGGCTAAGCGAAGGTACACTGGTGACTGCAGTGGATGAGTTGAATCAAAATGTGTATGAAATGTTGGACGCAGAACTAGGATCGCTTCACCTCATTCACAGTGAAAAGAAAAGAGGGGCCCCAGGGCTTGTCTGCTGGTGCTGGAAGCCCCAGTGTTGAGGTTCGGAGTCTGCAGGGCATCTCACCGAATCATGAGCTTTCACTGGGCTACCATCAGAGTGGGGCTAGCTTCCCCCTAATGAAGCGTCTAGCTTCAGCATTTCTTCTCGTTCCCTCTGCTGCTTGACACCGCACACTATGCCCTCAAGAGCCAGAGTTGTTGGGCCCGCCTGCTCGCTTTCTTTTTTACAAAGCCGTTTAATTGACACTTAATTCAGATATCATGCATTTCAATAGTTCATCATATTCATAAGAGTTGTGTCACCCTTGAAGGTAAACAAGCAGCCATGTAGCTTGGAAGCAACAAGACCCACATGGAAGA
>NW_022111322.1:1154797-1158509 GCF_000313985.2 Echinops telfairi | reverse complement strand
CTGAGCCATTTATCCCTGTGCCCTTCAATTAACCCGTGTTTATCGGCCAGGTTGGCACAATAAATTAACTACCTCAGTCACTGAGTCAGAATTGACTTGTTGGCAGTGAGTTTTGAGTTTTTGACCACGGCACTTGGTATGATAACAAGGTCATTCCCATCCCTGGTCCATAGTCATAGGGAATTCACAGGTGCCTTAATCCACATGGAAGGCCCTACAAATGGGTTTGGGACTTTCACTGTTTTCCGTTGCCTTTAGCAAACCAGGTGGTCAGAATTTAAGCTCTTAAACCATTCCTTCCCCTGGATTTGAATTTTATTATATACAATCATTTGTTCACACAGGCTGCCGTGCTTCTTCCATGTGCACTTAGGTGATGCCTCGTTACGATGGCTGCTTGTTTGAAGACAAGCCTTGAAGATCCCAGGCACTATTCTGATAGCCAGGCATCATCTTGTTTCTTCACCACACTTTGCTGTCGCATGATCCTTTTGTGAGGGCAGGTATTAAGTGGGGCCATGTCATAAGAACGAATTGTTCACTTTCCTCTAGTTCCTAAATGCTTCCTCCCCACCCACGATCATGATCTCAATTCTACCTTACAAATCTGGTTAGACCAGAGGATGTACACTGGTATAGATGGAACTGGAAACATGGAATCAAGGGCGGATGATCCCTTCAGGCCAATGGTGAGAGTGGCAATACGGGGAGGGTGGAGGGAGGGTGGGGTAGCGAGATTATAAGGATCTACATATAACCTCCTTCCTGGGGGACGGACAATAGAAAAGTGTGTGAAGAGAGACATCAGACAGCGTAAGATATGACAAAATAATTTATAAATTATCAAGGGTTCATGAGAGATGGGGGAGGGAGGGGGGAAAATAAGGAGCTGATGCCAGGGGCTTATGTGGAGACCAAATGTTTTGAGAATGATGAGGGTAACAAATGTACAAATGTGCTTTACACAATTGATGTATGTATGGGTTGTGATAAGAGTTGTATCAGCCCCCAATAAAATGATTTAAAAAAAAGAATGAATTGTTTTTAGATTAGGGTTACAATTAAGTGCAAGCTCAAAATCCATTCCTATATTCCTTATGGGGCAGAGGATTTCCAAGACTATAATCTCTTTGGAGAGGAGTCCTGGTGGCACACTGGTTAAGCACTTGGCTGCTAACTTAAAGGTCAGTGGTTCAAACCTACCAACTGCTCCAGTTAGTTTCCATAAAGATTTCAGCCTTAGATACCCTCCAGGGCAGGCTGGTCTGTCCTAGTGTCACTATGAGCTGGAGTCCACTTGATGGCAGCTAAAAACATATGTATAAAATGATCTATGTATCTATTTATGGAAGTGACTGCCACATATTTCTCAAAGTAGCTGGTAGGTTTGAACTGCGGCCCTTTTGGTTAGGGGGCGAGTGCTTTAGCTACTCTGCCACTAGGCCTCTGAACCACCAAGTGGAAAAACTCAATGCCACCACCTGCCAGAGCTTCTGTGGGATCAGACTGAGGGCATCCTTAAGCTGAGACTGCCTTTCCTTCTCTTCTTCTCCTATCCCATCCTGCTTCCCTCAAAGGCTTCTGGTCTCACACTTTGCTTCTAGGAAGCCAGCTCAAGGGGCATCTGGCCCCGAGCATCTCCCACAACATGAAGCGATAGATTTGCATGGCTATTGGTCTAATGCTTATGTCTCCTTCATTGAAGTTGGTTCCATGACGTCAGAGGCCATTCCTACCTTGTTCATCCCAATCCTGTATTTCCAGTACCAAGTGTGGAACCTCGGACAGAGGAGGCCAACACAAATGCATTCAACTGGAAAGCTGGCAGGATCCAAGGGGCCATTCTCTTAGCCTGTCTCTGCAGAGCTGTCCTCTTTAAATGTCTTGGCACATGGTTGAACAGGTCACCCCAAAGCAGCAGCCCGGGGCCTCTTGGGCCCATCACAGTCAGATCAAACAGTCTTAGCTGGATTAATTCCCAAACTCCCGTTGACCAGGTTCGCTCGCCAAATCCCAGATGAGGAGTGATGGTTTGGCATCACTATGACGGTCCCTAATTTGCCCGCTCGGCCATCTCTGGGGACAGGCAGTTCTCAGAGAACAAAAGCAACTGGCCTCGTCTCACAGGCATCACTCTGCGCTTCGGTTGCATCAAAACAACTCTTGTGTTTTACTAAGCACCAAAACTCACCACCAGTGAACTGATTGATTTTCAAGGCCAATGTCTATTCGTCCAGTAAATGTTTTTATGAATTTGGACTTTGCTCTACATTTTGTCCCATTCCACCTGGCACCTTCTATTATACCGCTGACCAGAGTGGCTGGTAGTGGTAGCCAGGTACCATCTCAGGCTAGACGTGGCTGTGGTTCATGTGGACAATTTGTCTTCTAGACTAGTTGTTTCGCTTAGATTTTGCATTCCTTCATTCTTCTTTGGTCCAGATAGGAAGAGACCATTAACTGTATCTTAGATGCTTCAAAGGTTCTTAAGAATCCAGAGGTTAGTTAACTACAATGTAGAATGTTACCTTTATGAACCGTTCAGCCCATTGACCTATATGTTTCCCAACTATGATCATTAGCTGTAGAGGCCAGTCATTTAGGTCCATGAGGTGTTTATGTAAGTTTAAAATCTCCTATAACTGTGCCTATGTGCTCTATTGTATATATGAGTATACAAGGGGCTTCAAAGTTTACCAAAAACTCTATTATCTGTAAATTCCATTTTCCCATCAATTCTTTGAAGCCCCCGTGTACATGCAGTACAAATGTATATATTATATATATATACACGTCCACAACTATACCTATGCATAGGAGCGCTGGTGGGCTACTGGTTATGCATTAGCTTGCTAACCACAAGGCCACAGGTCCCTCTTCCAGAAAGATGAGCTTTTCTACTCCGGTGAAGAGTCAGTCTTGGAAACCAACCGGGGCAGGTCTACCTTGAGCCAGCACTGACTTGATGGCGGTGTTTGTTTTGGTTGGTGTACCTGTACACGCGTGTTCATGTCTTCCCACAGCGCTCCCCATCTATCTGCCACACTCTCTCCTTCCGTAACCTTGCTCGTGATTCTTGGTTGCTATGACTACTGTTGCAGAACTGCGTGCTAGTGTTTGCCACCGCTGTTCTTTCTGTTGTGTTCCTCTCAGCTTCTTCACTTCCCTGAGCCTTTTTGTGCTGACTCCCCCTTCTCTGTGACCTGCCTTTTGAAGGACACATTCCCATGCGAATGCATGACTCAGTACTGATTCCCTGCTTCTGTGTTCCAGCTGTATTTGAAAGGGCCGAGGGAAAATCACAACTGTTGTTACTGGATACAATGAACGATCGAATTAGCCCGAGATCCTTTCTAGTGGCTCGAATTAGCCCGAGATCCTTTCTAGTGGCACAAAGAAAAGTGTAGGGAGAGAAGAGAGGAGTAGATGATTTTTTAATCTGAGAATTTCTCCATAGTTTGAAAGCACATGGGGAACCTTAGGGGTCACAGTCATCAGTGAGTGGGGTATCTCTAGTTCTGTAACATATGCCCA
The DNA here is from genome assembly GCF_000313985.2 of Echinops telfairi. Taxonomy (NCBI): domain Eukaryota; kingdom Metazoa; phylum Chordata; class Mammalia; order Afrosoricida; family Tenrecidae; genus Echinops; species Echinops telfairi. Next base: position 1,154,975 of record NW_022111322.1, on the reverse strand, counting down.
CAACTAAACCTATCCGTGCACGAAGGCTAAGTACACACCACCCTCCACTCAGGATGCTTCTCTAGAGGAGTCCATGAGAAGTTAATCACTGGTGTCTGGCTTCCTTTGCCTTTCTCACTCTAGCCTCAATCCTCTTGTAGCACAGGACCCATAAAAGTTACGAGAAAGTGTCAAACAC
>NW_022111322.1:1130622-1154462 GCF_000313985.2 Echinops telfairi | reverse complement strand
TTTGGGGGTGCAATTCAATTCCTTCATACAGCTCGGTACTGTAAGGCCAAGTCTGTCCACTTCATTTCTTGTTCTTTAACAGATTCTGTGGTGCCACCATTGTCTTGCTCAGGTTCAGGAAGCTCGTTCTGAAAAGGTGGAATAGATGATGAGCACAAAACGCATTTTGTAATAACCGACCTCCGAAAACACAAGAGCACTGAGAATTACATGCATGCCTATGAACAGGAAGTATGCTACAAGGGTATTCTACAGAAAGAGCTAAAATAAATAGATGTGAGGGAAACATCAGAAGTAATGCTCCAATGTGGCCTGGCCCTTCTGATGCACACCTGCCATTTCTACAGGAGGCAGGACAGCAGAAGGACTCAAAGCACAGGCTTGGACATCAAACTGGACCCAAGCTCTTGGCTGCACCACGAGCTGTGTAACTTTGGGCAAAGCAGTCAACCCTTCGGAGTTGGCATTTCCTCCTGGCAGATAAAAGCCACACACCCCTCACTGAGCTGCTATGAAAATTAAATGAGGTAATTTAAGATAATTGTTCAGTGCTGGGCAGGGCACCCAGTGTGTCAGGGACCCCTGCAATTATCATTAGTGGCTAGCAGGATTGCAGAGTTAAAACTAAGTCTTTGGGGGTAATATATTTGCTGGCATATTCCTGAAACCTAAGAAATTTATCTGAAAGTGATGAGTCAGAATCAATTGGAAGGCAGTGAGTTTTTGGTCCCCAACATGCCTGTATGACAAAGAAAATAAGGGGGGACACTGAAAATGTTCAGTAACAGCTGAGATTGACCTAGTGATAAGCCTTCCAGTTTCCTCTCATGTTGCTCTGAGCACTCTGAGACAGACATGTAGTGTGGGCTGGCCGCCAATGATCACGCCATGACCCTCGCTGACAACCTGACATCTGAGGCTACCCAGCTCCAGCCAAGCAGGAAAGAAAAGAGTATTTCAGGAACATGTTGGTTTAAATGTGGAACAGAAGCCAGGTTGTCTGGTGCCTACTTTCCCAGAAGCTAGAATAGGTGTATACTCCAAAGATGTGAGTTTCTAATCATGGCAAAACACTGGAAACTGTAGGCAGGGTACAATACCCAAAGACAGCCTTCAGACGTGTTGCTGCAGCTCGTTCTTCCCCAGCCAACCGATTAAAGGCTCACTGGTTTACCTCTGGCTTTGGTGCTAAGGAGGCTTCTCCTGCAGAGTGGCTGGTGGTTTCAAACTATGGACCTTACAGCCCAACGCCAGCAGTTCTCAACCTGTGGGTTGAGACCCCTTTGGGGGTCGTCTAAGACCATCGGAAAACACATCTTTCTGATGGTCTGAGGAACCGAGACACTGATTCTCTATCGTCTCCAGGAGGGTCCACCCACATGCAGATACGCCCACATACGAGTACCTGACATGAAAACCATGCTACACCAGGCTTCCAGACCAAATTTCATTTATATGTAATTAGAAATAAATATTTCACAATATATAATTACATATTGTTTTTGTGATTAATCACTATGCTTTAATTATATTCCATTTGTAACAAAAAAAAATACATCCTGCATATCAGATATTTACATGACGGTTCATAACCGTGGCAAAATTACAGTTATGAAGTAGCAATGAAAATAATTTTATGGCTGGGGGTCACCACAACATGAGGAACTGTATTCAAGGGTCAAGGCATTAGGAAGGTTGAGAACCACTAACCTATACTCAGGGCTCTGATAAGATTACCTGAATATTCTGCCTCAATTGGGGCCTGTCAGATCATACCTTTAGCCCTTCACGCTCTGCACAAAGCCTAACCTACCAGAGGTATTGCAACATCTTCATAGGGCAGCTTGTCTTCACGCCAAGCATCGTCAATCAAGTCCAAGATCCTTCCATCTCTCTGCACCTCACTGTCCATGTTATGAGACCTGTAAGCCAAACACGTTATTTTTTAAACGTGATACCAGGGGAAATGGAGCAACCCAGTACTAAGACCACCTGGCTCTTCATTTTCTTGCATTAACAGCACCCTGGGAAAGACTCATGGTCTCAAATGGATCAGGAGATGATGTAGTTATATAAGATGTATCCATTGGGTGCTCTGAGTGTACACTGGACAGATGTTACTCCACTGGGGGCAGGGGAAGGAGACCAGTTTCACAGAATGTAGAAGGGCAATGTATTTGAGGGTTTGGTTCGCAGAATGTGGAAGGGCAACGTATTTGAGGGTTTGGTTCACAGGGCCACGCTACACCTAAAACGCAGCTTTCCCCTCCTAACTGCACTTCCACTTTCCCCTGATCACGATGCTGTCAGTGTTTCACTCAAAACAACCTCAGCCTCCAAACCAGCCTCTCACCCGGGCCCAGCGCGACCACCACCCAATGCCAGTCATTCCAACTCACAGGAGCCCCACTGGGCAGAGCAAAACGCCCACGGGGTTGTCAGTCTTTATGGAAGCACATTCCCACGTCCTTCTCCCAATGAGCAGTGGGGGGTAGGGGTGTGTGTGTGTGTGTGGGGCTACTTTTTGGTGAGCGACCAAGTGTTTAACCACTGTGCCTCCAGGGACCCATTTCCTGAACCACATTTACAAAGGTCTCTGCCTGCCTTGACCCAACCTTGGCACTTCTAAGGTACCGGAGTCAAAGGGAGAAGTGACCTGAGTTACACACAGTGACAAACAGCAGGTTTGACACAATCCCCAAGCAGAGAGATGTCAGCAGGACCCCATGCTGACCAGCCCCTTTCCTGCTCCGCCTTGGGGTTCCTTCCCTGGAGTCTTACTGCTGCTTTCCCTTGAATCATCTGGCTCAAGTGGTGAAGTTACTACTTGAGCATACTTTCAATCTATTCCAAAAAGGCTCCCAGGTTCCAAGTGTTGCCTCATTGTGGGCACCATTCTCCAAAGCACCCTACTGCAAAGTCACCACCCCAAAGGCCTAGTGGCTACGGACAGCAATGGCTCTCTAGATATCCTATTTATTTTCTGGGACAAGGGAGACTCACACAGGAACAATCTTTGGGGGTGCAATTCAATTCCTTCATACAGCTCCCTACTATTTAACTGCGTCATAGACCTAACATTGGAACAATAGTTACATAGGTCGGGGTGGGGTAAGTTTTTCACTCCCATAAGGATCCAGGCAAAACTGAAGCAAAAGGTGCTCAGCTACTTTTGCCACCAAGAAACCAATTGCAGGAGGTCTGAATACTGCACTCAAGAATCATTTCCATACACTGCCCAGTGGATGCTGCAAATCAAGTGGATCCGGTGTTTAGAAAGTTTACACACAGGTATTTTTACTCTGTTCCACTTAAGACTTGTGGAATCCCTGTCCCCATGAGCTCCTTCCATGCAGTGCCCCACCACTCCCCTCTCACACTCTCCAGATTCCAATCTGCTGGGGTTTTTTCCAGGCCCATGTAGGTGCTGACTTTTCTAAAGATAATTCAGATCATCGCGTCTTAGGTGTTAGGCTGCTAACCAAAAGTGGCCTCACGCCACCCCAAGAGCCCTGGTGGTGCAGTGGCAAAGGAGCTCAACTGTCACCCAAAGTACCAGGCGGCTCATGCTCCCCACTGGCCCTGGCGGAGAATGTGGCTTCCTGCTTCCGAAAGATTACAGCCTCGGAAACTGCCCTATAGGGTGGCGATGAGTCGTACTGACAGGAAGACACCTGGTGTGGCTTGGGTTTTAGGATCCTGCCACTGTCCAGAGCACTGGCTAAGCTGGACCGAGTGCCCAGCGATTTTCGGGGTGGGGTGAGTTTCTCCCTCAACATCTTTGTGCTTACAAATGTGCTAGCCCCAATCTCTGGGAGGCTTTTTCTCCCATCTTCCGGCTAAAAACAACGGCTCTGGAGGCGCCGCCAGTCTCCCGGATGCTCAGCATCTCCAGGGCGCAGTGAACGGTCCAGTTAGAGGGCTTGTCACTGTAGGTGCCGTTAAATGTGTCTACCAAGACCTGGTGCGCGCGCGTTCCCTGAAGGAGGCACACGTTCTATCCATCTTTGGTCTTTACAGTTCAATAAAAGTGTATTTCTAGAATGAAGCAGAGAAGTCTCGGCCCTGGGAAAAATTGACCCTCGCAGGCCACCACCGTCCGCAACGTGTGGCGTGCGAACCGTAGCGGCTTCCGGCCCGAGGCGGAATATACCAAATGCAGAGGGCGGGCGGGGGGGTGGTGGAACTGCGGGTCGGTGCGCGCGCCGCTTTCCACCCAGTAAGTGCACCCAGTAAGTGGTGCAGCACGGGCAGGGATCCTGCGCGGACAAAGCTCATGGGCTTCGGCCATTGGGGAGGGGGGAGGTAACCCAACGCAAAGCACGACCCCCTTCCTGCTGCTCCAAGAGCTGGATAAGGAGCGCGGGAAATCCACACCCTCTGCGGTACGAGCCCGCCCGCTCGGGCTTCCCGGATGTGGGTGAGTCCATTTGCGTGTTCGGAGGGGAGGTCTCGAGTGGACGTTTCAATGAAACGTGAGCGGGCAGTGGGCGGAACGAACGTGCCGACGACGCAGGCTGGACGTAAGGCTGGCGTGGCGCGCGTGCGCGTCCCCGGCCCCAGGTAACGGCGGGAAGGCTCGGGGGCGCGCTCGCTGTACCCCAAGTAACCGCCCGTGCACGCGTCGTGTCGGATGAGGGGCGGGCTCGTCTGGAGGCGGCCCTGGCGGCGGTGTTGCGGCCCGCCGCGCGGCCTCATGGCCCGGGGCTGGTCCCCGAAGCCGTCCGCCAGTCACCCAGCCCGCCTCCGCCGGTTCCGGTCCGCTCCTGCGCCCCGCCCCTCGGCTTCGCGGCAAGCTCCCTGCGGACCCGGGAAGGCGGACATGGCTCCGCCCGGCGCGCGGCTCGGCCCCACAAGGTGGTCAGCCCCGACCCCAGCCGGGCGGAGGGCAGGGTGCTTGGGGCGGCCCGCGGGGAGGGCGAGCTGCCCCCTGGTCCCTTCTTCCCCGGCGGGCCCCGCCAGCACAACCTCGCTCTTAGATTGCTTGACGTATTGCAGGGGATGCTGCCTCGTGCATGGGTTGCTATTTCACAAAATTGAAAAAAAGAAAAAAGCAGGTTTAAGAATGGTGCGATTTCGTGCAGGAAGTATGGGAGTGTGCCCCAAATGGTGAAGTTGAGGAACCCTGAATGGATTGCTCCATGCGTGCACGTGGCTGCATTTTAAAACTCATCAGGTGTAAAAATGGCAACTCCAAAGGAACACCCTTAATAGTGAAAATATGTAAAGACAGTAAATCTGGGCGCGCTATGTTTGCTTTTGTCTTAGGTTCCTGTAACATCCAGGAGAGTAAAGCTAAGGGTGGCAGGCCTTTGATAATGACAGTTGAATACACTTGCACAAAGCAGTTTTCCCTGAGCGTTACTTTTTGCATGGGATGATTCCCTAAACCGAGTCTTGAAGAACAATAGAGCTCCTCACAGATGCTCATGCTAGCGTTTGTTTCTCGGAGGAAACCAGAAGGATCATCAACTAAATATTGAGTATTTATATTTGCCCTTACAGTAAACACCCGCCTTACTGCCAAGCCCACCCCTGCTCACAGTCACCCGACATAGGGTTTCTGAGGCGGTCTATGGGAGCAGAGAGCCTCATCTTGTGCAGCGGCTGGCGTGTTTGAACCGTGAATCTTGGAGTTAGCAGCCCAACGCTTAACGGCAGTGCCACATTTGTACTTAAGACGCATGAAAAGTTACTATCAGTTCATCTCAAATCAGGGCCACCCCATGTGTGTTGGAGTAGAACTGATCACCAAGTTTTCAGTGGTGTTTTTTTTGTGAAACAGATCACCAGGCCTCTCTTCCATGTTACCCCTGAGTGAATGTCCAACTTTTTGGCTAACAGCCCAGCATGTGAACCTTTGCATCACTCAGAGTCCATACAGTTGTGTAATGGACTATGTACTATCTTACTTGGAATATAATATTATCTTCAGATTAATTTTTATCCAGAATTCAAAAGGATTGAAAAGAATTATTCTTTAGTATCAGTTCCTTTTGTTTCTAAAACCTACTTGCTACTTACCTTTTATATTTAAATTTTTTATTAATAGTTTTATTGGGGGCTCTTACAAATCTTATGATAATCTATCGTTCAATTGTATTAAGCACACTTGTACATCTGTTGCTATCAACATTTCCAAAACAGTTTCTTTCTACTTGAGCCCTTGGTATCAGCTCCTCTTTTTTACCCCCTCCCTCCCCCACCCTCCTAACTTCGTGAATCCTTGATCAATTATATATTATTGTTATTTTGTGTCTTACACTATCCATTGTCTCCCTTCACCCACATTTCTGTTACTCGTCCCCCTGAGGGGTGGCTATATATCGAACCATGTGATGGGTTCCTTTTTATTTAATTTTTTAAAGATCTTTTTATTTGGACTCTTGCAGCTTTTATAGCAATCCATCAGTTGTATCAAGCATATTTGTAAATATGTTGCCATCATAATTTTCTAAACATTTACTTTATATTTGAGCCCTTGGTATCAGCTCCTCTTTTTTCCCTCCTTCCCCCACCCTCCTGCTACTTGCCTTTGAATTGTGTCATTATCAGGTAGTTATAATGAAAAAGACTACAAACTAAGATGAGTTAAAATTTTATAAACTTCCAGGCTGACACTGCCCTTTAAAACAATGTAGATCCAGATTTAAGAATCATTTGTAGTAATTATACAAATTACGTACACTACTGCTGTTTTCCTCTGCTAGCGAGGTAGTGGACCTTTGCATCGTCCTTCCCAAGCACAGGTGATATGGCGGTGGCTTATGCCGTGGCAACAGTATCCACTCTGTAGAGCGGACTTTGTTTTCAATGTAGATCTGCAGTTCTGTCAATGCATAGACTGAAGATTTCAGGCATTAGTGCTCTGATTTTTATCTACCGGTAGTTCTGTCCCCTCTAAGAAGAAGGGGTTCTTTTTCAGTTTTATAAAATCACACAGCTGTCATCACACCTATAAAAATGAGCTCTGAAGTGTCATTATCCAAGGAAGGTTTAGCTTTCTCCGACTCTCCCATTAGTGTTTTTATAATTATTTGGATGAAAATCATATGAAGGTCTATCCACATGTTACATTTGGTTGATACACTTTTTATCAATCTTTTCCCCCTTTCTTGGTTGCCATTCTAGCTTTAGCTGATTGTGTCTGCATGGTATTCTCTAACAAGCACCTCTATCCATTGCGTTTCCTCTACACCATTAGTTAGATCTAGGATTGCACTGCCCTATGTGGTAGTTTTTATATCACATTTAAGACATTGAAAATGCTTTTAAGTACTCAGTAGCCATATATGGCTCTCACTGCCAGTGAGTCAGTTCTCACTCAAAATGAGGGTAGAGCTGCCCCTGTGGGTTTCCCAGACTCTACCTGGTTGCATGAGTAGAACTCATCTTTCTCCATGGAGCAGCTGGTGGTTTTGAACTGCTTACCTTGAGGTTAGCATCCCAGCGTATAACCCACCGTGCTGCCAGTGGCTAACATTTGAAGATTTCTGTTGAAATCTGTGATTTCTGTTGAAAAGCACTTATCTAAAATCTTGATCATATTCAACTTTGACTTTTTTTGGTGAATATTCAAATATTGCAAGAATATTTCATAGGTGTTGCAGTATACTGGCTATTGCATCATTATCAAGGAGGCAAATCATGTCTCTGGGAGCTCTGTGATGTTACTGAGCATTAGGTTCAGATGTTGTTAGCCCAATCCATCCATCAAAAAAGCTCCCCATGAGCCTTTCACCTATTGTTGACATCTTTCTGTGGGTTTAGATTTCCTGTACCCATGATTAAGGAGCCCTGGTGGCATAGTGAGCTACACTTTGGGCAGTTAACTACAAAGTCAGGAGTTCGAGTGTTCCTATTCCTCCTTGGGAGAAAAATTTGGTTTTCTGCCACTGCAAAGATTGACAGCCTCAGAAACCTTGAAAGGAAACTTCCCTGTTACTATAAGTCAGGGTTGACTTGATAACAATGTTTGTGTGTTTGGGGCGGGGGGCAAGGTGGGTAGTTCTACTCTGCCCTATAGTGTTGCCATGAGACAGCCAACTCTGAAGTGGTGGGAGAAGTATTACTCATATTACTCCTCACTTACTGACATGCTTAAGTTCTAAAGACCAGGTCATTATTGCAAAAATTGTTGTTAATGTGAAAATGGAAGATGACTACATCGTTACATAGCTTTCGGCCGCTCAGAATCACAGCGCAGCTAAGGTGACACAGCCTTAACCACCACAGCCAGAATTAACTTTTGACTCTCACCTCCAGTGTTTGTTCTTGCCAGAGGTATATCACTCATGCAAAATGCATGTCAGAGTATTGGTTTCTAACGCCATTAGTGTAATTACTTAATTTCCTCTCAGAGAATGAGACAGTCAATAAGTAAGGAGTCGGTGTTGTGCATTACCCATTGTTATTGAGTGGATTGTGACTCACAGCAACTTTATAGGACAGCGTAAAACAACCCCGTAGGGTTTTCGAGCATGTCATCTTTCGGGAAGCAGACGCATCTCGTCCTGGGGAGCAGCTGGTGAGTTCAGATTGCCAGCCTTGAAGGGGCAGGCACACTTTTAACCACAGCACCTCTGGGGCTCTGGGGGCTGCACAGTGATGGCTCTGTCACTCATTCCTTCCTTCCTTCTGTATTTATTAGCTGGAAACTCTTTACAAAGAAGAACTCTTCTTACCAGAACTTTCTCCATCACACTAAAATACAGTTGGACAGGAAAGGCAAGAAAAATGCTTACTTCTTTCCCTCTATTTTCAGACTACAGTCATGAGTCGGTGCTCTACCAACCGCCAAAGGTAACGGCAGGTTCTGTTTTGTTTTTCTTATCATCATAAGCCCTTAGACTTGATTATATTTTAACTGTTTCAACCTGTTGCTATCCTCATTCTTTTTGACAATGCGATTTCAAGTTTGTTCCTACTCCTTTTGCCATGGCTCCAACAGTATTCGATAATTTGCTCTCTGCTAGAATACATTCCTGGACATGTGTATATTTCTGGCCTCCGAAGGAGCCCTGTGAGTGGGAGTGTGTATTTCCAAGCTGCTCATTGGTTTCTTGATTGATGGCGGCCAGAGCAAGACCAGAAGTATGCAGCGTCCATAATGATATTTCCAATATAAAAGTAATTTTATAAGTTGTTTTAATGTGTTTGGCTTTTTTTATCTTGCTGAAAACCTTGGTACCTGATGCCATTAATATAATTACTCTTTTTGCCTTACCCTAGATTATGTGTAATGACTTCAAATTAATACCAATGTTTTTAGTAATATAATTATTATTTAGGATTTCTTTGCAGTTCTTTCTCATCTGCAGTTTTCACCCCCTAGGGATATGTATAGTAAAAGCATTTTGTTTTAAAGGCATATGAAATAATTTATATGGTAGGCTGCCAACATGGTATCTAGTTGATTTATTTATTTAATTTGTTTAAAGGTTTTCAGTATTATTAAAATTGTTTTTAAAAAATTGTTAAATGTATACATTAAAATAAACCAAACTCACTGTCATTGAGTGGTGTCTCCTCTGAAAAACAATATCAACAACAAAAAACAGCCCGCCGCCTCCAAACCTGCTGCTGCCTCGTTGATTCCAGCTAACTGCAAGCCCATAAGTGACAGTTTAGAGCTGTTCACGGGGTTTTCTTGACTGCCATCTTTATGGAAGCACAGCACCTGGCTTTTCTTCTGCAGTGCTGCCAGGTGGGTTTGCAGTGCCAGCCACAGGCTAGTGGTGGAGGGCAAACCATTTGTGCTACCCAGGGGCCTTCATGTAAAACGAATGCCTGTAAACTAAGGTCCATCCAGATGAGTGCAGCTTTCTTTGCTCTTTCCCCAGCTTGTTTGTCTTCCCTCTGTGTGAGTAGTCATTTCTCCTAGTTTGGGACTTCTCTCTCTATACAAACGGATGCACCTAGATGCAAATATATACAAAAGGTGGTATTTCATATAATGTTTTGAATCTTGCTTTTTGCACGTACAAAAAATAAATTCTGACTTACAGTGACCTGTAGGACAGAGTAGAACTGCCCTTGGGAAACCAAGGCTGTAAATCATCATAGAAGCAGAAAGCCTCATCTTTCTCTCTCAGAGAAATTGGTAGTTTTGAGTCACTGACCTGGTGGTTAGCATGCCCAAAGTGTAATAACCCACTACACTCCCAGAGATCTTTTTTCCCCTGTAGAACCCTGCTCTTGCGTGATCAACTGCCATGGGGTTGGCCCCTGCCTCACAGCATCCCCATGCACCACAGCATGATGCACCTCTAGGCCCTGTCTGTCCTATGCACTGGTCTCTCAATATGCAGTTAGTCCCCGATTGGTAGACGCTTCTGTTGTTTCCTGCCACGACAAAGAGTGTGACGGTGAATATCCTTGTGTGAATGCCACTTTGTACTTTTTCCAAGGCATCTTTGGGATAGTTTCCTAGAAATTGCAATGTTGGATCAAAGAGTAAGTGCATATATTAACTGCAAGGTATTGCCAAAGGAGCCCTGGTGGATGCTCGGCTGCTAACCACAAGGCCAGCTAGCTCCGTGACCCCAGCAGCCACTCTGCAAAGAAAGATGTGGCTTTCTGTCTGTTTCTATAAACAGGACAGCCTTAGAACCATAAGGGGCAGTGCCACTGTTCTGTGGGGCCTCTCGAGTCAGAATCGACTCACAGCAGTGGATTTTCAGGTACTGCCCAAATCTCCGCTGTAGGACTGGCACCATTTTGCATTTCTACTCCCAAGTTGTAGTGATGTTATCTTCCCCATTGCTTTGCCATCAGAATATTGTTACCAAACATACTGTGTTTCCTTAATCAAACACAGAAGAAAAGGTTCTTCAGTGTAATTCCAATTTTAATCATTATGAGTAATGCTGACCATCTTCTCACATTAATAGTTGTTCCTTTTTGTTAAACTGCGTGTTTAAACTTCTTGCCCATTTGTAAAATAGATTTCCCCCCTCAAATTGAAAAGTAGCTCATCTTCTATTTGGATAGTCACCCTTTTATGTGTGATTTCTTAAGAGCATATTGTCATTGAGTCAGTTCTGAATCGTGGTGCCCTATAGGACAGAGCAGACCTGCCCTTTGGGTTTCCAGGCCTGTACGTCTCTGTGGGAGCAGAGTCTCATTTTCTCCCTCAGTGCAGCTGCTGGGCTTGCCTTCTGCCCCTGTGGTTAGCAGCGCAACCGCCAGGCCGCTGCTGCTCCTTTATGGCTGACAACGCTGTCAGGTGCTCCCATTGGTCGGTGAGCTTTGTTGGTGCCCTTCTTTACCTTGTGTCAGCGTTTTCTCTGTTTTATGCTGGATTTTCACCCATAGTTTGGGCAAGTTTTAAAAAATTAGATTAAAATTTCTCTGATATCTTTGCTACTGATTTGTCTTCTCAAATTTAGGTAGGAGTCTTTCTGGGAAAGGGTAAATAATAATGGTAGCTCCTTAGAACAGTCAGAGTTTATCAGTGTAGTGGACTGTCATCCTCCTTTAAAACAGACTCATCCTCTAGCTTAAAGGTTCAGCATGTTCCTTCTCATACTATGCATTTTCTCCTGATTCTATCTTGAGTATTTATTTTTATTCCTGTGCTCCATTTTATGACTCATGTGATGTTAGGTATATTCTCTGTGTATTTTTTCCTGAAGAAATTGAATGATAACTTTCAGTCCTTTCTAGTTTTTGAATGATAATATGTTAATACATTTAAAAGGTTTACCTAGTATCAGGCAGCTCACATAAGTTATTTTGTTCTTAATTCTTAAAGTGTTTTCCTTGTTCCACAAACCTTGTGGAAAAGCCTGTTTTTCTTTCAGCTGTACTATTTCATAATCTACTGAAGTAAAGCAGCATCCATTCCAGGGAAGAATTTTTATTACAGAGTATGACTGTCTTGGTCAAACTGCAGAAATGACTTAGATTACCTGCACCCATCATAGCCAGTTAATCACATTAACAAGTGACAGCTTGTGAAATCTGTTTTGTTTACTCACATTTCTATCTAATATTATTAACAAAGAAAATACCAGTTTGCATAATTGTTTTTCACGCGGCCCAGGAAAAGCTGAAAGCCAGGTGGCACAGTGCAGAGCCGAGTAAGGGTCAGGCTGGCTGGGAAACAAACTGGCGATAAGACCACGAGGAGCCCCATGACAGGGCTCCAGAACCTGAGGCCTCCGAGCCCAAACGCGCTGCTTCCCGGCCCCAAGGGATAAGATGGGTGGTGTTTGGTGGCTATTTAAAACTCGGAGCGTTTATGAACTGCAGCTTTGTCCTGGGCTGTGATGTGGCTGTAAACTATTTTTTCTTTTTCAATTTTTAATGTGGTGAAATATTGTAGCAAAAGACTTCTACCATCTCTATGTGTATTATTTAGTGACATTAACTACATTCACCGTGTTGTACCACTATCACCATGATCTGTTGTTTCTAAAGGTTTCATCACCCTTAACAAAAACTCTGCACTGGTCAAGCATTATTCTCCCTCCTGCCTGCACTCTGACTTGCAGGCTGTTGCTAATGGACTCTGGTCCCTATGCACTACCTGATTCTGAATCTTTTATACGAGTGGGATTGTACAATATTTTCTCTCCTGCCTCTGATTTATTTTAGTAAGCATAATGTTTTCAAGGTTCATCCCCGTTGTAGCATTTATCAGACTTCCATTTATCTGTTGGACTGAGTAATAGTATACTGTATGGATGTTCTGCATTTTACTTTTCCATTTATTTGTTGGTAGCCACGTAAGTTGTCTCCTTCTTCTGGCTTGCATGACTAATGCAACGAACATCGATGTGTAGGTATCTCCTTCTCTCTTTACTTGTAATTCTTTGGGTTATAAAGGCATTGCTGGACTGTAAGGCAGTTCTATGTTTTAAATTTTTCAAATAACAGCAAACTGTTGTACATAGCTGCATCATTTTATACTCTTACCAACAATGGATGAGTGTTCCAATTTCTCCAGGTACCCACTAACACTTGCTCTTTCCCTTTTTTTTATACCCTATAATAACCATCTCAGAGAATGTGAAGTGGTATCTTATTGTGTGTTTGTGTACCTATCTGTCTGTGTGTATTACCATTTTAATTACTAATCTCTTAAAGTTAGAGTAGGTGGTACATCAAATATGCTGTTTTCTTAAAAAATATATTTTCTGTGAAAATTCATACAATTTTAGTTCCAATTTAGCAGTTTCTGTACAGTTTGTTCAGTGACATTGCTTACCTTTTCCACAGTATGTCCACTTTCTCATCATTCTGTTTGGGCAGTTCTGTTTCAGCCCTGGTAATCGAGTTTCCCTGCCTCCATGCCTTCTGTTTCATCTTGACTTTAGGATAAATGCGTGGTGTCAAGTAGATGATTTTTTTAAAAGAGCACATTTTTCAGGGTTGATATAATTTATGACCTAATCTGTTAGTTAGCTAAAGGATGACCTCATGAGATAGCTAGCGTTCGTGGTTTCATGGTTCAAGGGTTAAGGATTGTGTCAGGGTAGGAGGCTCAGGTTGTCACAGTCTCAACCAGTCCAGCAAATCTGGACTTTTAATAGGTTGAGTTCTGTTCTCTCAGGATCCATGTATTGTGCCCCTGATCAGAGATGGTCGGTAGTGGACGCCAGGAACCATCTAGTCTGATTGCAGGTGAACAAGGCTGTGGTTTATGTAGACTGTTTGTCTTATAGACTAGTTTTGTCTCAATCTGTAGTTTCCTTTCCTTTTTACTCATGATGGGTAGAACCTATACTTGTAAGGCCATGCGTGAGCTTTTAGGAGCACAGGTGCTACTCACCAAACTAGGATGTAGAACATCAACTTTATGTAGCACATAATGTCACTTGATTTAATTGTCCCATGAGACTATGGTCCTAAGCTTTCATAACTTATAAACCAATCCTGTGATCTGACTAGTTAAGTCTAAGCAGTATCCATAGTTATGCCACCTATGGACTTTACTGTGGATGTAAATCTATGAGCATGTACAACCCCCCCCCCCCCCCCCCCCCCCCCCCCCCCAATACAGGAAAAAGCTCCACTGGGCAGAGCTTTCATAGTATGTACTTTTCCCATTAGGCGAGCATCAAGCAACTTGCTCTGAGTTAGTGCACCCAGTGGCTTCACCTGGAAAGGCTCTCTGGTACAATGAATTTTCTTGTAAAAGCAGTTTGGCTGGAACCTCGTTTTTTGTGATGGCTGATTTAAGAGAACAGCTTGTGGGTGTGAAATTTTGTTTCCTGCTGGGGGGGAAATGTCGAAGAAACTTGAACACAGCTTACAATGACAGCACTATGGGAAAAACTCTGCCACAAATCAGGCCTTTTTTTGTCACACACTGTTATGCAATCTTTGTAGAATCTCTAAATAGAAAGCTTGATTAACAGTCTGACCTGGTGGAATGAACTCCAAATGCACTATTCCCCGCCCCACCCACCCACCCACACACACACCACACACCCCGTGTTAGTCTGGGTTGATTAGAGAAACAAAACCAGAGACATTCATATGTGTATAAGAAAGAGCTTTATATTCTCAATTAAATATGGAGAAAACATCCCAGCTCAGTCTCGTCCAAGGCCTTAAGTCTATTAGCCCATATCTCTGATACCAATATATAAATTCCTCTTCAGACTCACGAAACACATGCAATGCCGCCAAATGCAGGAAGATCACAGGCAATGGGTGGAAAGTCTGGATCCAGTGGTGGCAGAAGCATCTCAGTGCTGGCAGGGGTTTCCATGTGGCTCCTCCATCTCCCAGGGCTCTGGCTGCATTAGCGAAGCTCCATCAGACTCATCATCAGTAATGTCTCGCAGGGAGTGATGTGTATCCGCCTCCAGCAAGCTCTTTTTATCTCTGTAGAGCCTCCAAATGAGGTCATCAAGCTGCGACCTAATTTACAGGCTAAACTCCACCCTTTCACTCAAATAGACAACAGATTATGTACCTACTACACCCCCTCATATTAGCAGAGTTTTTTTCCCGTTTTTTTGTATCCCCTTGTATATGTACCCATTTACCCACACATATGCATGCTTATCTACTTGTATACATACATACATACACATGTAACCGCATGTAATTTTTAGTTGTTGCTATTACTCTTTCTTTTTGATAAATCGTTGGTGCTTTGTATTTTTTTTAATTTAATTTAATTTTTGGTGAAAATATAGCAAAACCTGTTCCAATTTCGAGACATTAGTGACATTGATTATATCCTTCACGTTGTATCAGTATTCTCATTGTTTTTGTTTTAGTTGTCTGATCTCTATTCATTTAGCCTTAGAACCACAGTCTGGGAGGAGTCTTCCAGCC
The DNA here is from genome assembly GCF_000313985.2 of Echinops telfairi. Lineage (NCBI taxonomy): Eukaryota > Metazoa > Chordata > Mammalia > Afrosoricida > Tenrecidae > Echinops > Echinops telfairi. Next base: position 1,139,165 of record NW_022111322.1, on the reverse strand, counting down.
TCAGTAGGTCCAGTAAATCTGGATTTCCTCATGGTTTAGATTTGCATTTCCCTAAGTACTAAGATAAGGAGTCCTAGTGGCTTAATTGGTTATGCCTTGAGCTGGTAATTGCAAGGTCAGCAGTTCAAACCCACTAGCTGCTCTCAAGGAGAAAGATAAGACTTTCTGCTCCTGTAAAGAATTCATAATTTCAGAAACCCTGGGAAGCAGTTCTGCCCAGCCCTTTCGGGTCACTATGAGTTAAAATAGACTCGATGGCAGTGGGTTAAAGACTAATGCTATTGGACATTTTGTTCTACTTTATTCTACTTTATTCCTCTTTTTCAAGATTGTTTTTGTTGTTCTGGACCCATTACTATTCTGTATAGACTTGAGGATTAGCTGTAAAGAAGCCTACTGAAATTTTGGTAGGCATTCTATTGAATCTATATTGTTTTAGGTAGTATTGCTATCTTAATGATATTAAATCTTCTAATCCATTAGCACAGAATGCTTTTATTTAACTACCTTTATTTTTAATGTGTCATCTTAGACTTGAGGGTGGAGGAGTGGGTGGTAAGAGAAAGAATGTTGCTGATCTGTTTTTACTACTTCTCTCCATCCCCAACAGCAATCTTTTTGTCTTAGTCCTCTGTTTGTTTCTGAACTGGCAGCTTTCATACAACGTGGACTTAGTTTTACCGCTGCCACCTTATGGCCCAGGTAGTGATGTCAGACTTCAGTTTGCTTTTATTTTTTCCTTTGTCCATATTTATTTTAATTTGTCTATTGCCAAAGGAGATAAGCTGATATGTTTAAGATCTGGAGTATTTTTAAAATATGTTAAGATTACACAGTGGTTGGGACTTTGAGACTCTGGAGTCAAACTGCCTAGGTTCATATTCTGAGACTGCTACTGTGTAACTATAGACAAGTTACTTAACCTTCTTAGCCAAATTTTCTTCAGCGTCATAGTATCTATTGTTTATATTTAAAAAATTTTAAAGTGAACTCCTACCCTGGAAACTGTTGCGCTGGGATAAATTTTAAACCTTAAACCAAAAATGTCAAAAAATTTAAGAGACAAAAACAAAGTTTTATCAACTAAAGAGATGGTCCAAAACTCAAACGTTCTGTTGCTGCTGAGAAAACACAGAAGTAGGTGTGGTGATGGACAGTTTAGTTCCAGCGGCTCCCTCGGTGCCATCGAGTCAGTGATGACTCGGGTAGAACTGCCCCTGTGGGTTTCTGAGACTGTAACCGGTAACAGGAGTAGAAAGCCCGGTCTTGCTCCGGCAGCTCGGAATGGTGGTTTTGAACTGTTGACCTGCAGATCCCAGGGCTCCTTGTGACAATGATTACATTCTTAAAGTGTGCAACAGTCCACAGCCTCCTTTTCCAAATTGTTCCTCCTTCATGGACGCAGACCGGGTGCCCTGAGGTCCCATCTCATCTTAGGGTTGCTGTCACTTTGGTCCAGTTCAGATAGTTTTGCAGGACATTGCTTAAGTGACATTCGTCACTAGTTGTGCTAAACCATGGTTTTGTTTTAAGAGCCTTCAGGGGATATTTCTGGTTTAGGGTTTACTGATGATCTCAGAGCAGTAGTTTTGGGGTAAGGAATTCACTTCTTAAAGCAGTAGAATTTCTCTTCATTTTTTGCAGTAGAAGTTTTCAGTGAGACCCTAGGACACAGGGGCAGGGCCTCTATGTTTTCAGTTATCCCTTAAAGTCTGGTTCAGAGGAGAAGGAGCAGTTTCTAGGGAATGGAAAGTGCTTTGTCATTAATGGACATTTCGAGACTTTGTGATTACAAGTGAGAAAACTCAAACGCTCACAGTCACAGGAGCTCCTTTGCATTTGTGAACTGAAAGTCCTTTCTTCTCTCATTCTCACTGTCCTTTCTTCCTAGAGAGCTGTTGCCTTCCCTGGCGGCCCTTCTCCCGCCCTCCCCACGGTCCTCCAGCTCTGTGCACTGTGCATGGAAATGGGATAAAAGTGAAGGCCCACAGGCGCCCAGCAACCACTTAGTTAAAGTGATTATGCGGAGCTCTTGGTTTTCTGAGCTGTGAGCTTTCAAAACCAAACTCACTGCCAACGAGTCGATAACCAACTGGGTGAAACTGCCCCTGTGGGTTTCCAAGACTACAGCTTTCTCCCAAGGAGCAGCTGGTGGTTGTGAACTGCTGGCCTTGCAGTTGGCAGCCTACTGAGTAACCCCCTACGGCGTGTGGAAATCACCCAGCCAGTGAGGGATACCCTCTGTGAGAGAACCCGCTGGGGCCCGTTGTCATCATCATGTGCCACAGAACTGGATCTGATTTTCAGGGACCCTTTGCACAGCAGAACTAAACACTGCTCGGCCCTGCTTCAGCCTCACAATTGTTACTGTGCCGAGCCCGTTGTTGCCTCAACTGTGTCAGCCCATTTCCGTGAGGGTCTTCCTCTTTTTCACTGCCCCTCTACTTTAACCAAACGTGGCATCCTTCTCCAGGGACTGGTCTTTCCTGACAGCGTGTCCAAGTTAAGTGAGATCAAGTCTGACTGCCCTTGCTGGCCATCTCGGAGCTGTGCAGCGCAGGGGAGGGAGGTCCTGCAAGAAGCTGCCCGGGTCTCTCACCTCAAGGCCAAGTAGGGTCTTAGTGATAGACTGAGAGTTCTACTACCACGCGTAGAGTAGTATGAGTATAATATCTCTTAAGCATACACAACTGATTAGATTAGTATAATGTCTCTTAAACATACATGCACACACCAGATACATTTCCCCTTGACTAGTATGAGTCCCGATTTCATCCTCCCATTTGTTTAAATGGCTCTGTGCCTGTGGCCCTTTGCTAGAAAGGACCTCTCCATCCACCCCGGCCCACCATCTCCTTAGAAACTGGGCAATCAGGCAGGTGGGGGAGCTGTGACTAGTAATTCAATGATTTAAGTTGTTTCATTTTGAGTCTAAAATCTAACATTTCCTAAAGTGATCGTTCTTGGCAGCTTCTGCACTCATTTTGAAAATTGCTGCTTTTTCTTGTCATTTATACATTTTCATTCACATTCTTAAGTTGTTACTTGGATGTTAGAACATTAAAAATGAATTTTTTCCTCACTTTGATTTTTTTGCTTTCCCAGTTGCAAAGGGGATTTGGAAATGGAGGCTTTGTTGGAAGGAATGCAAACTCGGGGACATGGCGGGTAAGTTCACTTCTGACCCTAAGCTTTGCAATGCATTTTAAAAGGCATATCCGAGTTAGGCTTCTGGTGATACTGGGTGGTGGGTACCGAAGTGCTGTAGACAGTGGCTCTCCTGGGGTTTGTGCCTCACCTCAGAAATGTGAAGCTGAATGCTTGTCTTCACCCCAGCTTGAGTTTTTTTAGTTGGGAAAGGGAAAAGTACAGAGTTTTTTTTTTTTCTGACATTAGGCTCCAATCCTGGTGCCATTTATTTTCAAAAAGCATTTGCATTTGAGAAGTGACAGCTCTCTGTGGCCACTGCCTGGGCCCTCTGAATCAAGCATACCTGTGATGCTTGCCTCTTTGTCCAAGCCCCTCTCTACTACAAGCTGCTGCATTATCATGAATCTCCTGAAACTTGGGAGGACATCATTTCCTATAGCAAGGTAGACTGTGGTAAATTAATAGTAAGGTGGGAAGACGTAGCTGAAATAAATCTGGCCCAAGGGTGAATTTCTTGAAATAGCTCTTAAAAGTATATTATTACCTCCCTGGCAGGTATTTTGATAGCTTCTAGCCTTTTTATTTTGTCTAGATAAGAATGCAAATTGTGGACTTGCCTGCACTTTTCTTGCAAGCGTCTGGGAAATACTACTAAAGAGTGAGTTGTTGAATGTGGAAGTCTCACTCCACAAGCCAGAATTAAAACATCAAGCTTGTGTTTGACCACATGACGTAGTCTTCAGGTTGACCTCTCAAAACGCAAACTCAAACTCCCTGCCATTGAATCGGTTCCAACTTACAGAGACCTCATAGGGGGAGTAGAATTGCCCCTGTAGGTTTCTGACACTGTAACTCTCTCTGCAGGAGTAGAAAGTTTCATCTTTCTCCCTTGGAACAGGTTATGGCTTCGAACTGCTGACCTTGCAGTTAACAGCCTAATGCATAACCATTGCTCCACCAAGGTTTCTTTGCAATACGCTATCATCTTGATATATGAGTATAAAAAACCAAAACTCAGAAAACCCATTGTCTACTTTCATTAATTTATTTATTGAGATTGTTCTACTTTAGGAAGATTTACATTTTGATTTGTTTTTACAGATGGAGGATGAAAAGCTATCTAGTTAGATGTTCTGTGTTCTATTCTAGTTATATGTTCCTAACCTTCTGTCTTATTTATAGGGGATTTTTGACATCCTGTGAAGCAGAACTTCAGGAGCTCATGAAACAGATTGACATAATGGTGGCTCATAAAAAATCTGAATGGGAAGGTCAGACACATGCTCTAGAAACTTGCTTGGACATCCGTGAGCAGGAACTTAAGACTCTTAGGAGTCAGTTGGATATGAAGCATAAAGAGGTAAAACAGTTGATTTACTCAATTTTTTGCTATTTTCCTTTTAAGTAAAACTTTGTTTAAAAAAACATTTGTGTACTAATTCAGGTTCTGTATTGTCTTTCATCATAATTCTGACGATTCTGCTAGAACAACAATGTCTTGTGGGAATGTGTCAGAAGGTGTTGTTAAGTGCCATCAAATCTGTCCCTGTGTGCAAGAGGAGGAAACACTGCCTGGTCCTGCACATCCTCACAATCCCTGCTGTGTCTGAGCCCATTGGTGCAGCCACTCTGTCAGTCCATCGCATTAGGGGCTTTCTCTTTTTCCGTGACCCTTAATTTTACCTAGCATGATGTCCTTCTCCAGGGACTGGTCCCTCCTAATAACATGTCCAGAGGACATGAAACAAAGTCTCGCCATCTTTCCTTCTAGGGAACATTCTGGTTGTACTTCTGCCAAGACAGATCTGTGCAGTATTCTTTCCCACTACCGTAATGCGAAGACATCGATTCGTCTGTGCTCTTCCGGAGCCCCGGTCCATTGTTTGCATGCTCGCGGGCTGTTGGAACTATCATGGCTTGATCAGGCACACTGTAATCCTCAAGGTGACAACTTTTAAGAGATCTAACACTTTAAAGAGATTTTTTTTGTAGCAGATTTTCCCAATACAATGCATTGTTTGGTTTCGTCATTGCTGCTTCCATGGGCCTTGATTGTGGATCATGGCAAATGAAATTCTTAATTTCACTCTTTTCTCTGCTTCTCCTGATGCTGCTTACTGCTTCAGTTCTGAGAATTTTCTTTTCTTTTTTTTAAATGTTAAAGTGTAATCTACACTGAATACTGTAGTCTCTGATCTTCATCAGTAAGTCCTTCAAGTTGTCTTTGCATTCAGCAAGTGAGGTATGTCATCTGCCTTTTCCAGGTTGTTATTAAGTCTTCCTCTAGACCTGTTGCTGCATTCTTCACATAGTCCAGCTTCTTGGATCGATTGCTCAACATGTAGTTTGAAAAATTATGCTGAGAGGATACAGCCCTGACAAGCTCCTTCCCTAATTTAAACCACAAAGTACATCTCCTTGTTGTGTTCTAACAACTGCCTTATAGTCTGTGAACAGGTTCTCCATGAGCACAATTAAGGGCTCTGGAATTCCCATTATTTGCAATTTTTGTTTGTTACCCATAATTTATTATGACCCACACATTCAAATATCTTTGCATAGCTGGACTAGTAGAGATATTTCTGATATTCTCTGCTTTCAGCCAAGATTCATCTGGCATTAACAATGATATCCCTTTCTGCAGCCTCTTCTGACTCTGGCTTGAATTTCTGGCACTTCCCTGTCAGTGCTCTGCTGTGACTATTTTTGAATGATCTTCACAATTTTACAGTGTAATATTAATGGTATTTTAAAATAATGTCTGCGTTATGCTGGATCACCTTTCTTTGCAGTGAGCATACACATGGGTTGCTTCCAGTCAGCTGGCCAGGCCATTGTCTTCCCAGTTTCTTGGCATAGATGAGTGAGTGCTTCCAGCATTGCATTCATTTGTTGAAATATCTTGACTGGTGTTCTGTTGATTTCTGGAGTTTTGTTTTTTTACTAGTGCTGTAGTGTAGCTTGGACTTTTTTCTTCAGTATTGTCAATTCTTGGTCATATGCTACCTTTTTAAATGGTTGAACATTAACCAGTTGTATTTGGTATAATGATTCTCTATATTCCTTCCATCTTCTTTTGAAGCTTCCTGTGCCGTTCAGTATTTTGCCAATAGGATCCTTGATTATTGCAACTCAAGGCTTCAATTTTTTCCATCAGTTCTTTCAACTTGAGAAATGCCAAACATGTTTTTTACTTTTGGTTTAGTGAAAAAATTAAAACAAACAAACAAATCTTCAAACTCACTGCCATTATTGAGTGGATTCTGACTCATAGCAACCCTATAGTATAGGGTAGAACTACCTCTGGGAGTTTTCAAGACTGTAATCTCTTCCGGAGTAGTAAGCCACTTCTCCGTCCCATGGAGTGGTGGTTTTGAACTGTTCACCTCGCAGCCCAGCGTATAACCACTAAGGTGGCTCTCACTGCCATCCAGTCAATTCTGACTCATAACCAGCTGCTACTTTATTTCTCCGAGCACAAAACAAAGTAGCTCTAGTTTCTTAGTTAAGAACACTATCATATGTATCAATGTCTAAGTTGTCCGTTTTGTTAGAACCCCATTAAAGAAATTCCTATGTGTATGATTATGAGAATTTTTAACCACTCCAAGGCCAAGTTTAACTAATTCCTGTGGCTCAGTTTTTATGTCAGGGGCATTGTTGCCATCACTTAATACCCTAAAAAGAAATTAAAGGTTGGAGAGAATAGTTTCCACAGTAAGGATTTGAAGATTGCAAGTTTAGTCTGGGGACTTAGAAGAAATGGAGAATTGCGGCAGTATGGCAATTTGCTGCTTCATTGGCTGGGCTGCTGAAAGTTGATTACGTTTCAAGAAGTGGTGCACTTTTACCAAACACTGCTAATGGAAATCTATTCCATGGGGTTTGTGAAATTGTGTTGCATTAAAACACTTCTTTCAAGTGAGGGTTATAATATGTTCATAATCTACTTTGAGCAATACACAATATAAGAACTAGAAAACAGGGCATTACGACTTTATCATTCTAATTTATTTGGAGGATACAGCCCTAGGAGCAATCAGCCTCTGGTGCCCACCCACCCTCTGCCATCAATACCTTCTGACTTACAGCGACCCTTCCTTTCGGATTTCCACAATGATCAGTCACACAAGAGCAGCCGGGCCTCATTTAGCCCACTGAGCTGCTGGGGGGGTTCAAACTGCTGACCCTGTGGCTAGCAGCCTCGTGTGTAACCAGTGCTACTCAAAGAGCTGATCCGTGTGGAGATGATGAGCTGGCAGCAGAATGTCAGTCAGCACTGTGTTTCATCAGGAAGTTTTGTTAAGTAAAACTGTCAGTTGAACTAAACAATGTGCTTAGTGACATAGTTGATTTACATTCTGCCCCAAGCTCATTTATCTCTCCTGGATGGCTGTTTGTAATACAGAAAATAAAAATGGTTCTACGAAGTCTCAAAAGGAAAAGCAGTGGCCACCAGCCCCACCTTGTAAATTATTCTATGAAGCAGTCATTTCAATATTATTAAATATTTATTTTGAGATTCACCCCAAATTTTTAAATAACATTATTCTATTTCTTGATTTCCAGTTTTAACTATTAGCTAAAGACTTGCTACTGTGCAACATGAGAGCTCTTCTCCCTCACATACAATTTCCATCCTTTCATCCTGCTGGTCTTAGGCATTATCATTTCACACTTGAGTCAGATAATAAAACTGTGATCAAACTCGTTTTTTATATAACTTTGTGCTTTCTCGAAAACTAGTAACTCATTTTATTTGTTTTAAATGTAATTCATTATACATTTTCTGACATAAATAGAAGTCTTCTGTCAGCATTCAGATGGATGTCCGCAAATCTATTCATTTCTTTTTTCATCTCCCACCCCCCCCACCTGCCCTGGCCATCTTTTTGATAGCTTGCCATTTGCAAATATGGGTAGGTTACTCTCTAGGGAGGAGCCCAGGTGGTACAGTAGTTAAAGCACATGGCTGCTAACTGAATAGTTGGTGAGTTCAACCCACCAGCTCTTATACGGGAGAAAGATGAGGCACTCTTTTCTTTATGCTTGGAAATCCTATGGGACAATTCTGCACAATCCTGCGGGCTTTCTATGACTCAAAGTCAACTCTTCCATCAGTAAGGCACTCCAGATTGTCTGTATACCTGTCATTTGGGAATTTCTCTGACCATTCTGAAAATTTATTATGTTTTTCTCCTCTTTTGATTCTTTGTATTCTGTTTTTTTATAAATGTATTTCTTCTTTCTGGTTGAATATACTCTTGAGATTATATATCTCTGAAAATATATTTAGTCTCTGGTCATTGAAAGTTTCATTGGCTTTAGAATTCCACATTAGAAATAAAGTTCCCTCCCCCGAGAAGAATTTATCTCAAAGGATGGCACTGAAT
>NW_022111322.1:1124173-1128748 GCF_000313985.2 Echinops telfairi | reverse complement strand
AATAAAATGTAAAAAAAAAAAGAAAAGAAATAAAGTTCCCCAGGATTTTAAAGTTAATTAAATGTGAATATCATAGACATTCACATCTTGATAGACTATTTAACTTGGATGTATCTAGCAACTGTAAGTTACCCAAAACTAAACCAAACCCATTACCATCAAATCAGTTCTGACTCATAGTGACACTGTGTAGTTTCTGAGGGAGGCCCAAGTTTGGGACCATTATTTTCTGAAACCAGAGGAGACAGCTGAGTGATTTGAAGGTGATTTCATTAACTGTAAGGGACTTGGAGGATAAAGGGCTGGGTGTCCAGGAAGACTCTGACTCCCCTCGTTTTAGGCTGGGACTCTGAAAGACGACTAGTTTAGAAGGGTGGACCAAACGTAGAACAGCTCTTTCAAGGTTGCCATCCATTTGCAAACATCTGACTCTCGAATGAGTGTAATGTGATCCTCGGGTACTTCTATCCCCAGATATCTTCAAAGTGCTTGCTATGAATAGGGTTTGACTCAAGGGTATTGGGTGTGGTTGTTTGCTTTAGTGCTGTACAGAAATCTGGGGGGGCAAAGGGGGGTTGCGAGGAAATTCCCTCCAAAGGAAGAAGTAACATTCTGAGTCTCAAATTATTTTTTCAAGCTATTTTGAAAATATACTAACTGATACACAGAAAGTACTACCAGACATCCAAGGAGTCCAGACAACACAAAGGGCAGAAAAGCAGGTGCAACAGAAGATAGAAATAGATCTGTGGCAGATCTATATTTTGGCATCATGTTCAGATCTTATGATAACTATGTTTATTTTTTCCCAAGGGAATAAAAGATAAGATTGAGTATTTCAAGTGTATTTGTTTGGGTACTTTAAAGAAACATCCATAGAAATTGATGTATAAGAGAGAGGGCAAGATATGACTAACAATTTATAAACTATCAAGGGCTCATGAGGGAGGGGGGAGCGGGGAGGGAGGGGAAAAATGAAGACCTAATGCCAGGGGTTTAAGTAGAAGGAAATGTTTTGAGAATGATGAGGGCAATGAATGTACAAATGCGTTTTACACAATTGATGTGTGTATGGATTGTGATAAGAGTTGTATGAGCCCGTAATAAAATGATTAAAAAAAAGTAAAATAAAAAAACAACCTTTATGACAGGATAATAAAACTCACTCCCTTGGATTGTTATGCAAATAAAATAGCATGTGATGAGTGCCTACTACATTAAAAAAAAAGAGAGTGTTTTATATAAAGGTTAAGCACGCATCAAGAAAACAGCCCAACCCAGTGCTACCCAAGCCCACAAGTCCAACATTAACTCATTAACCCATATATCCGACACCAGTCCACAAAGTCCTCCTCCATCTCACAAAACAGATGCAATGAGACTGAGTGCAGGAGGGAAGCCGAGTCAGTGAACATGTAAGCATCTCAGCACTGGCAGGGATCTCCACACAGGTGCTCCAGCACCCAGGGCTGCATCGGGATAGGTCCATGCTTCGCTTTGGGGATGTCTTGCAGGAAGTCAGCCTTGCAAGCTGAAGCAGGGAACTGCTAAGGCAGCTGCACCCTGGTCCGACCGTCAGAAAGCAAGAGACCCGAGAACTAGAAAGGCGAGGCTCACGGAGCCATTTATCCCTCCACCTTTCAATTAACCCCACATGGATTTATTGGCCAGGTTGGCACAATAAATTAACTAACTCAATAACTATGTTTACTTTTTTCCAAGGGAATAAAAGATAAGATTGTGTATTTCAAGAAAGAATTGGAGCTGGGGTGTGACAGGTGAGATTGAGGGTAAATGGGGAGCTAATAAAAATGAATACAAGAAAGAAGAAAATGTTCTAAAATTGATTGTGGCGACTAATTATACAACTCTTCTTAAAGTAATTGAACTATTAAATTGTATTATGTGCCAATAAGACTGCTAAAAAAGAAAGAATTGGAGGATAATTTAAAAAAATGAACTGAGTTAAGATCCTAGAACAAAAAATATAATTAGATGAACTTAAGACCTCAAAGACTAAGAGATAAGTAATGAACTTAAGGGTAGGCTAAGAGAAAATGTGTAGAGTAAAGACAAAGAAATGTTCAAAAATATAGACGAGCTACTAAGAGAAAGAGCATTTAATGAGCAAAGATACTATTAAGTGGGAATCCCAGAAGGAAAGGAGACAATGGGCAGAGACAATATTTGAGGAGCTGCTGGCAGAGCTTTGCCAGAAGTGAAGAAACCCATGTATTTAAGAAGTCTAAGAATCTCAGTAAGCTCAATAAAAAGAAATATGGATCTTGGTTGAAAACAAATGCAAAGAGGAGATTTGAAAATCAAACAAGAGCAAGACAGATTAACCTTCAAAGGAGAAATACCTCCTAACAGCTGACCATTTAGCCTAAACTGTGAAAGGGTGTGTGTGGCTATGTGTCATCATTTCTATTGGTTCCCCCTTCTTCCCTTCCTCTCCCCGCCTTCCTCCTACCCTTCTGGTGTCACTATTCCCATTCCTGCTCCTGGATTCCATGTGTCGGAGCTCTTATCTCTTTTCTGTACCTGTGCACATGCTCCAGTCTAGCCCCCAGTGAAAGGCAGTGCTGGGGTCATGATAGTGGGGGGTGAGGAAGCCTCAAGGAACCAGAGGAGTATTGGGTGTTTTCTTGGTGCTTTACTTCCCCCTGATTGACTCATCCCTTTCCTTTTGACCCTTCTGTGAGGAGATGTCCCATTGTCTACAGATGGGTTTGGGGTCGCTCCTCCAACCCTCCTTGTTATCAACAGTATGTTTGTTTGTTTTGGGTCTTTTGATGCCTGTTACCCAATCTTGTTGACACCTCATCATCTGGTGTGCTTCTTCCATGTGGGCTGGTTGCTTCACTGCTAGATTGTGCCAGGAGGACAAGCATCACAGAATGGCAGATTGTTAGAACAAAGTGTTCTTGCATTGAGGGAGGGTATGAGTAGAGGCCCAAAGTCCATCCACTACCTCCGTGTATTTCTATATAAATATACGTACCTAGGCCAATACCTCTATTTTTATGAATTAATTTATGTACATGTGTACACACCTATGCTTATACCTCTCTATTCATAGCTTTGCTTCCCAGATCGTTCCTCTGTTTCCTTTCACCTTCCTCCTGTCCCTGCTTCATGCTCGCCCTACATCCGCCTCTTAGTAATTCCTCTCAGCTAGATTGCTGTTTCTCCAACACCCCAGGATCTGTGTCCTCCTTGTTGATTTTAATTCCCCAGTTGTTCCTCTGTGGCAATTGTTTGCTCACTGCTCCCTTTCCTTGCCTCCTTCTCTCCCAAGTCCCTCTGGGATGGTTGGTCCCGTTGCTTTCTCCTCGAGCGTGCTTCCCATGCCTATCTTATGTAAGTAGGCAAACCAACAATAACAGAGACCAAACAAAAAGAAAACAAAAGATTGAGAGAGAAAAAAAGAAAGGAAAAAACCCCATAATTCCAGGTCTGTCAAATGACCTTTATGACTATCTCCCTACTGGTCTTGGGGGATTTCCGGGAGCTGCTCCTCCTAGCCTGCAATCTGTTTTGGGGGCTCCTCAGGGGCTTTGTGGCTTTGTTTTGTTCCCGTTGCTGATCTGTTATGTTCCCTTCTTGGTTCACCCTGCTGTGGGGAATTCAGATTGATAAGTGATGTTGTTGATGCCCTCCCTCAACTCATCAAGTCTTCTGTCATCAGTGTTCAATTCATTGCATCTGCCCTTGAGATGATTTTGAAATTCACGTGGGGTAGACTCAAGATCATATTTTGGCTGGGGTGCACTTATTTTCATTTTCTTCAGCTTCAATCTGAACTTACATGTAAGCAATTGATGGTGTGCTCCACAGTTCACCCCTGGCCTGTTCTAACTGCTGATGTTGAGCTTCTCCGTTGTCTCTTCCCACAAATGTAGTCAATTTGATTTCTGTGTCGTCCATATGGAGATGTCTATGTGTATAGTTTTCTTTTGTGTTGCTGAAAAAAGGTATTTGTTATGAAAAAAGTTGTTGGTCTTTCAGAATTCTGTCATGTGATCTCCAGCTTCGTTGCTATCACCAAGACCATATTTTCCAACTACTATTTCTTCCTATTTGTTTCCAACTTTTGCATTCCATTCACCAGTAATTATCAATGCATCTTGATGACCTACTTGATCAATTTCACACTGAAGACGTTGGTAGAATTCATCGATTTTGTCATCACTAGCTTTTGTGGTTGGTGCATAATTTGAATAGTAGTTGTGTTAATTGGATTTCCTTGAATTTGGATAGATTTAATCCTATCATAGACTTTAAGATAGGCCTTGAAATGTCCCTTTTGACAATAAATCCAACAGCATTCCTCTTGATTATGTCATTCCCATCATACTAAAGCATATGCTTTTCTGATTCAAAATGGCCAATACCAGTCCATTTCAAGCTCATTAACATGTTTTGTCCTCACATTGATTGTACCCCATCAGCAAATGAAGATCCCAAAGGGTCTACTTCATGAGGGCTTTACTCCATTCACATCACATGGTCTAATTAAAAGATAAAAATTCCTCGTCCCTTCGCCCCACCTCCCCCTCTCCCATGTCCCCC
>NW_022111322.1:1110710-1122624 GCF_000313985.2 Echinops telfairi | reverse complement strand
ATAAAATGTTAAAAAAAAAAAGATAAAAATTGATCAAGCCACAGAACAGAACCACTGGTCCTGAATCATTTCTGATTCATCATCACCCTATAGGACAGCAGAACTACTATACATCTTTATGGAAGAGGACTGTAAAGTTAATTGAACTCTACTATATGGTGCTTATAAAGGTACAGGAAGGTTGAAAGTAAAAGGTCAAATGAAAGGATATGTGAATAAACTTTACAGCTTGTACAGCTATGTTCATATAAAAAAATACATGAAGCAAAGAGCATTACTTAAAATAGTGAATGCTTCAATGTGATAAAATACAAATTTTCAGTACATATAATTGTAATAGATACTTTGTGTTTTCTACCACATCCCTTTGACCCCCTAATTTCATGTTGGATAAAACAAAGCCTATGAAAGCTGAAACCTGTGTAAGGCAGAATCTGGTCAGAGTAGACAGATTCTAATAGTTTCCACTAAAACTAACTATAGAAATACAGTAAGAATACATCCAACAAAGGTGGGAAACTGTGAGACTCAGAAAAACAAGGCCATTCTGTTGAGTTCCAGCTCTCACAGGCTTCCCTGCACACTGCTAGCATCCCATCGTCCTCTGACTTCTCTCTCTGTAGTCCTGGACAACTGCTCAGGGGAACCTAGAAGTCTTGGGGAGTTCAACTCCCACATCAGCGCTAAGGCAGTAGAAGGACGAGGCTAAATCTCTCATCTTTCCATTCCTTTGAGGGACAGTCCTGAAACAACATCTATAAAGTCCATATTATTTTCACTTTCTTATTACTTTTACTCTAAAGCTCTTATAGTAGGAAGGACTAGATGTTTGGTGGACATTTTGGGTCTCATTTATTAGTAGTGTCGGTTCTATTTACTGATGAGTGACTTAGTCAATGTTGCATAAAAATCAATAGTACAGTTCCTTGGGACTTGAAGCTCTCATTTTTCCCCTTTAGGTTAATGATGTTTCATTTTCTGGTAGGGTGAATTCTACATCATTGCTCTTAGTGCCCGTTTAGAATAGCTTTTCCAGAAGATTTTTTCCCCTTACTCTTTGGGGACGGATTTTATTGCCAAGCAAATCTTACGGAGCAGTGCTATTCTAATACATGGGCTCATGATTCAGAATCAGCTTCCTACCTAACAGCAATGGCTCGTTTGTTTGTTTGTTTTTGATGTCTGACTTATTTCACATAGCATGTTTTAAGACCCATCCATTTCATAGTGTGCATCAGAACTTCATTTCTTTATTTGGTTGAATACTTTCTTATTGTATGTAGATACTTCATTTGATGATCCATGTGTCTTTTGATGGCTACTTAGTTTTCTTCCAAGGCTGTTATGAATGATGCTGCTTTGACCATTGGTGTACTCTGTTTTCAAGATTTGGGGGGATGTAGCTATGTGTATCAATTATTGCGTCATGTGATCATTCCAAGACAGACAAATCTGTCTGGGAAGATGTACAGCTAGAATGCTTCTGAGAAGCAAGAATAGGGAGACTTCATCTCACATACTTGGACATAATATCCAGAGGGATCAGTTCCTAGGAAATGATATCATGCTTGATTCACTGAAAGAGAGCCTGACCCCTCTCAATGAGCTCTATTGATACGGTGGCTGCCACAGTGAGCTCACACATGACAATTGTGTGGCAGGTACTAGACTGGGCACTGTTTCTTCTATTGACACGGGTCCCTATTGAGTCAGAACCTACTCAACAGCACCTAACGGCAACATCATAATTCTATAACTTTTTGAGGGACGTTCACATTTTTAATACCGTGAATACACCTTTACATTCCAACCAACAACTCATTTCATATCCTCATGAACACTCTCAGTTCTTAATTTTTTGTTTTTATAATAACCATCATAATGCATGTGAAAAAGTATCACATTTTTGTTTTCTTTTATTTAGATTTCTGTTAATTTCTTTCAGCAATGTTTTGTAATTTTCATTGTACAGTCTTTTACATTCTTGGTTAGATTTATTTTCAGATATTTTATTCTTTTAGATGCTATTGTAAATGGAATTCTCAATTTTCTTTTCAGATTGTTTACTGCAGGTGTATAGGTAGACAGCTGATCTTGTATTTGATGTAAATCTTTTTTAAAAGTAAATCTTTTCTAAAATCTTTTTTTAAAGTTTTATCTTTTCCATTAAATTAATTTATTTATTCTTCTGATTTGATTTTCAGGATCACCTTTTCAAGTTAAGAAAAATCTTAGCATTTTTATTGGGATTTTATTATTTTATTCTTATAAGAGATTTATTTCTAATTTTAAAAATTATAGTTCTAAACCTAGAACAAAAAATCATATCGATGTGATGAGGGGGAGGGCGGAGTGGAGGCCCAAAGCCCATGTGGAGACAATTGGACATCCCCTCACTGAAAGGTCATAAGAAAGAGATGAGCCAGTCAGGGTGTAGTATAGCACCGACAAAACTTTCAAATTTTCTCTAGTTCTTTAATGCTTCCTCCTACTGCACCCCCCCGCCCCCCACACACACATACTCTCATGACTCCAATTCTACCTTATAAATCCAGTTAGACCAGAACAAGAGTACTGGTACAGACAACAGCTTGCAACACAAGGAATCCAGGACAGGTAAACCCCTCAGTACCAATAGGAAGAGTAGCAATACCAGGAGGGGAAGGAGAACCTGGGGGGAGTAAGGGGGAACCGATCACAATGATTGACATATCAACAGAAAGTGGGTGAAGGGAGACAGTGGTCAGTGTAAGACATGAAAATAATAATAATTTATAAATTATCAAGGGCTCATGAGGGAGAGAGGGTAGGGGGGAATGAGCTGATACCAAGGGTTCAAGTAGAAAGAAAATGTTTTGAAAATGAGGATGGCAACCTATGTACAAATGTGCTTGACATGATGTACGTATGTATAGATTGTGATAAGAGCTGTAAGAGCCCCCAATAAAATTATTTTTAAAATAAATAAAAAATAGAGATGAAAAAAAATTGTTCTGTTTTTGATTCCTGTCTCTGTCCCCGCTACCTCTTCCTCTGCTCATCTCCGTTATTAAGTTTTAAGTTGTTATCAAGAGGTTTAGAGAAATATTGATGGCCGGTATGAAACCACCGAGTACAGGTCAGCGTGACTTGCTGCGCGATGGGGGAGCTGCTGTCCCTGAACAGTGCAAGCGTTAAAGCGACTAAAGCTCCTCTTGTCTTCGGCTCGTCGTGCGATTCTGCGCTTTGATTTATGACCATTATTCTTGTGGTCTAGTACATTTTTATAGTTTTGTCTTACTAGTTCCAAAGATTCTTTAAACCTTTTACTTTTTCATGAGATATTTGATGGAAAGCATTGGGGAAGATGAATCAAGGCAATGAGCAAGTTTCTACCTCAACTGGGAATTTTAGGACAATTTTCTCCATGTATTTTTTTGGGTGGCAGTGTTTTGGGTTATTCGGTAGCTAGATATTTGACTTCCTGAAGAGTGGAGTCCTAACATACATAATTTGAGAGCTTGTGCTTATGGATAAGTATAAAGAGTATTCCTATTTTTAATGTTTCAGGGATATTGTTTCAGTGCAAATAATGAAAAGTGCTATACCACCTCTCTGCTTTTAGGTTGGAATATTGCGCCAGCAGGTAGAAGAACATGAAAAAGTCAAGCAAGAAATGGCCATGGAATATAAACAAGAGTTAATGAAACTGCACGAAGAAGTGAGATTTTAATTTTGTTGTATGTTATGTAATTCTCTCTCTTTACCACTTTGAGAATTTTGTTAATGACCCATTTTCTACTTTACAAAGTGAGAGGCTTGGGCGTGAAATCAATTTTTTTCTGTACTTGAGTCCAGACAAAAAAATCTTGCTACTGTAATTTCATGCTTGATGTTACGTAGAACAGAAATTCTAAAATGTGTTTCTTGGTTGAGTACCTGAAAGAAAAAAAGCTATATTTTGTAATACTGAAAAATACATACTTGAAATTAAAATTTTTGAGGTAAATCAGTGTCTGGGTTTTAAATAATGATCCAAAGCTTTGAAACATATTTTGAGATTAAAAAGCCTAAAATAAGAAAAAAATCAATGAACTGAATTTCATTCTTCAGATTTGGTGACACTCCTGTTATTTTATTTTAATTCCAATTTATTAATTTCCTGCTTATTGAATATCAGTCAGTATTCCACATGAGCATGCATTAAGAACCTCAGGCCCAGAGGAGTTTTTAATCACTGTGTGTGTGTGTGTGTGTGTGTGTGTGTGTGTGTGGTGCGCGCGCGCCGTGCATACACTTGTGTAGAGGTGGAGGAAGGTTCTTCAAGGTAAGGCTGTTGTCGTAAAAAGGTTTGGTTAAAAAATGTTTTTTCCTCTACTCGGTATATTTCTTAGCGAGGCTTTATTTTCTGTATGTAGTTTTAGTTTTGTTTTATATTTTAGTTTGTAAATTCAACATGTTCTCAGTATATTTTTTAATAGTACTACTTAGTACCTGCTTTTGCTTTTATAACAATTTGTCCTATCACCACTGTTTACAAATTCTTAAATTGTAACTGTCGCAATAACCGTCTCTATAGTTAGGCAGACTGAAGAGAAACTATGAAAAGCTCCAAAAGAAGCAAGTAAGGGACTCCAGAGGAAATACCAAAAGTCTCAGGGAGGATCGCTGTGAAATTGAGAGGTTAACTGGAAAAATAGAGGTATGTTCATAGAAGTAATTTGTTCATAGTGATTGCCAGCCTTCATGTAGGAAAATGCTGTTACTAATAGTGCTATTTCCTAAAACCAATTTTCTCCCATCTCCAGGTCTGCTACTGAGTGATTTCAAAGGTGGGTGGATGATCCACTGTGCATCCTACCATCATCAGGCTCCCTGGGGTTCATGGCGGTACTGGCTATAAAGGCAGTCCCACCCCGAGAGAGCATTTAGAAACGTATGGACACATTTTTCGGGTTGTCAAATGGCTAGAGGTGCAACTGGCATTTAAGGGGCAGGGACTGGCGTTGCTTACCATGCTTGGGAATGATCCCAACCAAAATGTCAGTATCTCACCCAGGGAGAATCATCAATTACCATGGGCAGTGTCCTTGTTTTTAATTTTTTAAAAAATCATTATATTTCAGGCACCTAACAGAGTAGGGGTTCTGTAAATGTTGAAAGTATGTGATCGCGTTTTTTTAGAAAGCCTTGGTGCTGCAGTGGCCAAGTGCTTAGTTGCTAACCAAAAGGTCGGCTGTTTGAATCCACCAGCTGCTCCTCTGGAAAGATAAGACAGCTCACTTCCATCAAGATCACAGCCTTGGATACCCCTCTGGAGTAGTTCCACTCTGCCCTGTGAGGTCCCTATGAGTCAGAATTAACCTGAGAGCAATGGGTTGGTAATCTTTAAAAATGTTTTTATTAGGGGCCCATACAACTCTTATCACAATCCATACACACATCAATTGTGTAAAGCACATTTGTACATTCATTGCCCTTAAAATTCTCAAACATTTGCTCTCCACCTAAGCCCCTGGCATCAGCTCCTCATTTTTCTCCTCCCTCCCTACTGCCCCCTCCCTCATGAATCTTTGATAATTTATAAATTATTATTTTGTCATATCTTGCCCTGCCCGACGTCTCCCCTCACCCACCCACTCTTCTGTTGTCCATCCTCCAGGGAGGAGGTCACATGTAGATCCTTGTAATTGGTTCCCCCTTTCCAGCCCACCCTCCCTCCACCCTCCCAGTATCGCCACTCACACCATTGGTCCTGAAGGGATCATCCACCCTGGATTCCCCATGTTTCCAGTTCCTATCTGTACCAGTGTATATACATCCTCTGGTCTAGCCACATTTGTAAGGTAGAATTGGGATTATGATAGTGGGGGAGGAGGAAGCATTTAGGAACTAGAGGAAAGTTGTATGTTTCATTGTTGCTACACTGCACCCTGACTGGCTCATCTCCTCCCCGAGACCTTTCTGTAAGGGGATGTCTAGTGGCCTACTAATGAGCTTTGGGTCTCCACTCTGCATTGCCCCCCTCATTCACTATGATATGATGTTTTTGTTCTGATGGTGCCTGATACCTGATCCCTTCGACACCTCGTGATCACACAGGCTGGTGTGTTTCTTCCATGTGGACTTTGTTGCTTCTGAGCTAGATGGCACTTGTTTACCTTCAAGCTTTTAAGACCCCAGACGCTATATCTCTTGATAGCCGGGCACCATCAGCTTTCTTTACCACATTTGGGTTGGTAATCTTTTGTATAAGATTGCTTATCCTCATTTCCCATTCTGATCTATGTAGCCATCCACTTCCCTTTCTGCTGGCTTGGTTTCTATGAGGACAAACTTATGTATATTGATTCCTTGGAGGAGTTAAGGAAGGCACTGAAGTATTACTACCGAAAACATGAAGGAGCAGCATAAGGCTGTCACATTTTCCCTGAATCTGGCACTTCTTTCTTTTGTCTGCACCAGCACTTCTCCTGTGTGCATGCAAATCAGGGTGCTTTTCAGGCTCCCAGAGGTTCTGTGCCGTAGTTACGATGTAGGACCTGGAAATCTGTATTTCATCAGCTCTCACATTCTAATTTGAGAAATATTCAACATGTTTGTACGATTACTTAAAATTGTTCTTCTGAGGGCAGCCTGCCACCCTCAAATGCCCAAATATTCATACAGTGTAGCGATGATTGACACATTGACTGGAGTAATGGGTGGGCTCAAAAATAACAGCAATTCGAAGGATGGCGCAGGACCAGGCAGTAGATCGCACTGTTGTACATAGCATTGATGTGTTCTAGTGGCTCAGTGATTAAGTATTCTCCTGGTAACCAAAAGCTTGCTGGTTTGAACCTACCAACCACTCTGAGGGAAAAAGATGTGGCAGTCTGCTTCTATAAAGATAGACAGTTTTGAAAACCCTATGCGGCCATTTTTCTCTGGCCTATAAGGCTGCTATGAATTGGAACTGACTCGACAGATTCTCTTTACATCTTGCTGTTTTATTTGAAATTGCATTTGACTCTGAGAACTGCACAGATTATGTTTCTCCTCCAGCCCTATTAGTAATCTGTTTCCCCCCTAAATCACCCATGTTCTTCTTGCTTTTTTTTTTTTTCAAACCACTGCCACACTGTCCTTTTCTTTCTACTTCAAAACCCCATGTTTGCATTTCATGTCGTCAGGCAATTCTCCAACAATCCCTACATGACAGAGCCATTTTGCTATCCCAGGGTTACTTCCTGACCGAAGAGATTCTAGCTCCCTGCTCGTTGCCACTCTCCTCAGTATCACTCTAAGAGTCCATAGGGTTTCATGCTGACTTTGGGGTTCCTTGGCCTTCTTTCCTCTCTGGGCCTCCATGTGTCAGCTACTTATTTCCTTCGCCATTTCTTAGGCTTGTCCAGACACTGGCACCCCCTCACTGACTGACTGCACTAAGTAGTCATTTTATCCCAGCAGGAGCTACAAACCATGACTTTTGCCAAATTTTACTGCTGCATGACCTCACTTAGCAATACTTAGCCAACTTCTCTTCCATGATCAGTTTTTTTCTTCATCATACTTGTTGGCAGAAGCACAACCTTAGTTAAATATAGTTTCCCACCCACTCGCTGCTCTGCATGAGACTGAACATGACTAGGCCAACACAGCCATGCATTTGGAGTGGACGCACCAGCACCCAGCCACAGCAGCAGCCATGGTTCCGATTGCTGCCCAGAACTACAGTGCATCTCCTGCCAGTCTCCCACGGTTCCCAGTGACTGTTTCAAGCATCCTTGTTGCTCCTCAAATGCTCAGTCCTTCCCCACATCCTGACCTTTGGTGTTAATCTAGCTTTCTGTTTCTCTAAGACAGGTGTCCTTAAACTACGGCCGCCGAGGACATTTATCTGGCCCACCAGGTGTTTTTGCCCCATTTGTTTTTTTACTTCAAAATAAGATGTGCAGTGTGCATAGGAATTTGTTCATAGTTTTTTTTAAACTATAATCCTGCCCTCCAACGGGTCTGAGGGACAGTGAACTGACCCCCTTTTTAAAAAGTTTGAGGACCCCTGCTCTAAGACAACTGAAGCACTGAGAGGAGAAGGTTCATAAACTCTCACCACTGTGCCTACCCAACTGTCTGCATCGCTATTCGTTTACTCCCCTTCCCCCCGGGGTCGTGCTCATGAGCTTTCCGCTTCCCCTACTCAAGACGGCACGCCAGCAAACTTCCCCCTCTTGATTTTCTCTCTGAGTGCACTTTCTTCTGGCTGCTGTCTTATTTTCTCCTTCATTTTATAACCAGACAGCTGAACATGTCTTCAGTTCCTTTTCTCCCAGCCCTTCCTGTGCTCATTCCAGTCTGGCTCGTGCTTCCTTATGTAAAGAAGCTGTTTACGTGGCCACACCAAGGATCGCCACTTCACCCAAACCAAGCATTTCTCTCCAGTGTTTGACCAGCCAGTCTTTCTGCTGCGTAAAAACACAGTCTTGACGTGACTTCAAGAAGAATTGCATTTCTTGGCTCTGTCCTATGTGTGTTCGCTCTGTGAGTGATCTCATTTAGTCCCTTAGCTTCCAACACGGGATGTAGTGATGATTTCCAGCTGTATCTATCTCGTCCTCACCTCTCCAGCACAGAGTAATTCCCACGGCCTGTTTTACCCCTATACTGGGTGTGTCTACGACTGTCTCAGACTTGGCAGATCCAAAACCCAGGTCTGACTTTCTCTTCCCTGTCAACACCAGACTTCTCGTTCCTGTTGCAGAAGATGTAGCTCCATTCGTTAGCTCACTCAAGCCTAAAATGTGGGAGTCACCCTTGAGTTTTCTTTTCTCACACAACAGCCAGAATGATTCTGTTTAACTATAACATTATTTAATATTAAAGTTTCTTCTCATGAAAAGATGACAGCCAGGAATAGCATGTGGGGTTCTGCTATGTCACTTGGAGTTGCTATGAGACTTTACAGTCTAGCTCCCTAACTCTCTAGCTGTGTCTCTTCCTAATTTCCCTGATACCCACGCCGCTCCAGCCATACTACCCTCACGGCTTTTCCCAAACCACACCAGAATGCGTCCACTAGATGCCCTGCTCACTGTCTAGAACAGTGTGACTTTGCCCCCATGTTCAGGTGTCGTTTTAAATGTCATTTCCTCCCTGTGACCATCCCTTCTCAAAATGGCAACCTCCAACTTGACCACAGCATGTTCCATTTTCTCCAAATACCTATTGCCATTTGATGTACTATAATGAGTGTGTTGTCTATTGCCCTCCAATTGAGGAGGGGGATTTTGTTTTGTTAAATGTAGTATCCTTGCCCCAAGGAATACTGGCATATAGTAGGCGAGATGGACGAATGAACAAATGAGTATGCATGAGTATCAGAAACCTGAGAGTAGTGCCCAGAAGAAGAGGGGAGGTCTGGGGTTGGAGTGCTAGTGGGCACTGGTGAACTGAGTCTCATTTTCCTTCACTTTGCCCCGTTGTCATAACGATTGCACTCGCTTCTTGATCGTGCAACTTGAAGTTACTGTTGAGATATTTCTAATTGCTCGACTTTGGGTTACAGTATTATAAAATGTAATACAATGCTCCCTTCTTATTTCAGTCCTTACAGTTCTTCTACTGAGATAGCAAACATGTGGGTGGAGAGGGGACATTATATTATCCATGCCATTGTATAATCCATGTTTGAATTTTAGATACTGAGGAGTAAGAATTGGGCTACCAAGTAATGTATCTGAAAATATATTCGGATCTGCCTCGTACTTAGGTTTGGATCTCAAGAATGTAGATAGCAAGGGATTATCTGTAATCACATTTTGACATTATAGTTATCTTGCCATCAATTTGAGAAAAATCACTAGAAAATCATAGCAACCCTTCGGTGGCAGCAAATCTATGAAAATCACCTTGAACGCAGACTTAAGCACCTGTGCTTCACTCTTCACTGGGAGGGTATTAAATTTAGAAAGACAGATATCCAAGAAGCACAGTATGTAAGGAATTCTGTATCGGGCTGCAGTTCTATCAGATAAGTAAGTAATGGGATTCCTGCTGGGGAGAAAAGTGCGTGTGTACCCAGGGACATGGAGAAAGATGAAAGTAAAAGTGGCTCTGGGAAGCAGTGACAATAAGGGACACACACTCAAGTTAAGTACCTTAATTGCCTCTTCAGGAATTTCGTCAGAAATCACTGGACTGGGAGAAGCAACGCTTGATTTATCAGCAACAGGTGTCTTCTCTGGAGGCACAAAGGAAGGCCCTGGCTGAACAATCAGAGATCATTCAGGTAGGTTTCTGACCTTTAAAAAGTAATGGAGGCAGGTAAGTTTTGATGACATCTTAACGACCTTCATGCAGCTTCCCAGTGCCAGTGAGTCTCTTTCAGCTTCTCTCTCCTCACCCCTTTCTCTTTCCTGTGTGGGAAGCTGCTCTTCTCTACTTGAAGTTTATCCCTTTTAGCATCTCCTCAACGTCTCTTCCCCACCACCCACCCATGACTGCTGTGCACCGGATTCCTATACATATGCGCAGTGACCACAGCCACTCTCTTGACCTTAGGCCTGCTTATTCCTTCACTGTTTCCTGTTCCCTCACGACTCCCTTATTCTTACACGCTCTTCTCTGTCACTGTTTTACACGCACATACTCACTTTCTTATTCTTCTTATTTCCTTACACATTCTCACTTTGCCTACCCCGCCCCCATTCTCTTGCCTTTCTCCGCTTCCATTTCTTTTTTGTCTCTGTCAGCACTGGTTGTTGTTTTGGCCTTATACCTCTGTGTGTCTTGCTCTAATCTCTGGGTCTGATGCTGATAGCTAGGGTGACTAGGCTACAGTACTTCAGCTGGTCTGCCTGTTTGAACAGAGATGTTGAGAGGTTCACACTACATCCGTGTATATGTGAATAAAACACACCATCTTTATGTTTTAAGGAACAGACCCTTTTGGAGTATAAAGTTCTTATAAAAGCTTTTCTTATATGAAGAACGACTGACTTAAGACAAAATCAAAAATAGACATCTGATATCAACAAGGAGTCATGGTGGCATAGTGGATTATGCCTTGGACTGCTAACCACAAGGTCAGCAGTTTGAAGCCACCAGCCCCTTGGCTGTAGAAAGATGAGGCTTCCGGCTCTTTTAAAGAATTGAAACCTCAGAAACCAGGACAGTTCTACTCTGTTTTACAGGGTCACTGAGTCAGAATTGACTTGCTGGCATGAGTTTGGTTTTGGTTTTGGGTTTCCTTTTTAAAACATATTCCGCTTGTTTACTTTTTCAATTGGGAACCGAGCACTTAAGGGAAATGGATGTTCATAGCATTCCAATACATGCTAGATACCACTTCAAAGCTTCTGGATCAGTGGTTCTCAACCTTCTTAATGCCATGACCCTTTAAGACGGTTCCTCATGTTGTGGCGACCCCAACCATAAAATTATTTTCATTGCTACTTCATAATTGTACTTTTGCTACTGTTATGAATTGGGCGACCCTGTGAAAGGGTCGTTTGACCCCCAAAGGGGCCATGACCCACAGGTTGAGAACCAGTGTTCTAGATGGATTTTGCATATGATAGCTGTTTGTGTCACAGTCAGTAGTTATCCCACTTTTACAGAATGAAGAACCAGACTGGATAAGCTAGGAGAGCTAGAGAGAGTTGCCTTTGTAGAGTCTGTGTATTTGCTGCTTTGAGGCCCAATAGTATATTGGCTTTCCTTAGCCCTTTTGAACTACCAGCTGACTGGTAAAGTACCACCCGTGGCTCAGCTGTGAGTGACGTCCCTCAGAATGTCAGAGAGGGCCCGCAGCAACCTCCGGGAAGAGATCCTTGTTTTCTAGGTGGCAGCAAATGTGCAGCCAGAGCAAGCCGCTGCATCCCAGAATGCCTAGACCAGGGTGTTTCTGCGTGCTGAGCAACTCGACAAGTATAAAGAGCTATAAGGCATTGTT
>NW_022111322.1:1108510-1110257 GCF_000313985.2 Echinops telfairi | reverse complement strand
TTCTTGTTTTATCCCTCCTTTTTATTTTTGCTATTGGACTGCTATCTGTAAGGTCATCAGTTCAAACCCAAAAGCTGCTCCTCAGGAGGAAAATGAGGCCGTTTGCTGCCGTAAAGATGCACAGTCTCAGGAACCCAGACAGAGTTGCTATGGTCGGAATCTACTCAGTGGCTGTGGGTTTGGCTTGGTGGGTTATTACAAAGTAAATTGTAGTGTCCCCTTGTTTCCTAACAGGTAAGGGCTAAGAACAAAAACTATAAGATGCCAGCATCATTGTAACAGAACAAATAATAACTCTTAATATTTAATGTCAAGTTTATTAATATTTCCTCAGTTCTATACAGAATACTCTTTTACAGTTGAATGTTCAAGTCAGTCTAGTCAATGTTTACATGTTAATTTGGTTACGATATAGGTCGTGATTGACCAATGATAGAAAACATAGGAGACTTGGTAAATGTCTTTCAGTGACTGATGAGGGCTGTGATCTGAGTAAGGGTGTTGCAGCCCACCCTAATCCTACCAGTGATTGGCTGGCTCCTCATACCAGATGCCGTTATAGAGTTAACTGCATTGTATTAAGTCACTTCATTGGGATTAGTCAGTCGTATCTGCCAAACCACCGAGAATGCTGGCCCAGCCAATTGACACAAAACCTACTTATCATATTCACTTGAAACCCCAGAAATAAAGATTCTTTACACCAAAGAAAATGCTTGTCTCCTCACAGTGTGGGGATGATAAGGATGGGTACCTTAGACATTGGCTATCTAAAATAGGGAGTGAAAAAGGCATAAAGAGGCTGGCTTATAACCTGAGGTGATTGTATTTAGTGCCAAAATGAATGGAACAAGGCTGGATCCCCACTGAGCAGTCTCCCCTTTTCCTGATGGTTCTGGGGAAGAGATGGTGGGGAAAGATGCTGATAGTTGTGAGTGATTGTTACCAGGGTTATTGTGATTGGAAAGCTAATTGTAGCTATAATAGTGAAATAGGAAACTACCCACTGACATTGGTTGGTTGAGAATCATATTTAATCCTTGCTGGAGCAGATAGTTCCATCTTTCTCCCAAGGGGAGCAGCTGGTGGGTTTGGCTCATGTAGTCATTGCTTACC
The DNA here is from genome assembly GCF_000313985.2 of Echinops telfairi. Lineage (NCBI taxonomy): Eukaryota > Metazoa > Chordata > Mammalia > Afrosoricida > Tenrecidae > Echinops > Echinops telfairi. The sequence goes on along the minus strand of NW_022111322.1, from coordinate 1,109,141 downwards.
GGATAGCTCTTCCAGGGTCCCTGTAATCGTGAAGGAGGGGAGGGGTTAATTCTTCACGTATGAAAGAGCCAGAAGCTGGCCTGCAGTGGAGTGAAATTACTTGGCATGGTGCTTTTATTCTTAGTCTTTCTGACTCCCTCCAAATGACTGGCTGGGATCAGGCAAATAAAATGAGTGAGAAGACTCAAGGGTTGGTCAGTTTGGCCATTTTCCTGGGTAAACAAGTGAGCCGTCTCAACAGCAGGAAGAGAGGAATCCCTGACTGTCAAGACAGAGGAGCTGCTAGTAGAGCAAGCTTGAGAACCTCCTGAAGTGGCAGAGGCACCAGGGGCGCCAGACAGGGTAGACAGAGGCCCAGGGACCTGTGACTAAGAGGCTGAGGTTCACACATACACACACACACACACACACACACACACACACGCCAGCTGAGAAGAGGCATTGCTATTGACAAAAGAACTTAATTTTTTATCCCTATTTGTAACCTGTAAATTTTGCTCACAAACCGCATAATTTTGAGTATTCTCTGTGAGTTCCATTTTGCCATTGCAGTAGGTTATTGAGTTCAGCAGAGAAGGAGAATGCTGTGGGAGAGAAAATTGGTGTCAGCATCAGATCATGAAAATTGGAG
>NW_022111322.1:1105912-1107531 GCF_000313985.2 Echinops telfairi | reverse complement strand
GGTTAGGCAATGAGCTGCTAACCACAAGGTTGGCAATTCAAACCCATCATCCACTCTGAGGGGGAAACATGAGGTTATCTGTTTATAAACATTTACTGCCTCAGAAACCCCATATAGGGGCACGTTAGTTGGAATCTGCTCAACTGAATAGTGTTAAAGTATAAAACAATGTGAGTGTTGGACAGTTACGTATTATTTTTCATCACGAGTGCCTCTTTGAGCAATAGTTTTCCGACTTCGCCCGGCCAACCTTCAAGGCTCCTTGGAGGTGACGTGGCCGCTGTGCAGTTCAGCTAAGGTTGCAGGAGGAGCAGTACCTAGGCTCCAGCCCTTTCTTCCCTCTCCCCTTCCAGTCTCAGGGCTTATTTACTGTGCACTAGATGTGGGTGCTGAAAGATTTCCTCTTGGGGGGAAATTATTTTGTATTTGAAAACTTTGGAGGGAATTACATGCCCAGCATGTGATTCTAAACCTATGGTGTTAGCTTTCTTTCATAATATTCAAAGTATCTGGTAAAAGTTTTGGATCTTTACATCACAATCTTGACCTGCTGTTATCTTTACAAGCATAGTGTGTGCCTTTGCTGCTGTCCTCTGAGCCCTTCTTTCTCTGGTTTACAGGCGTCCCTTGGCTCCATCTGTGTGTCAGCAGTATAGGAATTTTGGCCATATACTATTAAATATTTATATCTGTTACAGGTAGATTTTCCTATCTAAATCTTTAAGATAAAATTGTGTGTCTTTAGAAATACCCAGAATAAGATGGATCTGCCTTTTGTTTTGTTGTTGTTATGCAACACTTTTTAATCTTTATAGCTCAATAAAGCCACATTAAGATTTTGTATTAATTTTTTAATCATTTTATTGGGGGCTCATACAACTCTTATCCCAATCTATACATACGTCAATTGTGTAAAGCACACTTGTACATTCGTTGTTTGTGTTCAGAGTGTAGATGAAGCACTTGTCTGGATCCTGCAGTGAAAATTAGAATGCTGGCCGTGAAAAGCCGGGAGAGCTGGGAGGCACACCCTAAATTACCCGAGTCTTCAGGAACTAAGCTCAGCTTGAGGAGACGGTCGCTACGCGGATTAATCTGTGTGCACTTCAGGAGATATGTTATTGAATTAAATGAATTTGAGAAGTGCTAGATTTGATTAAATCTTTTAAGGAATGTCCAAAAATTGATAGAATCCTCTCTACTTCTTTCTAGTGCTCTCTTCATCTGTGACCCATAATCCACAGTGCATTCCTCCCGCCCCAGTCTAGTGCATTCCTTCCGCCTCAGTATGTTGTGTTCAACTACAATCATCTAATGTGTGCTTATAATGTGTCTGAGAAGGGTGTTACAACAGAATAAGTGACTACATATAATATGTTCGAGTTTGGGGGGCAGGGAAGAACGCTTGAACTGTGAAAATTATGACGTTCTGTGATTTTTAAAAAATTGAATTTCTGAATTTTCATAAAATGTAGGCTGATGCATGATAGTGTTAGCCCTTATATTTAAACTAGTAGGTGCCTCCAGTTTTCCCGTATGGAGCATGGTTGCAGTAAGCTTCGACACAAGCAGGCAGCATGAAGTAGCTGTCTTTTCAGAACATCTCTTTTGAGGAAGCC
>NW_022111322.1:1104612-1105620 GCF_000313985.2 Echinops telfairi | reverse complement strand
TTTTGTTTTAGTCTTCCTTATGCTTAGTTATTCTTCTAGCATTCCACTTTTACTTCATGGTTCTTTATGGGTATTTAGGCTCAGCTTGCCAATCGGAAACAGAAACTAGAGTCTGTGGAAATGTCCAGCCAGTCAGAAATACAGCATCTTAGCAGTAAGCTGGAGCGGGCCAATGACACCATCTGTGCCAATGAGATGGAAATAGAGCGCCTCACCATTCAAGTCAGCGACTTGCTTGGAACCAATATGAGTGTGCTGCACGATCAGCGGCGAAAAGAGGAAGAACTGAAAGAATCTGAAAAGATGTTAGAGGTGTGTTTTACATCTATTAAAATTGGGGAACTGTGGCTAGGAATGTTTTAAGAGAAGAGAATCATTAAACTGAAACTAGGTTTTTGAAACATTATGTTTTCTTCCCCACTCTGCTGGTGGATCAAATATTGATAGCCATGTGAATGCTATGCTTGTTATATAATTTCCTGCCAGACTCACTAGAATCCTTTCTTCGTGAAATAGAAAAATTGTAATAATGCATGCCTTTTTTTCCTGAATATGACACAGATTTTGCGGGAAGAGAAGAGAGAATTGAAGGCAACACTTCAGTCTCAAGAAAATTTGATCCGTGATGCAAGATTTCAAAAGGAGAAGCTACAAGCAAAACTAAGGGCGACTGACACTCAGCACCCAGTAGAAATCACAAGGTATATTAAATGTTACACATTGATCGTAGCCACTCTATGGCTTGGCATTAGGCACCACTTTTAATATTGTCCATTTTTAGTTTTACATTTGATTGTATTTGGGATATCTTATTTTGGCCTTGAATTTTTGTAGTATTATAAAATTTAGTGTGGTTAGTTTTTTGTTTTTTTCTCCTACATCCTGTTTAGATCTCTAGCAGGGACCTCAGTTGTCTGACTTTGGCAACTTCCAGATCTCTTGATCCATCATTGGAAACTACAAGGGAAAATACAAAGGGAATTGTAGTTGTCATCTTCTGGAAGGCCT
>NW_022111322.1:1099662-1104512 GCF_000313985.2 Echinops telfairi | reverse complement strand
TTATTGCTGTGAGGTGTTTGAAGTGGAAAGTAATAGGACGAGTTATGTGTATCCCCTTTACTTGATTTAAGTCTGGTGCACACTTTTATTGATGCCAGAATGCCTCCTCTTCTGTAGCTCTTGGCATCTGTAGTTTCTTTGGCTCAAGATAGAAAGTGTCAACTAAATGTTTTTTGTCATTATGTTTTCCCTTCTGTCTGGAAATGCAAGCCAAATCCCAGGTGAGCAAGGAGGAAGTTGTTGCTGCCTTTTTTGAGAAGCACCGTCTCTTCTCTGTTTACTTTCCCAGTGTTTTTTAATGAAAACAGGAGACAAACTGACCAGTTCCAAGATACAAAGAGTATTTTTGACAATCATCTTCTGTCCTTCCCTAGGCCACTGGAGGGGCCTCAGTCAGAAAGGAGGTGCCACTGCCAAGGGCAGGGGTACTTAGAACATGTGCTCTCGCAGCTGGATTTCACCCACACTAGTGAGAAGCTTCTGCAGGCAGAGGTGACTCGTCTTGAAGGCAGGTAGATAATTGTATGCAGACTTCACAAACTTTCTTTTTCTTTTTTTGTATTAGTACTTTATTATTTTTGTGGTTCAGGTAAAAGTTTTCAGAGCAAATTAATTGCAAATTAGTTTTCCACTCAACAATCTATACACATTTTATAACCTTAATATACATTAAATTACAGCTCCTTCCATGTAACAGTGCTCTTCCCCATTTCCACCGGGGCTTCCCACTGCCATTCGCCCGTCTTTCCTGCCTTGTCCCGCTTTCCAGCCTTTGTTGACAGGCAGACGCTGCCCATTTGGTTTTGTGTGGCTGATGATCCTGGAGAGTATATTCCTCATACATGTGACTGTTCACTTATGGGCCTGTTGCCGGTGGTGGGTTCAGTTCCAGGTGTAAAGGGTGCCCGAGGGCCCTAGTCTTGGGGGTTTCACCAATCTGTATCAGAGCAGCAAGTCTAGTCCTTTTTATTATATTGAATTTTGTTCTACATTTCTCTCCCATTCTGCCCAAGACCTTCTGTGGTTCCAGTGTGAATGGTTGGTGGTAGTAGCCAGGTGCCATTTAGTTTTTCTGGACTCCGGTTACTGGAGGCAGTGGTTCACATGGTCCATTCATCCCTTGGACTGATAGCTTCCTTGAGCCTTTTCCTTACTCTCCTTTCCTCTGCATCAGGAGAGGCCACTCAGTGGAGGGAAACGGAAACGATTTCCCTTGCATATAGGAACTAGATAACGGTGTCCTCTGTCAGCACAGCTATTCAATGTTGTCTTGGAAATCTTATCCAGAGCAATGAGGCAAGAAAGAGAAATAAAAGTCATCTAAATTGGTGAAGGAAGAAGTAAGAGTATCCCTGTTTGCATATGATCCTTACATAGAAAATCCCAGAAACTCAGGAAGAAAGCTATTGGAGCTAGGAGAAAGATTCCGCAAAGTGTCAGTGTATTAGTCTGGGTACTTTGGAGAAATAAATCCACAGCGACTCATGTATAAGAGAGAGTTTTATGTAATGGAAACATGCATCACGAAAACATCCCAACCCAATGCTGCCCAAGCCCACAACTCCAACATTAACCCATTAACCCAACACCAGTCCACAAAGTCCTCCACCTCACAAAACAGAGGCAATGATGCCAACTGCAGGAGGAAAGCTGAGTCAGTGAACGAATAAGCATCTCAGCACTAGCAGGGGTCTCCACACGGCTGCTCCAGCACCCAGGGCTGCATCGGGATAGGTCCATGCGGCTTCTCCTTGGGGATGTCTTATAGGAAGTCAATCTTGCAAGCTGAAGCAGGGACCTGTTAAGGCAGCTGCATCCTGGTGCGACCATCACAAAGCAAGAGACCCGAGAACAACAAAGGTGAGGCTCACCACCCATTTATCCCTCCGCCTTTCAGTTAGCCCCACATGTGATTATCGGCCAGGCTGGCACAATTAACTAACTCAGTCAGTGTCTGAGATCAACATAAAAAATGAGCCAGAAGAGAACTGAAAAAATAAAATCAGGTAAATAACACATACCATTTACAGTAGCTACCAAAAAGATAAAATACTTAGGACTCAACTAGAGATACAAAAATCTCATAAAAAGAAACCACACAGCACCACTCCAATAAAGCCAGAGACTTAATAAATGGAAGACTTACACAGTGAGAAGGTTAATAGTGCCCAAAGCAATCTGTAGATACAATGTAATTGTGACCCTGATTCCATCAACATCTTTAAAGAGATGGAAAAGTCACTGCTTTTCATGGCAAGGAGAGAGACACTGGATAAGAGACTGCTGAAGAACAAAGTAGGAGCTGGGCCTTTCTAATCGCTAACTCTGCTGCACTGCCATATTAGTCAAACCAGCCTTGTATTGGTACAAAGGCAGACACATAGATCAATGGAACAGAATCGAGAACCCAGAAGTGAATCCATCCGCCTATGGACAACTGACCCCAGACAACCACCAAAATCCATTACAGGGGAAGGGACAGTCTCATTAACACGATGCTGGCGAAACTAGATACCATTTGCAGATAAGTGAAATGATTTACAGTTCAAACCACATACAAAGCCAACTTAAGATGGATCAAAGACCTGGATATAAAATTTAAAACTATATAAAGATGTAAGACAAAAGAGAAGCAAACCTAGGGTTCCTGATTTATGGCATAATAAGTGATCAAACATAACCAAAAATGCACAAACAGTGGAAGATAAATTACATGACTGAGTTCTCCTACAAATGAAACATGCATGTCAAAAGATTTGTCCAAAGGAGTGAGAGAATCTATAGACTGGGTGGGTGAGGGGGAGATTGGCCCTGATATATCTGACAAGGGACTAATCCTCAACAGCTTAACAACAAAAAGACAATCCAATTAAAAAGTGGACAGAAGACATGAATAGACACTTCTCCAAAAAAGATACCCTGGCAGCTAATAAACACATGAAAAAATTACTAGCCATCATTAGCCATTAGAGAGAGGCAAATCAAAGCAGTGATATCATCTCCCAGAATTAATAACAAAGTTCACTAAGAGAGAAAACAACACATGGTGGTGAGGTATGGAGAGATTGAAGCTCTCAGACACTGTGATAAAATGGGATAAACACTGAAAAATGGCATGGCGATTTCTTAAAATGTTGGCAATAGAAGGACCATATGATCCTGTAGTCCTAGGATATATATCTTAGAGAAATAAGAGCTCAGTGCAACAGTTATGTGCACACCCGTTCACTGAAGCATTGTTCACAGTAGCAAGGAGATGGAACAACCTAAGTGCCCATTAACAGGGCAGTGGATAAACAAACTGTAGTGCATACATAATGGGGGTTTTATAAACTTGCAAGTTGGTCAACTGAATTTTTGATCATGTTAATAAACAATGTAAATCCATGTTGAACTGAATTACTTCCTTGTGCCTGTGTCCTGTTTGGAAGCAGCACTCCCCTTGTTGGGGTGATGAAGTCATGCTGGTGGCAGCGTGCAACCCTATTAGGTACAGAGAAAAGCGAGGACAAAAAGCAAGATAGACGCCAAGGAACTGAGCAACGAAAGCTGAAAGAGACAGGCTTTGACTCAGGAGTCCGCAAAAAGAGCGATTTCCCACAGAGGTACAGCCTTGAATGCAGAATTCACACTTGTAGCCTCCTAAACGGTGAGACATTTCTGTCTCCAACAGCCCCTGCCTGTGATGTTTCTATTACAAGAACACTACAGTTTCATCACAAGATACTTCTATTACAAGAACACTTTCAATTTCAGTAAAAATATTCTTAGTTAATAAATGTTTTTCATTTAGCACACACAAATGGCCTAGCTTCTTGTTTCATTAAGAAAATAGAAGCAGTTAAGAGGGAATGTTCTAATCTTTCCAATCCCAGATCCATCCACCTGCCTGCATTTGTCCCCATAGCCAGTTCCAGTTAAAGTGGGGAATGTTCCTAAGACTGACCTGGGCACCTGCCCCGACTTTCTAGTGTGGCCCTTTCTCTTCTGCAGCATCTGTTCCTTCCTCTCTGGCGAGTAATTCCCACTGCACAAGTCCCACTGTATGTCTTCCATCTTGGAGAAAGTACTAACACCTACTTGGGAACCCTAGTAGCAAGTACAGTGGTTAAAGTACTGGCTGCTGACCAAAAGGTTGGCGGTTTGAACCTGCCAGCTGATCTGAGGGAGAAAGATGTGGCAGTCTGCTTCCATGAAGGCTACAGCCTGGAAATTGAGTGGTTATAAGTCTGATTTGCTCACAGCTGTGGGTGGGTTGGTTTGGTTTGGTTTTGCCCCACATCTTCATCAGCTCTCTTTACATATCTGTTCCTCTTCAAAACCAAATCCTTCAACTACTGTTTATGCTTATTGTCTATGTACTTCCTAATCACTGTCCACGTCTTCATCTTTCACCTGCTTAGAATCGTCTTCGTGTCGACCTTGTCCTTGCTACTGCACTGCAACTGCGCTTGCAAAGTCACAGCTGACAAGGGGTGTTTCTTCCTTCTGCTTGCTACGTTTTGATGTTTCCTTGGATCTTGATTGAATTCTGACTTATTCGTGCACCATACTTATGCCACCTTGTGGCATTGATGGTGTTGTTCTTTTTTTTTGATGGTGTTCTGTTCTAATGACTCAGTTGTAAGTCGGTTCTGATGCAAGTTGAGTACCTCACTTTTTTTATTATTGCGATTTATGATCAGTAGCTATAAATCCTATCTTTGTCTTTGAAAATATTATATCTAAGCATATATATTAATATTGTATATAATACATATTACTAATGATAAGATAAACAAAAAACCCAAAAGCATGTGGTTGGTTTAAGAGTAGTTTGTCCAGGAGAGGGCGAGGCAGGGGCAAGGAGG